>NC_142705.1:15586324-15918727 GCF_029339155.1 Prunus mume
TATGGACAAAACGTAGTTAGTAACTTCCCAAGAATTGGAACTTCAGATTTCTTAGTAACCAACTGATAATACTAACGAACGGAATAATCTGTTGTGTCCTTACGCTACAACGACAACACATATTATAACATGAAGTAATTTGAAAAACTTTCAAATAGTTGGCTCTCTTGATGAACATTGGAATTTTCTCCAAGGCAACCAAAAGAATTTTCTCCATTCAAAGTACTAAGCAAGTACGGCTTTATAAAATAAGTATATAAAATCACTTCTAGGGAGTACCACTTCTTATGTGCTTCTCCATATAATCACTTTAAGTGATTTTAAGTGATTTTGGACAGAAGCACCTCTCATGTGTTTCTCTATAAAATCACTTAAGGGTTCATTTGGGACTGCTTCTCTAGGAAGTATTTCTGCTCATAAGCGTTTCTAACAAAAGTGCTTTTATTATAAAAATTTAGAATTTTCATAAAAAATTAAAGTGCTTCGTGGAAAAGCACTTGGGAGTGCTTCCTAAAGAAGCACATAGCAAGTGCTTCTCCAGGAAGCGCTTTATGACCCAGAAGCGTTTCTAAACGTTTCTGCCAAATGCTGTCAGAGGCGCTTTTAGTTATTAGAAAGCGCTTTTGGCCCTTCTAAAAGCACTCCCAAACAAATGCCCTTAAAGTAATTATTTGGAGAAGTAATTCTCCATAGATGTGCTTTTTGACCTATCTAGAATCACTTGCAAACAAGCCTATAGTTTGGTACTGTGGTTCATTATACGGCTTAAATTTATATCATAATGAACTATCCTACTGGTAAGATCTCGTGTCCTTGAGCCACAAGACATAAACTTGACATAAATTTAAACATCCAAAACATTGCAGCACATTGGAATTTTCACCTCCAAGCAACTAAAGCATTTTTTCCAACTAACAAAACTAGGCAGCGAAGTACTATGCGGATATAACGAATTATTAATTTCTACGCGTTGTCTGGAGAACATATATAAATAGGAAACCAATCCCCCTTGTTCTCCATCAATCAGTTCTTAGCATTCCTAGAAATACAAAGTTGCTTTTATTGCTCAATTGGGTCATTTTATACATCTCCTCCATGGAAAAAATAATCAGCCCCAAGAGACTCATTAAAATTGCTAGCAAGTGGCAAAAGAGAGATGCTATGGGGAGGAACAAAAATTCATCGCCAAGAGTAGCTAACAACAACATGATGAATAATATGGTGAGTGAAAAGGGAACTTTTGTTATCTACACCATTGACAAGACCCGTTTCGTACTGCCTTTAGCCTATCTCTCTAACTGCATTTTCCAAGAGCTCTTCAAGATGTCTGAAGAAGAGTTTGGCCTCTCAAGTGGTAGTGGGCCAATTATCTTGCCATGTGACTCGCTCTTCATGAATTACATGGTCTCTCTTCTCCAGCGAGGAAGGACTGTAGATTTGGAGAAAGCTTTGCTTGCCAACTCTCTCTTCAGCAGTAGCTGCTCAAGTTCTACGTTAATACATCAAGGACAAACAAGAAACCCAACTATTCCTTTGTGGTTACTGCTGAGCACATAAAATCATACTAGAAGTTTTGTAAATGAGCGATGGGAGACTTGAACTGAATGTGAATATATGTCTATATGATGTATAATTAATATATCATGGCGATCATGCATTATGTATCTTGATTTTCCTGTTTCATGACTTGTTCTTGTACGTTTGTTTTTAGTTTACAGAGCGATAATGTTTTTAGTTTAAATTGACAAGTTTTCTTTCACAAAAGTTAGTTTTTGTTGTCATTTTGTTATTGTATTTTTATTATTGTGACCGTTAGTATTATCATACTGTTATTGCTATGGTTATAATTGGTAGAAATTGCTTTTTGGCTAACTTTGGTGGATCTAGAAATTGAAAGTTTTATCCTCTTAATCATATCAAAACCTCTTTTTTAACTTGAAATGTGCGACTAAGAGGATCTCCAACAATCTTTACAATAGTTTTAGAAAGCTATCAATATTTTCGTAAACCTCAGAGATGTAAATTTTGAGAAATTTTATTAAAAAAAAATTAATATGAACATATACACAGAGATGAGGTATTACTAGGGGTGGGCATGGTACAGGATGACACGGGATGGATATCATCCTAGTGTCAATCCCGGATAGGGGAATTGGGATGGAATGACACGGGATGTGAGTTTTTGAGAACACGTTCAAACCATGCCGGACCCAAACGGGACCGGTATGATTCGGTATCAATGTTGATACCGTAAAAAATCCTGCAAAAATTCAGAAACCTTGTAATTTTTATAAATCAAGCCTGATACAAAGTTTACAAACAATCAAGATTGAAGAGTTTGTTTATACACTTTGGGGCTTTCCTTTTCCACCGGTTTTATACACTTTGGAGAAGAACACAAAGAGATAGAGAGAGAGGAGAAAAGAGAAGAATAGAGGGAAGGAAAGGAGAAGAGAAGGGAGACGGAAGAAACAAAGCTGGAGTCGAAATGTTCGTGGGAGAAGAGGAATATGAAATTATGGTTTATTATTTACCTGGTACTGTTCGGTACGGTATGGCACCAAACGAGATCACAAATCTAGAACCGGTGTCATGCCAAATAGTAACAGGATGACATGGTATCATTCCGTTTACACTTCAACACCAAATGGGACGATACGAGATTGGCACGGTTTTGGGACAGTTTCGGTACATTAATTTATAAAGAAATGCTCTCAAACATAACTATTATGTTGTAGCAAAGTTCCCAAATAGCACTATTATTACACTGGTAAATAGACCATATACACAAAATATTGATACTTTAATGTCATATTAAGAGTCCATGGAACTATTTGTTATGGAAATAATGAGGAAATATCGATAGTATCGAGATAATATTGAAATAATTCACTACAGAAATAGTGCTATTTGAGATAATTTTCCTTTTTTTTTTTTTTTTTGGGGTCAGCTCTAGGTTGGTATAAAACCTACAAGTCGTAACATACAAACATTATATTTCACATCTAATACCTTATCTGATTCATCCGTATTAGCTAAAAGCTTTGACAAAGATTTGTGGCAAACTTATTATTAGGTACAATTTGATGTTATAAACAATGGAACAAAACGGTAGTTAGATAGGAACGTTCCAAAGATTGGAAGTTATTATAAGATTTCATGTGTCCTAGTAACCAACTGGTAATACTCTCTGACGAACATTGGAATTTTCTCCACAAGGCAACCAAAAGAATTTTCTCCACTAAAAGTACTAACCAAGTGCGGCTTTATAAAATAAGTACATAAACTTGACATACATCCAAAAATCGTCGGTTGCAACTAAAGGAATTTTCCCACTAACAAAACTAGGCAACAAAGTACTATGCCAATATAACTAATTATTAATTTCTAGCGTTCTCTGGAGAACATATATAAATAGGAAACCAATCCCCATTGTTCTCCATCACTCAGTCTTTAGCATTCTTGAAAATACGTAGTTGCTTTTTAGTGCTCAATTAGGTTTTATATAGCTCCATGGACAACGTAATCAGCCCCAAGAGGCTCATAAAAATTGCTAGCAAATGGCAGAAGAGAGATTCTATGGGGAGGAACAAAAATTCAAGCCCAAGCGTAGTTGGCAACAACTGGAAGAATGATATGGTGGGTGAAAAGGGAACTTTTGTTATCTATACCATTGACAAGAGCCGTTTTGTACTGCCTTTATCCTATCTCTCCAACTATATTTTCCAAGAGCTCTTCAAGATGTCTGAAGAAGAGTTTGGAGTCTCAAGCAGCCGTGGGCCTATCATCTTGCCATGTGACTCGCTCTTCATGAATTACATAGTCTCACTTCTCCAGCGACGAATGACTGCAGATTTGGAGAAAGCTTTGCTTGCCATCTCTTTCAGTAGCTGCTCAAGTTCAGCATTGCATAATCATGGGCAAGCAAGCAACCCGGCTCTTCCTTTGTGGCTACTGCTTAGCAGATAAAGCATACTTTGATTTGCAATTTATGTATATGATGTACAAATAATGGACGCCATTGACAAATATATAATGTGTTTGAACCAAAATTTGCAATTTGCCTTAGAATAAAATGGAGGAATTCTTTGAGTTATTATCTTGATTTTTCTTTTAAAAAAATGGAGTGGAATATGGCCAATACGTGGCCAAATTTGCTAGCTCATAACTGCCTGGCCTCAGATTGAATCAATCAAAAGAGTGACTTGCAATGCTCAAATAATGTGATCGACACCTTCATGAAAATTGTTCCAAAAGATATGTAGAACAACATATCCAAATTTTCGGAGCAATTGGACTGTCAAACATTGTCAAACACTGAAGCTTGCTCGGAGAAGAGCTAAAACGTGAAGTTGTCCCGGTCCGACCTTCTCAAAGGAGCAACTTGTGATGCTTGTAGTTGATTATCTCATGAAAGTTTGTTTCTCTGGATGTCTACTATAACGTATCCAAATTTGGGAGTAATTGGACAATTGTAGCATTCTCACTGTATCAAACACTGAAACATTCTGGGAAAGTGTAGCTTGTCCGACCCCTTCAAATGAGCAACTTACAATGGTAAAATGAAGTTGAGTTCATGAAATTTTTAGAACAACATATCCAAATTTTGGAGCATTCGGACTAGCATAGCCTTCTTAGATTGTCACGCTCTGAAGCATGTTCGAAGAAAGTGTTTGTGACGGTCAGTCAGATTGAACCATGTCTGAATAGAATTTCCCTTGTATTTTTTTTGTTTTTCATTTTCAGTTCTTCATATAGGCTATGCATAGCGAAATACAACTTTAGTGGCTTTCTGTATTTATTTATAAGAAAATGCTCACAAATGGTACTGTTGTTGTAACAAAGTTCTCAGATATAGCCCTATTACTACTGATACTTTATTAATATTTATCTGGGAATATTTGGGATGCAAAAATGTGACAATACAGTAACAATAATATATAATCGGATTATTCGCTAAAGTAGTCGTACTATTCTATAATTTCTCCAATATTAGTGGCATATGAGTCTATTTTTCCTAATTTATTCAGTGATTAATATAAAACTTACGATTCTTGACGTATCTATAAATAATATTATATTTCACATCCAATTCATCCGTACTAGCTTTGACATGGATTAATTTGTGGCAAACAAAGGTTTTATGCTATAACCAAAAGAAGGGTAGTTCAACGGCAACATTCCAAAGATTGGAACTTAAGATTTCTTGTGTCCTAGTAATGACCAACGGCAACAATCTATTGTCCTTAAGCCACAAGACATTATAGCATGGCATGATTTCAAACAAAATCCAAGACTTGTCTATATGATGAACATTGGAATTTTCTCCACAAGGCAAATAAAACAATTTCCTCCCCTAAAAGTACTAATCAAGTACGGCTTTGTATGACAAATACATATCCTACCGATAAAACTTGACATCATTTTGAACCTCCAAAAAGTGTCGGTTGCTAAACTTTGAAATTTTCACCACAAAGAAAACTAAAGGAATTTTCTCCGCAAACTAACAGGAGAACAAATATAAATAGGAAAGCAATCCCCATTGTTCTCCATCAATCAGTCTTTAGCATTCTTGAAAATACAGAAAGTTACGTACTCACTACTACATTTTACTATTTGGGCGACGAAAGTTTGCACGACGAAGTAAAATTCGTCGCAAAAAAACAACAGCGACGAAAATTTTTTTCATCACCCAAAAACTAGAAACTTGCGCGACGAAAATCTCAGCCGCGCAAAGTGGGAAAGAAAAGGGTTGGTTTTCTTTTTGGCGCCAAACCTTTGCGAGACGACAGAGTTGGTCACGCTAAGAACCTCTGCGCGACGGAAAAATTTCTTTGTCGCGCAAAGTGTGGAACGGAAAACAAGGTTGATTTTTTTTTTGCCAAATATTTGCGCGACGATGGCAATCGTCGCAAAAGGCATCATTGCGCAACGATTTTTCTTTCGTCGCGCAAAGAATGAGAGAAAATGGCGGCAAATACTTGCGCGACGGACGTGTGGTTCGTCGTGCAAGGTTTGATGTCGGCACTATCTTGTGCGATGGAAAGTTTCGATTGTGCGACACGTTTACGAGTTTGCACGACAAAGTTTTGCGCGACGACACATTTTTTCCGTCGCCAAAAACCTGATTTCTTGCGCGACGAAAACGTTATTCGTCGCGCAAAATCCTTCTTCTACATATCTAATCTGCCATTGCAGAGGCAGATTGCTCCATTTTTCGGCCATTTCGATTTTTCTTCTGTCTGTGCTGCTACCTTTGCTAACAATTCAATACGCTCATTGGGTAAGTATTATTTGTCATTTGTTTAAAAGTATTAATGTAAATTCGTACTAACGGTATTATTATTATTTTTATTGTAGATATTTGTAAATTGCGATTGTGGAGAACGATTGAGAAAGTATTTCATTCATTTTATATTAAATTCATTACATTATGTTGAACTTAGTTTGTTATATTTATATATTTTGTTGTTGAATTTATTTATATTATGTTGTTAAATTGTGCGTGACGTAGCACAATGTGTTGTGATGTACGAAGTTAATTGAAATTAACTTCGTACTTTTATTATAACTTTTTAGTAACACTTAGTTTCCCGTTCGAGATTAGTTGGATTTCGTGCATGGATGCGTAAAGCATGACTGCGGTCCAATTAATTCTTGAATTGTCCTATTATTTGGACAGTTTGGTAATGCATAGTGTTGTCATGTAATCTACGGCTACAGGATTAGATTTCGATTGTGGAGATTTCGGTGTCATCTCGGTATGTTCTTCGGGTGGTACGTAGGTATTTATACCTATGCCCACCTCAAGAACTGTCGAGATGCTGCCGAAACTTATCCACGTCGAAATCTAATCTCATGTAGCCGTAAGTTACGTGACAGGACTATGCATTACCGAATGGGATAGTGCCCTTACCGGAGGCATAAGGTGACATTATAACTTCGTATGAAGTTGTTGTGATAAAATGTTGTGATTGTGGTTTCAGGAATCATGAGCAGAAGGTGGATACAGAACCCGAATAGATGCGCAGACGAATACTTGGATGGAATCGAGGATTTTATTGCGTTTGCACGTAGACACAACCCGGGTGCAACTAGAATCCGTTGTCTTTGTAGAAGGTGTAATAACACGTTGTGGGAGACAATTGAAAATGTTGGCTTTCATTTAGTAAAGAATGGAATGATTGACATATATAGCATTTGGAACCTTCACGGGGAACAATTAGACAATGTTTAATCTTCAAATGTCACAAGGGTAGACAATATTGAACCTATTGTGGATCCTAATGAACAAGTCATTGATATTATAAATGATGCTTTTCCATTTGCATCGACCAACATCAATCAGGAAGGGGGAGATGATGTGCCTACTCCAATGGATAGTGCAGAGTTCGAACAATATGAACAACTGTTAAAAAGTGCCAACCAAGAGTTATACCCAGGGTGCGAGAGCTTTTCCGTTCTTACGGCCATTGTAGAGCTAATGCACGGAAAAATAAAGTATCGTATGTCGAACTTGTGTTTCGATTACTTTTTGGGCGTTTTCAAGAGAATACTTCCGACGGACAATTGTTTGCCCAAAGACCATAGACAAGCACAAAAGGTGTTGAATGGTCTTGGATTGGGTTATGAAAAAATTCATGCTTGCAAAAACAATTGCATGTTATTCTACAAAGAGTATGAAACATTAGATACATGCCCTATATGCAAAGAGTCGAGGTTCAAGATGACATCTCAGAATAGGACGACTAAGATTCCACAGAAAGTCATGCACTATCTGCCCTTGAAACCTAGGCTACATCGATTGTATATGTCGACTCATACTGCCACAGACATGAGATGTCATAAGGAGAAACGAGTAGACGACGATATGATGCGGCATCCTACAGATGGGGAAGCATGGAAAGAGTTTGATCGAACGTTCCCCGACTTTGCTGCTGATCCTCGAAATGTTAGATTGGGACTTGCCACTGACGGATTCAATCAGTACGGGGTTCTAAACCAACACCACAGCACTTGGCCGATTTTCATATTTCCATATAATTTGCCGCCTTGGAAATGCATGAAGAAAGAGTACATGATGATGACTGTTTTGATAACTGAGGATCCTGGCAGGTCAATCGATGTTTACTTACGGCCGTTGGTTGATGAGCTTAAGGATTTATGGACAAACGGTGTGCGCACGTACGATAAAGCCACTGGGAAGATGTTCACTTTGCGGGCAGCAGTGATGTGAACTGTAAATGATTTTCCCACATATACAATGGTTTCTGGGTGGAGCACAGAGGGTTATATGGCATGCCCTATATGCAAAGAAAATGTAACTTCTTGTTGGCATGTTGGAAAAGTTTGTTATCTTGGTCATCGAAGATGGTTGTTATGGGACCACGAGTGGCGGGAAAATGATAAAGAGTTTGACGGGAACACAGAGCATCGCCTCAGAACTAGAGAATGGTCCGGTGATGAGATCTTGGAACAGCTAAACCGTTTGGATATTTCTCCGTTTGGGAAAACAGTTACTTAGACCAGACCTTCTACACATTTGAACTGGACGCACAAGTCTATGTTTTTTGAGCTCCCATATTGGTTGAAACTAAAATTGAGGCACAATCTCGACGTTATGCATGTTGAGAAAAATGTCTTTAACACATTGCTGGGCATGATTCTAAATATCGAGGGTAAGACAAAGGACACGATCAAAGCTCGTCTTGATTTGGAAAAAATGGGCATACAAAGAGGTTTATGAATGAATAGGGAAGGTGATAAAGCTAGAAGGGATCTGACATTTTTTGCCATGAAACCGAATGACAAAAAAGATTTTCTACAGTTTGTATCGTTGGTAAAGATTCTCAATGGGTATGTTTCTAATATCGCTCGTTGCGTGAATGTTGACGGGGGTAAATTTACTGGACTCAAGAGCCATGACTGCCATGTGTTTATGCAACGCCTACTTCCTGTGGGTATTCGACACCTTTTGCCTAGAAGATGTAGTGAAACCAATCATGTTGTTGTCCAGATTTTTTTCCCAACTGACGGCAAAAACATTGTGAAAAACAGACATTAATCAGTTGCGCCATGACATTGTCCAAGGCCTATGCAAGTTCGAGATGATATTCCCTCCAACTTTCTTCACAAGTATGATCCACGTGATGGTTCATTTGCCAAAAGAGGCATTGCTCGCTGGTACTATAAACTATCGCTGGATGTATCTAATAGGTATATAATCCTCATAATTTGTTTTTGCATCCTTATCTCACGGTAGCTAATTTGTATCATTTGTTTTTATTTTGCCAGGCTTCTCGGAAAGTTGAAAAAAACTGTACACAACAGAAACTCGAAGGATAAATTATAGAGGCTTGGGTTCAATATGAGTCGCTTACTTTCTGTGGAATGTATTTAAAAGATGTGGACACGACTTTCAATCGTCCTCAGCGCAATAATTACGGAGGTCTGAGAAATAAAAAACTTTCTGTTTTCGCCCAAAGCGCACGACCCTTTGGAGATCCGGTACGAGGAGAGTTGTTTTCCAGAAATGACATGGAGGTAGCGCATTGGTTCGTAATTAACAATTGTGATGAGATAATGTCATACTTAGATGAGCATGAAGAGATGATGAAGCGAGAACATCCATCACATTTGTATGCCAAGAAACATCGTGATTTGTTTCCAAAATGGTTTTTGGAATATGTAAGTTATAAGTGTTTTGTATTTGTTATATATATATATATTGTGTATTATTTAATGTTATCAAACTAACATGTGAATTCATTTGTATAATATTAGGTGAATAAGTTGAAATCATCGAATTCACCATCTTACAGTGAAACGTTATATAACTTGGCGTTCGGCCTGATTCGCACTGAATTATTCTTAGGTTGCCATGTTAATGGCTTTAAGTTTTTGGGGACTGCACGAGATGACAAGTTGTGTACGCAAAACAGCGGTGTCCATGTCCCAGGTGGTGGCGAAAGTACTGACATTGATTTCTATGTCCAACTCACAACTGTCGTGCAATTGCTTTACAAAGACCGATACCAAGTGATCATGTCACTACTACAAAAAAGGAAAAACATGACGGGAATTCACCGTCGTGTATTCTGTTTTCAAATGGTCGTGGAATCCACCGACATCTTTTCCATAACAAAACTACGGCGGTGAATAACCGTTGTTGTTAAAACAAAAAATGTCATCAAAAAATAAAAATCGACGTCTTTGTACTGCAAAAAGACATAAAAAAAACAGTCGAGGATGAGAATAGACGACCAACTCCAACAAAAAAACATCGTTAAAAAGGAAACATATGACATATATTAACAGAACATGGCCGCAAGATAAACATACAAACTAAAACGACGCAATATTTTTTTCGCGACGTGGATTCGTTTTTCAAACGTCTTTATGTGTAATATAACCGATGTGGATTTTATTTTTATAATTATAAATATAATTTTTTTTCCCTTGTTCTTTCAGTTTATTTTTCAAAAACAGTGCCTTATAAATAGAGTTTTTTTTCCCGAGAAAATTAATGTTTTAGAATTTGTAAAGTTTCTTTTCTGGGTGATTGATTTAAATCAAATACGAATATAAAAACAACGACTGTTTTTTGTTATACCGTCGTCTTTTCTTGTCGTCTTGAGTAAGATTAAGACGACGTAATGTATTTGTTAACCGACGTGGATTATTTTTGTTAAACGTCTTTATGTGTAATATAACCGACGTGGATTTGGTTTTTTAATTATAAATAGGGTTTTTTTTCACGGGTGCTTTCAGTTTTAGTATTCGATTAGGGTTTCAACTTCTTCTTGCCCCTTTCTCTGTCTCACCTCATCTCTTGGGAGGCAATTGTTTGAATGTTGGTTTGTGTGTATGTTTGTGTATCTGATTCACAAACATACACACATCACCAATTTTCAAAAAATTGTCTCTCTGATTGCAAATATGTGGCTGCTGTCATGAAGTTTTAGGAGGCAATTGTTTGGATGTTGATGTGTGTGTGCGTTTGTGTAGATACACAAATCTACACAAACGCACACACATCATCCACTTCCAAAAAATTGTCTCTCTGATTGCAAATCTGAGGCTGCCGTCGTCAAATTTCAGAAGCAATTTTTTGGATGTTAATGTGTATGTGCGTTTGTGTATCTCAAAGACACAAATACACATACATCATTAACCTCTAAAATATTGTCTTTCTGGTAAGGTTATGATGAGCAACAGAGTTCTATCTTGTAAGATTTCCTAACCCTTGTGATCTCAGAAAAATCTGATTATGTCGGCGGTTTTCTATATAAACCGTCGTGGTTATTTCAATTCTTGTCATTAAGTAGATCTACCAACGTAGGATAACAAAATCCAAGAAATAAATTGTTAAAAAAAATTCTTATTCAGACGACGGTTTAAATATAATGTATGACGTATAAAGTGGATAAATACGACGTTAAATTGTATAATACGTCGTTAAATGAAAACCCCAACTTGGTGAGATTTAAAGATATTGTCGTAGAAATACGAGAAAGACGTCGTTATATTTATCTTTGCCCTAGTTGTACATTAATTTAATACGGCGGTATTTTGTATTTTACCGCCGTGAATTTATTTGTAATTATACGACACCTTATACGAAAACTTGGTTGTGTTAATTTCTGGGTAAAAACGGCGGCTTTTTTTGAAATCGTCGTCTTTACTTTCTACGTCGGTCGGTTCATAACTTCCGCCGTTATTTGTTGGCTATGATTTTACCACTTGGAAATCCTATTTCAATAAGACGTCTGTTTTTTAATTAGGTACGTCGTGTTTTAGGAACATCCATTTGAATCGCCATTTTTTAGTTGTCTAAGGTGTTATTACACGGCGGTTTTATAAAACCGTCGGCTTTTAAAAAACAACGACGGTTTTCACTTAGACCGTCGTTTTTTTCTGGTCGTCTTTTTCACTTTTTGTATTAGTGTGTTGAAGTGTCGATGGTTTGATACAAATCCAAATAGGCAGGGAAATGTTAAAATATACCATGGCTTACTATCAGTGAACATTAACAGAACTTGGTATGATGACGACCCTTACATTTTGGCAAACATGGCAAGACAAATTGTGTATCTAGATGACCCTAAAGCCGGAAGTGGTTGGAAGGTTGCTCAGCAGATGGATCAGAGGAACGTGTATGCTATACCAGAACTAGACCCAACTGACAACGACATTGACAACGTCACGACCTAACGGTTGGAATCTTCCATGGAAACTGATGCGGAAACACTTTGAGATACAGATGTTATACAAGAACCGTTTCTGCTTCAAGGAGTGTCTTCAATCGAAATACCGATTCAGTCAATTACAATTGACCTCGGTGATCTTCCGTGCTATGAAGTTCCAGTGGGCCCGAACCACGAAAGTGATGAGGATGAGGATTGGGAGACCGAAACTGATGATAGCAAGGATAACAAAAGTTACAATAGTTCAGATGATGAATAATGCAATTCATTAGCGACTACCCATGTAAAATATAGTCAATGAAATTTGTTGTAAATATGGCAATCACAAATTAAAATGAAGTTGCACACAAAATTTGCAATCACAAATTAAATTACAACATATAATATATAAATTAAAATTTAGATATAACACCTATAAACAAAAAATAATGTAATTATAATTAAATTTTCGGAATTTTCAGAATTTATGGCGGAATTACAATCTTGCGCGACGAAACAAAATTTATTCGTCGCGCAATTTAGAACTTGCGCGAAAACAAATTTATTCGTCGCGCAATTACAGAACTTGCGCGACGAACAAGTGGTTTATTCGTCGCGCAATCTCATTCAGCCATTTTACAAATAGGGAACACTTAGCATGATTTTTTGCGAGGGGTTTGCACAGAACAAAGGCTTGCGCGACAAACAAGTGGTGTATTTGTCGCGCAATCTCATTCAGCCCTTTTACAAGTAGGGAACACTTAGCATGAATTTTTGCGGGGGGTTTGCACATAACAAAGACTTGCGCAACGAATAATATGTTCGTCGCCCATTCCAAACCCTAAACCGTACACATAGTTGAGATTTTTTTTCTTCACGCGACTAATACACTACCTCTTCGTCACGCAATCTGGTCAATAGTTCGTCACGTAATGTTCATTAAAAACGGAGTTTGCGCGGAAAACAACCTTGCGTGACGGGTTTTTTATTTTTTAGTCGTGCAATGTTCATTAAAACGGAGTTTGCGCGACGCATAGTGTCCTTCGTCGTGCAAGGTGTTCAAAATTTGGGCGGAAAACAACCTTGCGCGACGGTTCTTTTTATTTCTTCGTCGTGCAGTGTTCATTTAAACGGAGCTTGCGCGACGCATATTGTCCTTCGTCGCGCAAGATCCGAGAAATATTTAGAAAAATCGCGACAGCCTCCTTTCTTCCTCACTTCCTCTCTCTACCTAAACACCCTCTCTCTCCGCCGTCACCCTAGCCCGATCTTTGTGCCGGAAAAGGACGGTCGCCACCACCGTCGGCCCAGAGGTTCCCCGCCGTCACCGCCGAAGATTCCGCCGAAAAAGCCGTTTGGTAGATTCTTCGCCTCCCGCTTTGTCTCTCCTCTAGCCACCAATTTCGAAGCCTGAGGTATGGTTTCTGGACTACTTCTTGTGCTCTAGCTGATGGTTGATTAGGATTTGGATAATTGTGTGAATAGGTGTCTCGAATTTAAACCTTAGGTTTTGGCCGGTTTTTGAATTTCAATTCCGGCCACTTCTATTCATTTTTTGGGGTAGGTCCGAGAACAAAAGTGCCTTCTAAATGATGTTTTGAACCTATGGTAGGAACCTTGGCCCTTATTTTTTAGAAATTTCCGGCGATTGTTATCGTTTTGGACACCCACGCGCTGCCGCGCGTGTGGTGGCATGTGGGGACTATGGCAGCGGGCATTGGGTCCCAGAGCAATCCCTTTTTGTCACGAGCACGTACGTGTGGTCAAATTTTAATTTGGTTACCGTTTCAGTCTCGAACGGATTTCGCCTATTGTGCGATTTTTAGGTTTGATATGTTCGGACCGTTGGATCGAACTCAAACTCACGTATGTTGTACCTTGTATTTCTAGGATCGTGTAGGATTTGATGGATTGTGGATCGGAGTCCCGGATACTCCGAAATCGCAAACCCTAGGTTATTCTTGTAATTAATTATTTAAAATTGTTAATGAAATTTTATAACTTATATATTCTAAATTCTATTAATGTGTGTGTGTGTGTACCCTTTGGAAATTGTGCAGATGTCAGATCTGATTAGACGTCGTAGGTCGGTGACGACTACACCGAGTTCGAGCCCCGCCTCAATCGGCATCTGCGCCACTCCAAAGATCGCTGACCAACCGCCAGGTGTCCCAGCGCTGCGTCATCGCTTTATCGGTGGCGCACTGTTAGCGCTAAGGCGGCGGCACCGCCCTCAAGCACCACCGACACGACGTCGACCGATAGTCTTGTTGCCTCGGGTCACGGCCAGGTATAGATATCCCTTCAATTGTAGTTCTTTTTTTAATTTTTTATATTTTGAATTTTATAGTTACATTTGTTATTTATTGAACATTATTGTCATATCTCATTGCAGCCAAGAAGAACACCCGAGGGCTGTGTCGGCAACTGAAGACGGCGAAGGTCACCCGGGTGACCAAATCGTATTAGCATTGAATACGACAAGTGCCATCGAGCTGCACCGACAGCGAAGTTGCATAGCTCCTTGGCCCACGACATTGGCCACGTCGTTCGGACCCATTACCCGATGCACTGGAAGTCTTGGAAGGTCGTGCCTGACGAGATCAAGATGGAGGTTCGCGGCCAGTTGTCGGTATGTATCCTACCTTGTAATTATTTTTCTTTCAAATTTTATATATTTCTATTACTTAATGTATGTAAGTAATTTATTACAGACGAACTATAACTTAGAGGATGTCAACGAGGAGTCGTTGGCGTACGTCAACAGACTCTTCGGTGAGATGTACAAGCAGTGGAAGAGCGACTTGCGCCACCATTTTCAGGCGTTTGATGATCCGGAAGTCGCTCTTCGGGGAGGTTGCCCGAAGGAGCTTGAGGGGCGGGAGGATAGTTGGGCATGGCTCTACACTCATTTTCAGGCGCCTGATTATGTGGTATTTGTTTAATTATTTCATATTTTTTTTATTAATATTTATTTCATTTTTTATATTTAAACTAATATGTTTTATTTTTTGTATAACATAATAAAACCCAAGTGAATAAGGGCAATAGGAAGAAGAAGACTCTTCTCCACCATTCCGGCTCCAGGCCCTTCTCATATAGGATGGATGCACGGCGGCGGGTAATAATAATATCATTTCTATTTAATTTTTAATATGTCATTATTATTAATTTATTTTGTTCATACTAATATTTTTCTTCTCTTATTCAATTTAAGGGGGGGTCGAAATTCCCAGAGATCGACGTCTTTGGTGACGTCTATGTTTGACTTGGAAATGAGTTGGCCGAGTCCCTTCATGTAAGTATTTTTTTAATTTTTATGTTACGCATTCAATTTATATACATGTTTTAATTTATATTTTATGTTATGTTAAACAGACGACGATGGTGGAGAGGAGCCAGTTGGTTCTTCAGGAGTCTGCCTCCCAACTTCCTCCCGAGACTCCGATCGAGTTAGTGGATCCTCCACAGGATGCTGGATTTCAAATCTTGATGGAGACATTGGATCAAACTCTCGGGAAGAGGCCGGGAACATATTGTAAAGGGATGGGGAATGCCCGACAGAGGGAACCTCGACCGCGGTCATCATCGCGAGTAAACAATCGGTGACTGTTTGACATCGCAGTTGCCGAGCTTGAGGGTCGGATGTCGGTGATTCTGCAGTCCCTCGCGCGGTCAGGCATTCCAATCCCGAATTTTGGTGCGTCGACATCCGAGACTGCCCACCAGAGCATCCCAGCAGACCACGGCCCTGTAGACCCCCAGATCCCCGAGCCGCATATGCCTGACGACCATGTAGATTTTGGAACATTATTTGATTAGTTTATAATTTTCATAATTATTTTTTAAATATTTCTCTTGTAATCTACATTTATTTTATTTTATATAATAAATGTATTCTTTACAATTCATTTTTGGATTGCAATTTCATTTTATTACCAAATAAAAAAAAACCAAATTTATTTTTTTACAAAATTAAAAAAACGTAATATTAAATTTAAATAATCTGTATAAATTTTGCGAGACAAATGTTTCTTGTAGCGCAAACTCACTTTAAAAAAAAACCGTGAAAATAATAATTTACACACTTTAATTTATTCTTGCACGACGACTTTTCTCGTCGCGCAAGCTATGTATGCGCGGCAGACCATATTTCGTCACGCAATACTTTCGTCGCGCCAGGTTTGAACGACGAAGAATCCTCCGTTGCGCCAATTTAGCGCGACAAAGAGCTTTCGTTGCGCAAAATAGTGCGATGCTAATCTTGCGCGACAACTTTTCCGTGGCACAAAAATTCGTGCGTCGCACCGTCGTTTCGTCCCTACAACTTTCCTGCAACAAAGGTGCTACGTCGCACTGTTTTGCGCGACGAAGTCAATTATTTGGTCGTGCAAAGTCTTTCTTCACGAACTTTGAGCGACGGAATACGCGCGACGAATTTACTGTCGCGCATATTATGTGCGACGAAATGTTACTTTGCGCGACGAAAGTCCATTCGTCGCGCAAAGTGTAAAATGTAGTAGTGACTGTTATTGCTCCATTTCGTCAATTTATATATTTCCATGGACAATATAATCATCAGCCCCAAGAGGCTCCTTAAAATTGCTAGCAAGTGACAGAAGAGAGATGCTTTGGGGAGGAACAAAAACTCATCCCCAAGAGCAGTTGGCAACAATTTGATGAATAGTATGGTGGGTGAAAAGGGAACCTTTGTTATCTACACCATTGACCACACCCGTTTCGTGCTGCCTTTAGCCTATCTCTCTAACTACATTTTCCAAGAGCTCTTCAAGATGTCTGAAGACAAATTTGGACTCTCAACTAGTTCTGGGCCTATCGTCTTGCCGTGTGAATCCTTCTTCATGAATTATGTAGTCTCACGTCTCCAACAAGGAATGACTACAGTTTTGGAGAGAGCTTTGCAGGCCAAATCTCTCATTAGTTGTAGCTGCTCAAGTTCTACATTACATCAAGGACAAACAAGCAACCCAACTATTCCTTTGTGGTTACTGCTGAGCAGCTAAAATCGTACTTGAATTTTTGTAAATGAGCTCTCAATCTAAGCCTTGTCTTTCATTATTTGTGTACAAATCATAGACAGCTCCCTTGACAGTTAATGGGACTTTGATTTGTAAGCTCCAAGGTAAATTCGCCCGCCTTGTAGTAATTTGAATTAGCGTCTTAGAATCCCCTTCAACTTCTATTTTGGAAAGATTTAACTCAGAATCACCATTAGATGGAACTTATCCATCAAAATTAATTTTGTAAATGTTTTTTTCAGGGCTCTCAATCTTGTGGTTACTGCTGACTCAGCTGAGCACATAAATCGCACTTGAATTTTTGTAGGCCTCTTGATCTAAAACTTTTAAAAAAAATTTGTGTATAAATGATACTCCCACTCCCTTGGCAGAGTTATGTGCTAACAAGAATTGGTAAAACATTCAAAATGTCAAGATATGCCATTTTTTAATTAGGTTTATAAAACAAAATAACTTAATTAATAAGGGATAAAATAGTAAAAACAAAATAACATAACATATGTATGTATTCTTTTGGGTCCAAGCTCATATGCTATGTATAGGGTTGTGTTACTTTTCGAGTGCGTGTGACTTAGGGCATGTTTGTTGGAGGGGACTAGGACAGGATTGTGCTATTTAGCATTAATTCTGTCATGAATCAAAAAATGGGCTTATTTATAAGCTCACTAGCTAGTATAACACCCTCACTAACACCGCTTATCATAGCCCACTTAAAATCAAGGTCTTAGTACGTACAACCCAAAATAAGACGTGCCGATAGAAAACACCAGACCTCGATCGAGCACGCAAGCAGGAACGGTCCCATAAAAATGCTATAACCTGGACTATAGCCCAGAGAACTTGTGTTTTTTTTTTTGGGGACTAAATTACTACCCTAGCCTTGGCAACCCAAATAAAATCTTATTATGGGGAGTGTATTCAATTTAGATTTCAAATCACCCTTGCCCCAAATCAAACCATCAGCTGCTATATATATTCTTGTAAGCCTCCAATCTCTCTCTCTCTCTCTCCCCGACTCTCTCTCTTTATTTTTTTTTCCTTATTATTTTTATTTTGATACTGGTTATGCTTTGGAAAATCTTACGGTATTCATATGGTTTTACCTTGTGGGTTGTTGGTTTGCGGAAAAAGAAGAAGAAGAAGATCCGTATTTGTGTGGGTTTTGTTGAATTGGTGATTTGGGTGTTTGATTTCGATAGGCTTACAAGACTTATTCCAAGCCAAATCTTAATTCTTGTGATTAGTCCTGTCCTAATCAATTTCATGTAACAAACGAGATCTTAAAGTTTCGTCACATCCCGAAGCCAGACTCTAGCCGTTACGCAACAATCCTGTTTTTTCTTGGGGAACAAATAATATGCAGCTGTCGAAGAATATTCAACGTCTAAACAAGAAAGATCAGTCAATGCCCAAATTAATTAACCAATGACTTATGCCCCAAGTCCTCACTTAATATAAAATACAGCCACTTCAACGACAAGGCCACCATCCGACACAAAACAAGACAAAACTTCAAAGAGCTTTCCGACTGCGTTTGAGCCATATCCAGCCATGTCTGGCCTCCTCCAATACAACTTCTTTCCCACTGATTTCTTCTACCCTCGTCCGCTACCCGTCAACCGCGACAGTGACGCTACCAGTAAATTGCTCGTGCTGGTTCAAAATCGTCAGAGAAAGGCCGGAGAAGATCGAGGTGATGATCAACAATGGGCTAATGTAATGGTTCGTCTTCATTACAGCATGGGCGAGGATCGCAACAAGTTTTGCCAAGAAGCCTCTTCTTCAACAAGGCTACTTTCTCCCTGCGTGGCGATCAAGAAGCGTAAGCCAAGGTTGGATGTGTAGATTGATCGACTATACTGCTAGGCTGTGCATTTGATTCTTTACTATTTACTAACACATTCGTCTTCCGTCCCTACAAAATATATGTTGTGTCGTTGTCTCAAACTATGAACTTATACTTCAATGAAAATTTTCTCTACTTTTGTATTTTTTTTTAAGTAGTTTTTTAAATCAAATATAAACTTTTATTATATAAACTTTAACAGTATAATCAAAGACATCAACGTCACAAGAGGGCAACAAATTAACATGTTAAAATCAAAATTAAAGTTGACAAAAGCCGCATGAAAACTACTGGCCCACATCATCACAATTAGCCATAAGCCTACATACCCAACATAACCGAAATCCTAAAGCAACCCATGAGCCTAAACAAACCCTACCACCACCACTTGAAGAAGCGTCATTGCGGCCATACCCACTACCGCATTTATAACAGATCTATGGAAAACTTGGTTTCCAGCGATCAATTTGGGCATTTTGGGCATAAGAGCGGACAAATAAACGAAAACAACAACTTTGACAAAGAACAATTGGGTGATTTGTAGCAACTTCTGTCGAAGACCATGTAGACCCAAGTTTAGAGAACATGTGCAGTGTTAGAGAATGGGTTTTGGGAGAAGGATTTATTTGAGAACGCATAAAAAAGGTGATGGGGGAACTTCAATGTGAGCATAGCTCAGAAAAAATCACAACAAATGGCTTCTTATTGAAAACGCCTCAGTTGACTTATTCACTAATCCAAAGGAAACATGCAAGGAGAAAGGAGGGGAGAAGGGGCAATGATATGCTTCTTCCTCCTTCCCCCACTCTATGAAGTTTTTTTTTTGGGACTCACAAAAGAAGAGAGTGGCTGTATCCTGCATATTTATTTTCTCATTCGCCACGCCCAACTAATTGTAACAAATTCGTAGTGGGGAACATTCTGATTTCATACTCTGAGGGCTTCTCAAAAAAATCCATTTTTTTTTTAAACAAACAGAGAAAGGAACTTTCATTGAACTCATAATATATTCCGCAACGTTCATATAGATTGATAAACCAAATAAACGTACTTTATTATTATTATTATTATTATTTTGTGAATAAGCAATAATAATAATAAAAGACTTCATATATATGTATATATTATGTATATATTTAGTCTATATTATTATTATGCGTTATGTTTAGTCAAAATTTTAATATATTTAATCTAAGATATACAGTTTTTTTTATTTTATTTTATTTTATAACAAAAGTCCACTGGGCCCGTTTGGCATCTAATATACACAATAAAGATTGTACATTTTTGCAGATGAGGGTGAGTGTCGAGGAGAGGTTATGTACATTTTTGCAGATGAGGGTGAGTGTCGAGGACAGGTTAAGGGCTCGTTTGGTATTCTATTAAAAAAAAAATGAATTCAAAAATCAAGATATAAATTTCTTTTTAACATAATTTTTAGAAAATAAATCATATTTAAACATGAGTTTTTAAGTATTGATTTTAAGATCTAAAAACTTGTTTGTTACTAAACTCCAAACTAATTTTAAGATCTAAAAAAAATTGAAATTAAATTCAGAAAATCAAAAACCCTAGATTCCCAAATTCAAATTAACAAAAGAAAAGTAGAGAGAGAGAGAGAGAGAATGTGGATGACCACCATTACATCCATTACCTCCACCTTTTGATATCTTGTAACCTATGTTATTAGTATTGTAATTAGTAGCCTTTAACTCATAATTTGTGGGTTAGCTTCCTATCATTGTAAGCCAATAAATAGGTGATTATCAAAGAAGAAGACAAGAAGTTTTAGAGTTCTATTGTCTTCCTATACTCCTCATTTCTCTCTACAATTCCCTTAGTTAATAACAAACCTCACTTTTTTGTTCTAAAAATTGGGCCTTTTTAAGTTGTTTTTTAGTTGGGCTTTACCAAACGTGAATTATGAGGGTGTTAAGAACAAATAAATTGTCCGGTCAGGATACCATGTTGCACAGTTCGTGCATCGAAATGGAGAGTTAGGTAGTAAAGGGACGGGGGAATCGAGCAACACAGAGGCTCACACAGCTTTGTGGAAGAGCTTTTAGCATCTGAATGTGTCCCAAAAATTTGGTCCCTCATTTGGTGAGTTTGTAAAGGCGCGGTGGCTGTTTGACAAAATTTACAGCAGAAGCATATTAATATTGATGATACCTGTGGTGTTTGTGGTAGTGAGGGGGAATCAGTTATGCACTTATTCTTTAAGTGTGAATTTGCACGTGCTTTTTGGTTTGCTAGTTCACTCCAACTGGATACGAGAAAGCTTAGGAGTGCCACTTTTGATGGTTGTTGGACAGAGTTAATGCATATATACGGGCAAGATGAGAATGTAGATGTGGTGTTGCAATGGATAGCTTATGGACTTTAGCGAATATGGAAAAGCCGTAATGAGGCTATCTTTGAAGGTAAGAAGGTGTGCCCAACTGAAGCTGTGCAACTTTGGCAAGCACAAGTCCAGGAATTTCAAGAATCGCAACACAAGCCGTTGCCGTTGGCCTCTGAGCAGCCCAAACCACCAGACCAAGGACAAACAGTATCGCTATCTTGGCAAAAACCCAAACCTGGCTGGATTAAAATTAATTGCGATGGTGCCTGGCAGCATAGACCTTGCAGGGTGGAGTTGGGTGGGTGGTGTGATCATATTTCAGCTTTCTTCTCATGGCGGGCAGTACTGGGAACATGTTATGTCAGTCAGCTCTTATGATGGACGCTGAATCCATTCATGATGGCAGTAAAGGATGTAGGGGTTGACAAAGTTGAGGTAGAAACTAATTGTCTACAACTTATTAAAATGCTTCAGGGCAAAGACAAAATTGATATGAACTTGGAAGGGTTAATTCATGATATTAGATTTTATGGAATTCTTTTAGTTCAGTAGAGTTTTTGTTCGCGCCGCAGTAGTGAACGAAGCGGCCCATTTGGTTGCTTCCTTCGTATCTCAAGCAAGGTGTGTTCACTGGTGGGATGAGGTGGCCACCGATTGGCTTTTTGATACTCTAGCTAAAGATGTAAACCTTATTATTCGTTATCAATAAAATCTCTCTTATTGTTTGGCACCTAAAAAAAAAAAAAAAAAAAAGCTTTCAAACTTGAAACCAATGGTCTTCAAGGCCCTTTTTCATTGTGCCAAACTCCGTTAGCATCTAAAACTCTGTTTTTATAAGAGTACAATTCGGCTCTTAGGCTAACAGACTCTAACTAAGCCAACTTATGAGCTAACTAACTTTGATAACACTTCCATTACTACAATTTGACAGCCTTTCCCAAATTAGTTCGGCAAGTTCAAGATTGTTGTAAAATTTACAATTCTTGACGAACAAAATATTATATTTTACATCCGATTCCCTTTCTAATTCATTAGTACTACCTTTGACAAGGATTTTTGGCAAACATTGGTAAAATTTGACACTATAAACAAGAGGACAAAAGGTAGGTCGATAGGAACTTCCCAAGAATTGGAACTTCAGATTTCTTGTGTCCTAGTAACCAAACTGATAATACTAACGAACGGAATAATCTGTTGTGTCCCTAAGCCACAACCACAACACATATTTGGTTCTCTTCATGAACATTGGAATTTTCTCCACAAGGCAACTAAAAAGTACATTTTAGTTTGGTGCTGTGGTTCATAGCATTTCCGCTTTGTACGTTAAATAACTATCCTACTGATAACATCTCTCGTGTCCTTAAGCCACAAGACATAAACTTGATATAATATTTTTGAACATCTCTTGTGCAACATTGAAATTTTCACCACCAAGCAACTAACAAAACTAGGCAACAAAGTACTATGCCAATATATAACTACTTAATTTCTAGCGTTGTCCCCACTAATGGAACATATGTATAAATAGGAAAGCAATCCCCATTGTTCTCCATCAATCAGTCTTTAGCATTCATGAAATACACAAAGTTACATACTGTTATTGCTCCATTAGGTCAATTTATATATTTCCATGGACAAGATAATCATCACTCAAAATAATTAGGGTTTAAAACTAATATGTTTATTCTTCTCTTAAGGAGGAATATATATATTACATACAGAGTGGTTACAAATAGGAAATATGTACAAAATCTCCTAATTCTACTCAAAATAGATAATTACAATAAAATATAAATTCTATTCCTAACAGGAACGTTGACTCACGCAAGTTGGTGCATAGATATCGGTAATGCCCAACTTGTCAAGTGAGTCTTCAAATCGGCACTTTGACACAACATGAGTCAACATATTTGCAAGTTGCATGAAGAAGGCACAAAAGGTATAGAAATTAACTTATGCTCCAGCTTCTCCTTAATGAAATGCCGATTAACTTCTACATGCTTAGTTTGATCATGTTGCAGGATTGTTAGCAAATTGATTATCACGAGCTTTGTAGCAGCATTTGATCTAAACCCAATTTCAGCAAGTAACCACCTCAACCACAGCTTGGGCAAAGGACCGAGACACAACGGGGCACTAGGTTACCACCAACAAAGGTGAAGTAACCTGATGTAGAACGTCTATTTTTGTGAATAATCTGCGTTAGTATAACCTTCTAGATCCAAATGACCACTTAAATAATAAACCTCTCTTTAAGTTATCAAGTCATATGATCCTCACTAGGTGAATGCATAAATTGGCTAGCAATGCTTACAGCATAGGCAATATCATGTCAATAATAAATAAATCATTCTCCCAACCAACCTTTGGAGTTGGGATTCTCAACAATGATCCACATAAACACCAAGTTTATGAGCATTGTAGCTAGTCCATGTGAAAGAAATAAGCCATGTTTAGATCGAGTGGAAAATATTTACTGTCGATTCTTCTCGATTTCTACAGCATTGTCATCAACATAAACAATCAACAAATCCAATACTACTCACTACTACAAAAATCGAAATAGATGACGGGAAACCACCGTCGTGTAAAAGGTTTTCCAACCGTCGTGAAATCGATCTGCCGTCTATTTGGGTTTCAAACTACAATACGGCTTTTCACCGTCGTTGTTTATCTGTAAAGACGACGGTTTTTAAAGAAAATCGCGTTGTTTAGAGGTAAAGATCGTTAATTATAGGAGGAAAGACGACTGTTTTTAATAAAACCATCGTTTATTGTATGTAAAGATGATGGTTTTTTATGAAAACCATTGTGGATTGTTTATAAAGACGACAATAGACGGTTTTTTATAAAAACCGTCATCTTTACATACAATAGACGACCTTTTTTATAAAAAGGTCATCTTTACCTATAATAGATGACACTTTTTTATAAAAACCGTCGTTAATTATCTGTTTTATAAAAAGACCAATAGACGATTTATTATAAAAACCGTCGTCTAATAAGTTTCCAAACTGCTACCTTTTAGTTCTTTTTGATTTCCTATGATGCTATACAACGATTTTAACTAGAAAACCAACCATAATGCTTTATTAATGAATATATACACAAATAGTTTCTTTCATAAAACTTGAAGATTCAATAGTTATTACATAGTTAACCAATCTTTATTCTACAACAAACATAATTCCTAACAAGACCTAAGTACTCCTAATCCAAGCATTCCTCATCCAAACATACAAATGATGCACAACTGAAGTCTCCTCCATCATCCCTGAAAATAAATCAAAATGACAAAGAGAAAAAAAAAGAAGCTAAGATTATAAACATAAAAAATTAGGTGGAAGAGAAATTTTACCATTGGTCCATATTTCCATAGAAAACTTGTAAAATGAGCATAAAAAAGAATATCGAGAACCTGCAAAAGGAAAAATATATAAATAAAATGATGGTGAAAAGAGAAGGTAACAAATTTTCAACAACAAAAAACATACGACTCACATAGAAAACCTGCAAAAGAAAAAGTTATAAATCTGCAAGCTTCCTCATCATCTCTTGATAACCAAATCAGAAAATCTAAAAAGAAACCAGAAATATAAAAAAATATGTAAACAAACCAGACAAATCAAGAGAGACAAAATCTGAAATTAGGGATACAAAGAACATACCAAAACGCAAAGAGACTAATCCAGAATTCACTAGCAAGATATAGAAGGGTATTAAGAGATTAGGTGGCTTCGATTCTCAAATATCCCTCTACATCTTATGGATTTGCTAAGTCCTTCATTGATATCGGTGATTTTGTAGAGAGTTTCATGAGGGTATTTTAGAGAGTGCAAGGAGGGAGAGATAAGGTTTTCAGAGACGGGGGAAAATCTGAAAATTTGACAAGCGCGAATTCACTTAAGTAGACATTTTTTAGCGTGTTTTAAAAGACAACGCTTGTTAATAAGAAATAAGATTTTCAAAGACGGGTGAAAATTTGAAAATTTATCGAGCGCGAATTCACTTAAGCGGCCATTTTTTAGCGTGTTTTAAAAGACGACGCTTTTTAAAAAAAATTTGTCATCTTTACATATAATATAGACGTTTTTAAAAAAAACGTCATCTTCACATAATAATAGACGACCCTTTTATAAAAATCATCTTTATAGACGACGGTTTTTATAAAAAGCGTCATCTTTACATACAATAGACATTTTTTTCCACTACACTCCTTGACCCTATATGAATACAATGACTGAATTTGATCTTCAATTTAAAATATTTACACTAGTGGATACCACAAAATCTTATGTTATAAATAAACTCTTAATTGTTAGTGAATATTTTTTTTTATGGCATACACATTTTAAGAAACTAGTTTCAACGATCCAACCGTCAAACTTGTTTGTTTATACTTCGAGATCATCTACACCAAAAATCGAAAAAAATAAACATTTAGAGATAAAGTAACGGGACAAAAAATTTCAACAGTTATAAATGAAAAATCATGATTTAACGGTTATTTTAACTCCGATTTTGATGCACTCCTTGACCCAATATGAATACAATGATTGAATTTGATCTTCAATTTAAAATATTTACACTAGTGGATACCACAAAATCTTATGTCATATTTAATGAAAGTATAAATAAACTCTTCATTGTTAGTGAATATATTGTTTTGATGGCATACGCATTCTAAGAAACTAGTTTCAATGATCCAACCGTCAAACGTGTTTGTTTATACTTCGAGATCATATACGCCAAAAATCGGAAAAAATAAACATTCAGAGATAAAGTAACGGACAAAAAATTTCGACGGTTATAAATGAAAAATCATGATTTAACGGTTATTTTAACTCCGATTTTGATGATTTTTTACCGCTACACTCCTTGACCTATATGAATACAATGACTGAATTTGATCTTCAATTTAAAATAACACTAGTGGTCTTATATTTCAACTCTTAATTGTTAGTGAATATATTGTTTTGATGGCATACGCTAAGAAACTAATTTCAATGACCTCAAACTTGTTTGTTTATACTTGAGATCATCTACACCAAAAATCGAAAAAAATAAACATTCAGAGATAAAGTGACAAAAAATTTCACGGTTATAAATGAAAAATCATGATTTAACGGTTATTATAACAAACCATCATGGCTTTACATATAATCCATTTTTTATAAAAAGGTATCTTTATATATAATGAACCTCAATCGTCATCTTTACATATAATAGACGACGGTTTTTAAAAAAATCTTTACTATAAAAAGCGTCATCTTTACATCGGTTTTATAAAAATGTCATCTTTACATATAAAACCGGTTTTATAAACATCGTCCTTTACATACTAGTTACATGCCTTTCTTGAAAACATCGTCTTTTATTAGATGGTTTTATAAAATCGCCATCTTTATTGAATGTTTTTATAACAGCCCTTTACATATAATAAACGACGGTTTTATAAAATCATACATCTTTACATATAATAGACGACCGGTTTTTATCCAGAAAAACCGTCATCTTTACTTCATAATAGACGACGTTTTTTTTTTTTAAAAAGCGTCATCTTTACATATAGTATTATGATAACAAAATCAAAGAAATAAATTGATAAAAAATTCATATTCGGTTTAAATATAAGGTATACGTATAAAGGGAATAAATACGACGTTAAATTTTATAATACGTCGTTAAATGAAAAACAAACGTGGTGAGATTTAAAGATACCGTCGTAGAACCGTCGATATATTTTTATCGTTGTACATTAATTTAATACGGCAATATTTTGTATTTTACCGCCGTGGATTTATTTGTAATTATATGGCGCCAGAAAACTTGGTCTTGCATAAAAACGGCGGCTTTTTTTGAAATCGTCGTCTTTAACGTCGGTCGATTCAACTTCTGCCCTTTATTTGCTTTGATTTTACATGCGGAAACTGTTTCAAATAGACGTCGGTTTTTTAATTAGGTACGTCGTTGTTTATGAACAATCATTTGAATCTCCAAGGTGTCTAAGGGACACTATAGACCGTCGTCTTTTAAAAAAACGACGGTTTTCACTTAGATGTCGCTTTGTCACATAACCATAACGCCTTTTTCAATTTGCACACTTTCTGTTTGTTATTTAGAAGACTCATGTACACTTCTTCTTCTAGTTCACCATGTAAGAATGCATTTTTTACATCAAATTGCCTCAGGGTCCAATCCAAGTTTACTGCTAAGGACAACAAAATTTTGACAGTATTCATCTTTAAGTATCATGATAATCAACTTCATATCTCTGAGTGAACCCTTTAGCTACTAATCTTGCCTTGTACCTCTCCACAGTACCATCTGCATTATATTTAACTGTAAACAATTTGCATCCTAAGGCTTCATTCCCTTTGGTAGATCAACAATGTCCCATGTATTATTTTTTTACGCCTCCATTTCAATATTCATGGCTTCAAGATCATTAAATGCATCCTCAAAACGGGTTGGAATTTTAATATTATCCATTCTGGTCACAAACACTTTACACTCAGGAGATAACCTGTGATCAGACATATAATGGGCAATAACATACAGGTGGAACGTTCCATCGCGATAAAACATAAGAATTTCAGAAATATGAATCTTACCTCAGGAATATCCTGGGGAGCTTGATCGGGTACTATAAAGAAGCTTTTCTGAAGTAGTGACATCTTTAGCAGGTTCACTAGTGTAGTAGGTTTTGTTAGTTTAGTCGATTCTTCCATTTGTATCAAACTATCCAATACTACTCCCCCTTGTAAATCTAGCCAGTTATGTCCTTCACTACTAGTCTCTCCCTGAAGGACATGCTCGGGTGTATTAGAGAAGAACATTTCATCCTCAATAAAAGTAACATCCATAGAAACATATAGACGTCGGGTTGCAGGATGATAGCATCGGTAGCCCTTCTGATGAGGAGAGAAACCCATAAAAACACAGCAGAGAACACATAGGTCCAGATAATAAATTACTAGACAAAGATGGAACCAGTAACGCTTTGTTCAATGGTAAAGTAGGTATCAAGAGTATAGAACTAGCCCCCGTGACAGGACCAGCAGCATTATTAGCAGTCAGAACATGATCACGATGAGGCGGAAGAGTAGTAGAGAATAAAGTAGAATTATACGTCATATGGTAATCAGTAGCTCCTGAATCAATAATCCAACCTGTATCTCTGGTATCATGGGCATGGAAAGCCTTGCCAAAGTTACCTGGAGGGGAGGTGTTGGAGTGCTTGAGACTGCTATCAAAGTCGGAGGAGTAGTAGTAAGGTGGGTGAAAAGGGAACCTTTGTTATCTACACCATTGACAACATCCGTTTTGTGCTGCCTTTAACCTATCTCTCTAACTACATTTTCCAAGAGCTTTTCAAGATGTCTGAAGAAGAGTTTGGACTCTCAACTAGTTCTGGGCCTATCGTCTTGCCGTGTGACTTGTTCTTCATGAATTACGTAGTCTCACTTCTCCAACGAGAAATGACTACATATTTGGAGAGAGCTTTGCAGGCCAAATCTCTCATTAGTAGTAGCTGCTCAAGTTCTGCAGTACATCTAGGAAAAACAAGCAACCCAACTATTCCTTTGTGGTTACTACTGAGCAGCTAAAATCGTACTTGAATTTTTGTAAATGAGCTCTCTATCTAAACCTTGTATTGAATGTATGTGTGTGTATGTACAGATATATAATGGAGACCATTCTCTATATAAGTTCACACTTTTTAATCTTTTGTGACTTTAACTTATATTTTTGTTTAAAGTTTACACCTCTTCTTTTCCCTTATTTCCCCTAGCAAAGCAGCAAAGCAAAGAGTCAAAATCCACTCATAATTCTCTCTTTATATTTCTTTGGTAATTTTTTCCCCCTTAGTCTTTTTCAATCTCATTGTTTCTTCATTTTCAATTCACTTTTAATTTATGTTTCTTCCACTTTCTGTTTCGAAAAATCTCGAGATCGGAAATGGAGTTTTGCAGGTGGAAAAAAATGATTCAAGTAATTGAAAGTAACATAGCTAGTATCATGAGGGTTCCATTGAGTTCAAATACTAGCTAGTGGTATTTGAGAGCATTTCTCTATTCGGTGAGTTCTAGGTTTTGGCAAAGATAGGTACAATTTCATGTTGTTGATAGATCATATCACCATTGAAAGCCGAGCCTATTACAGACCGCCACGTAGGCATTTCCTTGCTAGGTCGCACATATACCGACCCGAGCAAACATGCCTATTACGGACTGTCACATTGTCCTTTCCTTGCTAGGCTACATGTATACTGACCCGACCACGGTGGTGTTATACCTGACTAGGACACATTGATGATTTGCAAGGTTGATCGGACCCTTGTCAGATCAATCACTCCACCCACTTGATGAAACAACCTAGCCGAAAGTAGGGGATCAGTTAATACACATCCTATCCAGGACCAGGTGTCATCTCTCCCTTTGATAGTAAACCACTTGGTGATGGAAAGGTACTATTTAATACGCCTCCCATCCGGAGCCATCGCTTCACCGCATGAACCTTGTTAGGTAGCATGTTGATCATAATAGGCCATTAAATGTGAGCTCGACCCCACTAATGGAAAGGGAAGAAAATATATTTTCCCTCAAAGATACCCCAATCTTCTATTCTCCCCCTATAAATACCCCTCACCTATCTCTGGACAAAGGTAATAACTTCTCATTAAGTAAACCCTACATACATTCTCTCTACCCATTATCATACCTGACTTCACCATCGGAAGGGGCTCTATTGGGATCAGCCCCAGTTCACTCATATTCTAATAGTTGTTCCTAGTGTGCAGATCTTCCAAGAAGCACATCCCAACCCACTACACGTCATATAGGGGAAAAGACGCCTGGTTTACATTTGGCATCGTCTGTGGGAAAACTTCTTTACAAACAAAAGCTGCATCCTCTCATCCATCTGAGCACCGATGCTAGCATAACCAAGCCATGCTGAGAAATTAGCACCTTTGGAAGAATGCTTCCTCGAGTGCAACTAGAAGGAATACCCAGAGGCAATGGAATGAGTGGCTGAGGTCGGATCGTCTGAAGGGCCTGTAGGAGAAAATAAGATTGGTCCTGAAAGGTGTGAAGGACATACATAATTTAGTAACAGCCTCCGCGCACAAAACGAGATATTACAAGAAAACCAGGCTGAGCTGGCGGACTAGTTACACGCACGATAAGAACCCTAGCCGACCAAAACCAAGGATACTAACGAGCCCTCGTCCTCGTCGATAGGAGTTAAAGGGCCGAGGCAGAGAATGATTGACGCGAAGAACATGCTAAGGGAGAAAAAGGCTTGGCGAGTAACGCATTGATAGGCGGACTCTAAGAGGAAGACTTCTACTTTTCCCTTACCAGGAACCCCCTTGAGAGGTACGAGGACCTCCTCCGCGAAGCCATAAGCTACTCCCGAGCCAAACAGTTAAACTTGGCCAGGCAAGCCACTGTATGGAAGATGTCAAAGGCCCACACACCAAGAGAAAAAAAAGGCCTAATGACTACGTCTATGATCGTTTGGCAAAAAGAAGGAAGGGATAGTCGAGATACTCGGCTTGGAGGAATGAGGTTAGACCGAAAAAGCCCAACCAGTATACAAATTATACTCTCTTAAACAAACCAAAGGGAGAGACATTCACGGTGATAGCTGGTGAATTCCCTAGCCCGAAGAGGATGAGGTTCCCTTATCGGGAATGAGGGACAATATCAAGTACTGCAAGTACCACCGTGACTACAGCCATTATACGAATGATTGCTACCAGTTAAAAGAAGAAATTGAAGTACTAATCAGCGTGGGAAATTGAAGGAATATATGACGGAGACACAGTCCCCATGGATACCCAGCATGAAGTGATGCCAGCGACAAACCAGGGGTGTCTTAGGTATACATATCTACCATATCGGGAGAACCAACTGTGGTTGGCAACTCAAATAGAGTCATAAAAAGACATGCAAGGGCTTACCAACACGAATCTACCGAGGTCATGACAATGGGTACAATTGGAAACCCACCCACCCAACACGCGTTGGAACTAGAGCCAATTGCGCTCTCCCAGGGTGACACGGCGGGTGTCACTTTCCCTCATCACGACCCCCTTGGTCATCACGACCAAAATTGCCTATTGCGAGGTGGCTCGGGTATTTATGGACGAGGGTAGTTCCGTCAACATCATTTTTCTTGGTGCCTTTAGACAATTGGGGTTTAGTGAGAATCCTCTCGATTGATGTTACCCTACACTCGTAGCCTTCAATGGGGGGGCATATACAACCCCTTGGCCACATGCCTCTAACCTTGTCCATAGGGGCACACCTAAAGCGTGCTAGCATTACTATGGATTTCATTGTAGCGAAGTGTCCTTCCTCATACAACGCTATTCGGTCGCCCCGCCATAGGCGATCTGAATTTGTCCATCAACATGAGGGCACTGCTAATCAAGTTTCCTACACCCCATGGGGTCGGTAGAGTTAGGGGAGTGCTAATTTCAATAACATAATGTATCACAATCATTTCTAAAAGTGCTATAAAAAGGTTTGTGCCATGATCTTTTTGTAATAGCTTCTATAGTGATGTCTTGGATGCTATAATCCATTTTTGTTTTTTTGTTTCAAATACTTCCTACTTGGCTTAGGGGGATCTATATATGCCACTCGAAGACGATGAGATCTTTGAGCATGTGCATGGGAGGTGACGATAAGTTATATTTCTTGGCTTAGACCATGGGTTGATAAGTTAGTACTTTTATAATGCTGTGAAGATACAAAGGACCTATTGGCTTAGATTCACATTTTGAGATCAATAGGAACCGTTGGGAAGGTTGGTGTGCAAAGGCCTCAGTTGCATTCTTTTAAATGAGACATCTCAAAGTGATTGTGGAATTCATATCCCACAAATTGATGCTTTCATTGAGAGTCACCTCAACAGGATTTTCTAATTTGTTATAGATAACTTAGAATCTTGCTATTATTAGGGAATCTCTTTTAAGTTTTACTTTCTAATTTGTTATAGATGAGGTTTCCAATGTGGATATAGTTGTCTCTCTTGATGCAATCCTAGACATCCAGATATCTTGGAAACATTAGCAAAGTATGTGCTTGTTCATAAAGTTTTTTTTTTCTTTGTTCCGAGTACATTGCTTTTTGAGTTTATCATTGTGCTAGTTTTTCTTTCTTCTTTTTGGTTTAATAAAGAATGATAATGATGCAAGCCAGAATATTTAGCATCTTGAGCAACAAATTATTCCTTGTAAAAGAATGTTTCTGCATCTTTATGTTGGTTTTGATTTAATAAGGATTTCTAGTCAAAGCTGTTCAGTTGCAAAGGTTGTTGGCTGGTCAGGTCTCCGCAATTTTTTTCCCTCTTGTACTGTCTCTTCACGTCAATAATGCCATAATATGAAGGAAAACTATGGAGTGTGCCCCCTTCTTTTAAACCCTGCAGTGGCATTTGCATCAGTGAATCTGATAATCAGGTACACCACGTCTTCATTTCTCCCCTATATTTATGAAATAACCCAATCAGTGTTTTCTTTGTTTTTTCTTTTGTGGCTTAGATTTCTCCCTCTCTTTTTTTTTTCTTTTTCTGGGGTCTCAATTATGTTGCTGTCACTATGGTTATGTTTTAAAGATCAATGAACATTTCATGCGACAATTTACAGAGCTGCTACTGTTTAGGAAATCTATGCTACCAATTTGTGTTCTTTGGTTTCATCTTATCAGATGTTTTGAGCCTTGTTTAGGAAATCTATGGTACCAATTTGTGTTCTTTGGTTTCATCTTATCAGATGTTTTGAGCCTTGTTTAGGAAATCTATGGTAAATAAAATTTAGGTTTGTTTCATACTAGTATGATTTTCACTGAGAACTTGGGTTGATGAAGAAGAAAGGTTGTAAGTAAGTTTTAAAGTACACTATCTGCATCTTATGAGATCTTGAGGTAGTTTGAGCATTATATATAGATTAGAATGCCCAGCAAGCAGCAGCGAATTTTTTATTTAAGTTGCCGTATCTGGTAAATAAAATTGTATACAGCTCTGGTTAGAGTTCATTTGGTATTGTAATATTTCACCGTTTCAAACGTTTTCTGTCAATGTACATGAGCACAAATTAAGTCCACTCAAATTTCCTTTTATCAATGACTGAAAATCAAATAAACAGAAACCTTAGAAGTGCCACGTTTTAAACAATTGCCAGAGCTGATGAGGGCACTCCAAACAATAAAAATAAGAAACCGTTTTTATTTGGACATGTTTGGTTCTCATCGTTTACAAAAAAAAAACATGGTACTTTCTGATGTGTCTAAGCCTGCAGTGGGGCAGAGTTTCTAATGGGGAGCAGACGCAGTTTCTGTTACTGTTTGATCTCTAATTATACTATCCCTGCTCTATAGTTTCTAACTGTTATGTGTATAGAATAACTAGTAAGGTTGGCTTGACACACCATAAATTTGACTTGTTTTACCCTTCTACAGTTTTAAAAACATGTACACTAAGCTTATTTTTTAAAATGTGTGGACTTTTGGGTAGTGTGTAGATTGTTCTGGTATAGCGTTGTGTTAATTGATTTTGATTCAGTTATGGTCAGTATATGTCCTGGGCCCTTTTTCAGGTGACACAAGCAAGTGAGGCATTTTAAGAGCTTGTTTTTCTTTAGCTTTTAATAGAATTTTCTTTTCTTAACTACTGCTGTCAACTCTTTGGGTTCTTATTTTCTGATTGTCGTTGTAAGTCTTCTAATTGAGCATGATATTGTCTTTGTGTTATGATTTTCTGTGTTTACTCTATCTTTTGGTTTTACTATATCTTTTGTGCCTTAAACGTATCTTGCTCTCTTTTCCTGGTTGTTGGGTTAGTTTGCGACCTATGTTTGTTTTCACTAGTGTTATGTATAAGATCATTTAAAATTTTGTTTAAAGACATTTTTGGTTCCAATCTTGTTTGATGTTTGAGCTTTATTTTCGGGTACTAAGATGTTTGAGCCTTATTTTCGGGTACTGAGATGTTTGAGCTTTATTTTCGCGTATTGAGATGTTTGAGATTTATTTTCAGGTACTGAGATGTTTGGACAATATATATTTTAAGATTACAATATATTAAGGTTAGGTTACCATCCAAATGTTTGCTTTTTCCTGAAATACACTCGACGAAATCTTTGGTCGCAATTCTTCATTGCTTGTTTTATCTTGTATGATGGTGAGCCTTATTTTCAGTGCAAAGATGTTTGAGCTCCCAGGTTTTCTTTTCAATTTTATGTTTTTGCATGATTTAAATGTTGGTCGTATTAAAATAAAAGAATTGACATATTGGCAGAAAATATGGGGATAAATGGACAGATGTTTGGGGAATATAAGATTCAAGTTTATCAAGTATTGTATTGTTTCACATGTTCTGAAAATATACGGATGTCATTTTCTTTTGAAAAAAGTTCTCTATATATGTTATTAGTTGGTGCTAATAATCTTGATATGTTTCTGTTTCCTGACGATTCTTCAGGGAAATTGAAGTATTTCTCATAATATGCTGTTTTCTTTGTTGTCTTTTGTGCCTTAGATTTCTCTCTCTCTCTTCTCCAATCTTCCCCCACCCTCCCCTCTTCTTCTTTTTTTCCTCTTTGAGGTCTCATTTATGTTGTTGTCGCTATGGTTATGTTTTAAAGATGAAATAGCAACAATTTACGGAGTTGTTACCTGTTTTAGGAAATCTATGCTACCAATTTGTGCTCGATGGTTTCATCTTGTCAGGTGTTTGAACTTTGTTTAGGAAATCTATGGTAAATAAAATTTGTGTTTGTTAATACAGACTTTGTGCCTTGTGGTCTTATCCAAATTTTATGCTAGTATGATTTTCACTGAGAACTTGGGTTGATGAAGATGACAGGTTATAATTTTTTAAGAATACTGTCTGCATCTTATGAGATCTTGAGGTAGTGTGACCATTATATATAAGTTAGGATGCCCATAAGGCCAGCAGCTCTGGTTAGAGTTGTGGCTTTGTATTTGTTCAACCCAAAAAGTATGGCTTTGTATTTATTTATTGTTTTTTATACAAACGAATCTAATCTAAATTACATGAATGATTTTAAATATTCAAAGCCCTTTAGTGGGCTGGTATATGTTTTGTATGATGTGTTTGCACAAGCGTGCTGCTATTAGTATTGTTAAGCCCAATAAAAAGAGGTAATTCAGATAAAATTGTAATATAAGTCTTGCGCGTTATGAAATCTTCTTTTCATGCCTAGATTGATTAAGGAATTTAAAATTCCACTTGCATGATGTAAGAACCTAAAAAACTTTTATTAAAGGAGATAGAAATGTGTCCAAATGAACAATACAAATTAAAGAAATTGATAATGACAGGACACGGCCCAAATTCCACTTTGGAATCTGAGCCGAACCCTGTGCATGTCCGACACTCGGCGGGTGCCGGGCACAAAAGACCTAATTCCCCTCCTACTCAAAACTCAAATCCATTTTAGGTTTGATTCATGCCGAAAATTCGGCAGAGTTCCCCCTGTAATTCGAGCATTCCCAAATTTTACACATGTCAACAAGCATTTAAACATATACACCAATTGCAAGTATGCATACGTTCCAACAGTTAAATATATCCTAGGGCAATATCAGAGCAACTATACAAAATAAGTTACATGGGTAATTTAACTATACAAGGCCCTACATCAGCAAAAGATGTGACGGAACGCAGACTCTGCCCGGTGGTGGCTCACTGTGCACGACTATTACCTAGGGGCGCAAAACATTTAAAATGTGAGTGCACCAAAAACAAAGTTTTAGAAAATAGCATATGAACATACTGACCCCACTGTAAAAACAGTTATGAAATACTAATAATCAATATCCTCATATATACTCGTACCAAAATCAATGCATTCATAATCTATAAGCCTATTATACTCTTAGTCAAACATTAATTCCTTAAAAACATGGAAATCAACTTTAATCTACCACCTAAGTGTACCCCATTTTATTTTCATCAATTTCTTATAATCCATCAATTCCTCATGTCCTCGTGTCCTCATGTCCTCATGTCACCATTGGTGACACACCCTCACAGGTCTCGGTGACATATGGTCAACATGATCAGCATTCCTTGCTCCACATGGTCCGGGTACCCCTAGGACTCGTGGGGCAACTATCAAGCATGCTGACCTAACCGAAGGCAACCGATTTATCTGAAGGCAACAAAATTACCGAAGGCAACCGATTTATCTGAAGGCAATAGAATTACCGAAGGCAACATTTATTATGCTTGGGTACTTAAGGTGGTTTTAAGAAAATATGATTTCTAGAAAGTTAGGAATAAATAAAATAGTTCTCTTTATCTTCAAACTCTGCTGTCATCCTAACTGATAGTTCTCTAAAACTCTTAACTTTTATTATCCTTAAACGTTCTCATTCGGCAGCATATAAATAACATAAACAAAATATTTAACCTCAGCAATTTATGCTAGAAAACTCAAGCTGATTCATACTTATTTAAGATCAAATACTGTAACTGAATTGCATAAATTCATTTATGAAAACAAAATTGCATAAATACTTAGCTAGCTGGACCTCTCGAGGTCCCTCCTGTGGGTCAGCCTGGCCCCATGTGCCTGATTAAACCATCATGAATATTTAATTAATAAAACTACTCAGTCTAAGTATTTAATTAAAACCCTGACCCCTGTCTCTTAAAAGTGTCTGCACTAACTTTAAAATCATTCTTATGCCCACAAAAGCTTTCTTTACATTTGGAATGGTTTAGTAGTGCCTCGGGACTCAAAAAGTGCTAAAGTCACAAAAGTCAACCCAAGACCCCATGGGGTCCACGACCTCTAATTCTGATCCGGAAGCTCCTAGAGGTTCCAATATACCTAGGACACATGTCCCAAGAGTTTGGTCTGGATCGGACGGTTGGATTGATTCCGATCGCACAATTGAATGTAACCCTAGCCCTAGGGTTGGCATTTTCAGAGTATCCAGAACTCCGATTTATGATCCGTCGAATCCGACACGGTTTTAGAATTATCTAGATCAACATATATCAAATTGATTGCGATCCAACGGTTCAACGTATCGAACCCGAAAAACACACAATAGGTGAGATCCGTTCAGGGTCCAAACGTTGTCCGAATTGAAATACTCAAGTACCTACGAGCTCGTGAGGACCAAGGGATCATTCTAGGACAGAAGGTGGCTTCACCATGTTGCCCACACGCCGCCACACGCACTGGCAGCGAGTGATGGCTAGATCAATTTCTGGCGGCCGGAAATACACCAAACCGCTAGCCCAAACTCCTACCCTGCCCTAGGTGTAACAGCCTATTTGAAACCATTTTTGTTCTTAGACATACCTCGAAAATTGGTAGAAAGTTGCCGGAATTGTGATCCCAAAATTGGCCAAACCCTAACTCGAAAATTAACCTGCCAAACCTAGAAATTTCTCGAATCCTGCCCAACCATCAGTTAGGGCACAAAAAATAGGTAGGGAAACATACCTCACCCGATTGATTTGACGGCCGGAAGAGAGAGATCAAAATATTTGAAATTCAGAGAAAAACTAGTCCAAAACCGAGCTGTTTACGGTGAAAGTGGCTTCTCCAATGACGGGAAATGGTCGAGGAAAGGCAGCGATCCGTCCGGTCTGGTGGGTTGCGTTGCGGTGTAGTGGTAGCTGGGTGATGAGGTGGTGGTCGGGACCACAATATTAAATTGGCGATATTTCGCCGATATTTTTGTTGATATTATCGCGATAATGTCGTGCACGATAATTTCAATATTTTTGTGGAAAAATCTTGCTCTTGCACACAAAGGGATTCGAACCATACCGCCTTATCCAACTTGCTGCGGCTGAGTTTGTGTTTATATCTTCAGCTTGTAATATTTATGAGGTCTTTAAAAATGTCTGCAAGCTAATATTATCTAAGATAAATATCCATATTAAAAAAATTCCCTAAGAATAAATTTAAGCATATATTTAATGTGATTTATTATTTTATAATGGAGTAGTATTTTGTTGTTGTTATATATTATGGAGTTTTATTATTATTCACTTTCTGTTTTAATATTGTTCATTATATGTGATACTAAGTTTGAATTTTAATAGGAATTATTTCTATGTGGTACTAACTCATATATTTATCTTTGTTTTTTTAGTTAAGCTCATATATTTTATCATATGTATCAAGTGTAATATATTGAAGTAAATTATTATAACTAAAAAATTATGGTGTGTTTAATTTTCTTTCACTAATTACTACATATTTTCTAAAGTCGCAGTGTTTGTCAGGTCGCTGCATAATCAACTTAAATCACTCAAACCCACCATGCCATGCATTTCCTTCAATTTTTCATGATAAAATAATAGACAATTGACTAAGTAAACATCCTTTAAAGTTTCAATAAAAATTTCCAAGTTTTCTCACAATTTCCGTGATTTTTATTCAATTTTTATAGATATCGATATTTTCATCGATATATCCGTGTTTTTGAACCGTCGGTATTTCCGAAACTCCCGATATTTTAGACCTTGGTCGGGACAACCAGACAGGGAAGCGGGGTATCGCGCGTGAGAGAGAGAGAGAGAAGAAACGGTTCTTTTAAAATAAAAAAAAATCTGACCTACAAAATTACCGTTTTGCCCCTCATTGTATTTCGATCGTATTTCCTTCAATATGACTCATATCGAAGCCCAATATGTGTTTACGGACTCGTTTTGTCACACTCTACGCAACACCGCAAGCGGATTTTTCAAATTCCTTCCCGGTCAAAAAGTCAACTTTTTCTTCAATAATTTATTTTATGGGCAAAATTGTCTTTTCTTCTAATAATTTAATAATTAAATATTAATTAAGGTTTGAGTTATTACATACAATGAGCCCAATCGACCAGAATACAAGTAGGAAAGGATGACAAGGGAATTAAAATATCTCCAAATTGGGCAAACTTAATTAGGAATGCACTAGTACTTAAATCATCACAGTATAGGATTACCTACTTTTGTTTTCCCCGTGTTGATACCTACAGTTAACCAATACGTGTCAAAAGTTAAAAACAAAATAAAATTAAAAATGAAATAAAATAAGTAAAGAGTTTAGTAAAAATTGGGTTGCCTCCTAATAAGCGCTTTATTTTAAGTTAGTAGCTAGACATTGCTGAGTCCTGGTAGTTAGATCACTGGTTCCTTTAGAGTCAAAGACTTTCTTGCAGTATCAAATGGTGACTCCACGTAAGGTTTCAGCCTATGACCATTCACCTTGAATGCGTTGCAGTTAGTCACATTAGTTATTTCAACTGCCCCATGCGAGAAGACTTTAGTCACCAGATATGGCCCAGTCCAGCGAGATTTTAATTTCCCTGGAAACAAATTGAGCCTTGAATTGAATAACCAAACCTTTTTCCCTAGCTGAAATTCCTTTCGTAAAATTTGACTATCATGAAATGCCTTAGTTCTTTCCTTGTAGATCCGAGAACTGTCATAAGCACCCTGACGAATTTCCTCTAGCTCTTTTAACTGCAATTTTCACTTTTCCCCAGCTAAATCATATGCAAAATTGAACTCTTTAATGGCCCAATATGCTTTATCCTCAAGCTCCATAGATAGATGACATGCTTTCCCATAAACAAGTCAGAATTGTAACATCCCAATATGAGTCTTATAAGCCGTCCTGTATGCGCACAAAGCATAATTTAATTTTAAACTCCAATCCTTTCGTGTAGAACCAACTGTTTTCTCCAAAATGCGCTTTATTTCTCTGTTTGAAATTTCAACTTGACCAGATGTCTGTGGATGATACGGTGTGGCCACGCGATGATTAATTCCATACTTTGCCAATAAATGAGCAAACGATTTATTAATAAAATGCTTCCCCCCATCGCTAAGAACAACTCACTGAATTCCAAAATGCGGAAATATAACCCCCTGGAGGAACTTCAGGACTACTGATACTTGATTAGTTGGTGCTGCAATGGCCTCGACCCACTTTGAAACATATTCCACAGCCACTAAAATATATTGGTTCCCATTAGAAGATGGGAACAGCCCCATGAAATCAATACCCCAAACATCAAATAGTTCAACAATTAGAATACTTTGCTGGGGCATCTAATTCCTTCTGGACTGGTTGCCGACCTTTTGACACCTATCACAAGCCTTGCACCAATTATGTGAATCTTTAAAAAGTGTTGGCCAAAATAACCCACTATGTAGAATTTTCTCTACTGTCCTTTTCTGCCCAAAATGTCCCCCACAGGCATAATGATGAGCAAACTTAAAACACTTTCTTGTTCAGCCTCAGGAATACACATGCGAATAATTTGGTCTAGGCGGTACTTGTATAAGTATGGTTCATCCCAGAAATAATGCTTTACTTCAGATAAAAATTTCTTTTTTGCTGGAAAGAAAAATTGGTATGCACCACACCCTTAGCCAAATAATTGACAATATCTGCAAACCAAGGTGTATCAATTCAACAACAAATAGTTGTTCATCTAGGAAACTTTCACTCAATGGTAGAGAATCTGCCTCTATAGCTGCTGAAATAATTAATCTGGATAAATGGTCATCCACCACATTTTCACTACCCTTCTTGTCTTTAATCTCTAGATCAAATTCTTGAAGTAAACGAACCCAACGAATCAACCTAGGTTTTGCATCCTTCTTAGACAACAAGTATTTTAATGCAACATGATCAGTATAAACAATTACTTTAGCCCCAACCAATAAGACCGAAATTTTTCTCATGCAAACACATGCAAACACGGCTGCCAACAATTTCTTCTCTGTGGTTGCATAGTTTAGTTGCGCATCATTGAGAGTACGACTTGCATAATAAATGACATGGGGGAGCTTATCTGTACGCTGCCCTAAAACTGCCCTGACAGCATAATCTAAAGCATCACACATTAATTCAAATGGTAAACCACAATTTGGTGCAGCAAAGATGGGTGCCGAAGTGAGGAGTAATTTCAACTTGTTGAACGCTTCTAAACAAGCCTTATCAAAATGAAATGGTGCGTCCTTAGCCAATAAATTGCATAAAGGTCGGCTAATCTTAAAGAAATCCTTGATGAATCGACCGTAAAAACCTGCATGTCCTAAGAATGACCTCACCCGTTTTACTGATGTAGGGGGTGGCAGTTTTGCAATCACATCAATCATTGCTTTGTCAACCTCAATGCCTTTGCTAGAAATCGAATGACCTAATACAATTCCCTGTTTCACCATGAAATGACATTTTTCCCAATTTAGCATTAAATTTGTCTCCTGACATCTCTCAAGAACTGATGATAAATTTGGTAAGCACTGATAATAAGAATCGCCAAATACAGAAAAATCATCCATAAAAACTTCCACAATATTTAACCAAGCTAGAAAAAATACTCATCATATAACGCTGAAAAGTAGAAGGTGCATTGCATAACCCAAACGGCATCCTTCAATACGCAAACGTCCCGAAGGGGCATGTAAAAGTTGTCTTCTCTTGGTCCTCTGGGACAATTGAGATATGATTGTACCCCGAATAACCATCCAAGAAACAATAGAAAGCCTTGCCAGCCAATCTTTCCAACATTTGGTCAGTAAACGGTAGGGGGAAATGATCTTTTCTTGTTCCTGCATTTGTCTTCTTATAATCCACACACATCCGCCACCCTACAGTTAAACGCATAGGAACAAGCTCATTGTTGTCATTTGTAACCACTGTAATGCCTGTACGATTAGGAAAGACCTACGTAGGACTCACCCACTTACTGTCTGAAATAGGATAAATCGTACCTGCATCAAGTAATTTCATAACCTCTGTTCTGACAACCTCTTTCATAATTAGGTTAAGATGGCATTGAGCATCAACTGTTGGCTTCACAATGTCTTCTATTAAATTTATGTTCATACAGATTGCTGGGCTAATACCCTTGATGTTTGCAATTGTCCATCCCAATGCATCTTGATATTTTCTCAAAACACGAAGCAATTTATCTTCCTCTGTGGGAGTTAAATTTGCTGCAACTATAACTAGCAACGTTTCTGCAGCCCCTAAATGTGCATATTTTAAATGTTCTGGTAAAGGTTCAACTCCAATTTTGGTGGCTGCTGTCTGGACGATTTAAGGGGCTCTTTAGGCTCCTTTAAGCTCTCGTAAACATTTCGAATCCTTGGCAACTGTGTGGGCAGATTGTCTAATGCGTGAATGTACTCAAGAACACCTCCATCTTCATAATTTGTCCCAATTTCCCCTTGTAAAACATGCAGCAACTGATCTATGTTTGAACTGGCATAAAAACTGTCTTAAACCATACTATCTAACATATCAATGCGCATACATTCGTGCTGTTCAGCAGGACGTTTTGCTGCCTCAAACAAATTAAGATTCCAGCTTCCACATCAATTAAAGTCCTAGATGTTTCCATAAACGGTCTTCCGAAAATGATACGTGTTTGAAGGTCTTCATCTATGTCTAAAACCAAAAAATATGCCGGTAGATAAAGATTATTAACCTTAATAATTCAATCTTCAATAACACCTTTTGGATAAGTGATTGAATGGTCAGCCAGCTGAAATATAATTTGTGTAGGCTTTAAATCTCCTTGTCTCAATCGCAAGAAAACAGAAAAAGGCATCAAATTAATGCTCGCACCCAAATGAATTAAAGCACTTTCAAAATCAGAATTTCCAATAGAACAAGAAATATTAAAACTCCCTAGATCTTTTTTCTTAGGTGGCAATTTGTGTAGCATAACTACGCTGCACTACGCTGTCAAAATAACTTTGTCTAAATCTGCAAGTTTCTTTTTGCTGTTGCAAACTTCTTTCAAAAATATGGCATATGATAGAATTTTCTTTATTGCATCTAGCAATGGAATGTTGATTTGGATCTTGGATAATGTTTGCATAAAATCTTTGAGTTGTTGATCTCTTGTGGATCTCTTGCTCTAGGAATTACATGTTCAAGATAAGGTAGTTGAGGGTCATAAACACGCTGAAAAACCTGTTTTGGAACAGTCAGATTCGCCAGATTCTCGCTTTTTTGCAGAATTGGCAGTGTTCAACTGCTGCCTCAAAATTGTCTACATAATTTTGGAGTAGTTTAGTGCTATTTTCATGATTGTCATAGCTAGCTCTTTCCACATTGTAATGTCCAAACAATGTTACAATCTTCACGTTCTCTTGGATTAGGCACTGTTTGACTAGAAAATTTGTCTTTTTCTCTCTCTGAAATATGTGCAGCTAGCTGTCCAAATTGTTGCTCCAAATTTTTAATTGATGCTTCTACACTTTGAAATCTTTGATTGTTGGCCTTGATAAATGATTGAGTTGTTACTGCCAATTTAGTAAGCTGATCATCCAAAGTTGGTTTGGATGAAGCAAATGGTATTTGTTCATGCTTGAAATTAGGGTGATCCCTCCATCCTGGATTGTAATGAGTTGCATATGCATCATTCCTAGGCCTTTGATAGTTGTTCATCATATTAACATGTTGCTCTACAAGTTCCGAGTAGGATTCTTTATGAGGGCAACCCATTATATTGTGTGTAGCCATGCTGTAAATACTGCAAATTTTTGATGTAGGTGGTTGCTATTGTGTAGAATTTGCAATTTGTTGTAGAAGAATATCAAACTTTGCATCAATTTTCTTCTCCATTATTTCCATTTGTGCAGACATGTTAGGAAAACCTATTGATAACTCAAAAATGCCCATTTTCTATGAATGTTATGTTGCCCATTGTTGAGATTCTGTAGCCATCATATCAAACAGTTCAAATGCCTCTCTTGTAGATGTATTTGACAACGATCCTCCAGCTGATGCATTAACATAGCTCATAGATATCGGATTAAGCTCGTCAAAGAAAATATTCATCTGTGTATTTGCACTACTACAAAATAACCCTTGCGCAACCAAATTTTGTGCGAGGAAAAATTATTCATTGCACAAAGTCACTTTGCGCGACGAAACTCAAAACTTCGTCGCTAAAAACCTTGCACAACGAAAAATAATTCGTCACTCAAAGGGACTTTGCGCGACGACAATACGTCGTCGCTCAAAGTCTTGCGCGACGACAATACGTCATCGCTCAAAGTTTTGCGCGACCAAATTTTGCGCAACAAAAAAAAATTCGTCGCTCAAAGTAACTTTGCGCAAAGTCCTTATAAAAAAAATAAATAAAATTATTTTTTAAAATCTTTGTTAGAAAAATATATTATTGTTGTTTGGATTGGGTTTTTGTTAGAAAATATGTTTTTTAAATTGACGATCGAATTAGTTCATTGTATTCATATAGGGTCAAAGAGTGTAGCTATAAAAAAATCATCAAAATCAGAGTTAAAATAACCGTTAAATCGTGATTTTTCATTTATAACCGTCAAAAAGTTTTGTCTCATTACTTGATCTCTGAATGTTTATTTTTTCCGATTTTTGGCGTATATGATCTCGAAGTATAAGCAAACAAGTTTGACGGTTGGATCGTTCAAACTAGTTTCGTAGAATGCATATGCCATCAAAACAATATATTCACTAACAATTAAGAGTTTATTTATACTTTTGTTAAATATAATATAAGATTTTGTGGTATCCACTAGTGTAAATATTTTAAATTGAAGATCAAATTCAGTCATTGTATTCATATAGGTAAAGGAGTGTAGCGGTAAAAAATCATCAAAATCGGAGTTAAAATAACCGTTAAATCATGATTTTTCATCTATAATCGTCGAAAAGTTTTGTCCCGTTACTTGATCTCTGAATGTTTATTTTTTTCGATTTTTGGCGTATATGATCTCAAAGTATAAACAAACAAGTTTGATGGTTGGATCGTTGAAACTAGTTTCGTAGAATGCGTATGCCATCAAAACAATATATTCACTAACAATTAAGAATTTATTTATACTTTTGTTAAATATAACATAAGATTTTGTGGTATCCACTAGTGTAAATATTGAAGATCAAATCCGGTCATTGTATTCATATAGGGTAAAGGAGTGTAGCGGTAAAAAATCATCAAAATCGGAATTAAAATAACCGTTAAATCATGATTTTTCATCTATAATCGTCGAAAAGTTTTGTCCCGTTACTTGATCTCTGAATGTTTATTTTTTTCGATTTTTGGCGTATATGATCTCAAAGTATAAACAAACAAGTTCGACGGTTGGATCGTTGAAACTAGTTTCGTAGAATGCGTATGCAATCAAAACAATATATTCACTAACAATTAAGAGTTTATTTATACTTTTGTTAAATATAACATAAGATTTTGTGGTATCCACTAGTATAAATATTTTAAATTGACGATCGAATTAGTTCATTGTATTCATATAGGGTCAATGAGTGTAGCTGTAAAAAATCATCAAAATCGGTGTTAAAATAACCATTAAATCGTGATTTTTCATTTATAACCGTTGAAATTTTTTGTCCCGTTACTTGGTCTCCGAATGTTTGTTTTTTGCGATTTTTGGGGTATACGATCTTGAAGTATATACAAACAAGTCTGACGGTTGGATCGTTGAATGGTGTGTATATATATATTTATTTACTTATTAAATAGCTTTAAATTTATTTATTTTGTATGTATAACACTTAAGAAATTGGTATATACATTTATTAAGTTGCTTTAAACTTATTTATATTTTAAATCCTAAAAAAAATTTATTTTTTATTATTCATAGCAATTATTTTTATAAATATCGTACTACGAACCAATTTTTCGTCTCTCAAAAGTTTATGCAACCAATAATTCGTCGCAAGCAAAACTCTAAAAATTTAAGGGTACCAAAATGGGACTCGGGATTAAATTTTTTTTTTTTTAGACTTTGCGCTACCAATATATATTTTCCGTCGCACAAAATTTGGTACCAAAAATGGGACGCGGAATTTTTATATATAATTTTTTAGACTTTATACGACCAATATGTATTTTTCGTCAAAAAATTCAAAATTTGGGCAGGTACCAAAATGGGACGTGGGATTTTTTTTTGACTTTGCGCGACCAATATTCCAAGATTCGTCACGCAAAACTTTGCGTGACCAATATTCGTCATGCAAAGTGATACGGTTTTTAAAATGAAAATAACTCCTCCACTATTTTCTCAATGTCTTTCTCTACTCTTATCTCTCCTCTCTCTTTCCCTCTCCCCAAATCCCACCATTTCTCTCACACTCACTCTTCTCACTTAATCTCTCATCATCTCTCTCTTCACTATCTCTCACTCTCACTCACTCTCATCATCTCTCTTTTCACTATCTCTCACTCTCACTCACTCTCTCATCTCTCTATCACTATCTTCTCTAATTCTCTGACACTCACTTCTCTCTCTCATTACTCACTCACTCTCAATCTTGCCAAAAGATAGATTCTCACCAAATTTTAATTTTTTTTTCATTAATATGTGTTTTTGGAGTTAGTTTTGAGTTTGTGTGGGGTTTGGGGTTGAGTAAAGGGGAGGGATTGGAGTTTGGGTTGGATTTGTGGTATAATAATTCTAGGGGAGATTATCCCTTTTTATTTATTTATTGTGCTTTGTTAATTTATGTGTACATTTTGAATATTATATATATATATTTATTGGATAATTTGATCACTATTTTTCATATGTAATTGTATTTTGAATATGTCAATTTAAATTAAAGTAATTAAATTTAATTTAAAAAGTAAAAATTCGAAAAAATTAATATAATTAAATTAATATCAATTTAAATTAAAGTAACGAAAAAAAATCATAAAATTAAATTAAATTTAAAAAGTAAAAATTTGAAATAATTAATATAATTAAATTAATATTAAAGAAATAATAAAACAAAAAGTCAAAAACCAAAATATTTCGTCGTGCAAAGTCTTACACGACATTAGTATTCGTCGCTCAAAACTCTAAAAATTTGGTGGTACCAAAAATGGGACATGGGAATTTTTTTTAAAATTTTCTAAAATTTTTCGTCACAAGAACAATGTGTTTTGTCGCTCAAAACTTTGCGACCAATATTTTTGTCGCGCAAAGTCGCTTTGCGCGACTAAGATTTTTCTTCGCGCAAAGTCACTTTGCACGACAAATATTTAGGGTTCAGGCAAAGTCGCTTTGCGCGACCAGATTTGTCGTCGCGCAAAGTCACTTTGCGCAACATGAAAAAACTTCGTCACGCAAAGTCTTTCTTCACGATCTTTGCGCGACGAAATCTGGGCGACAAAGTTTTTGTCGCGCTAAAATTTGTGCGACTATAATGTATTTTGCGCGACGAAATTCTCTTCGTCTTGCAAAGTGTAAAATGCAGTAGTGTTGAATCAATATTAGCATGTTGACACTTAATGTACATCTCTATATATCATTCCCATGCTTCATGGAACTCTTCATTTGGCTTCTAAGTAAATGTCATGATTTCCCGCTTGTAATTCAATGTCTTGAATGCTGGATAATACTTATTCAGGAATTTTGTATGTAATTATTGCCAAATAGTAATGTTATTTGTCGGTAGAGTGAACAACCAAGTTTCCGCCTTGTCCTTCAAAGTGAAAGAGAAAAGACGTAACTTAATAGCTTTAGCAGAAAAACCCATAGTCAAAATATTTTTGCAACTCACAATAAATTTTGCAATATGTTTGTTCGCATCTTCATTAGGCAGCCCACAAAAAATAGGTAGAATTTCAAGCATATGGTGCTTGATCTCAAACGAACCATTCTCTTCTTGTTCAGGATACACAATGCAATTAGGGACATCATTGGCACGGGCAACCAACGACTCTTTAAGTGGTCTGCCTACTGCAGGCAGTGCTAATGCCATGTTACCCTTGTTGTCCACAAAATCCGCAAACAAATTATGCAGAAAAGTGTCCTGCAGTGAACAATCCCACGCCCAATTTATTTCTCGCCGTTGTCCATGCAAAGGTGCGTTTTGGTTATGGATCAAACTGTGCAATCTATGCAGGCTCGATCTGGTCGACCATGTAGTTTGCAGAATCTGCAATAAAATAAAATTGTTAATTTATCAAGAAAAGTTTAAACAAAAATTATCTAAAATAGTCCCCGACAACGACGCCAATTTCTTGATAGGATTTTTAGTACATACGCAAATAGGGTTAAAATCACATTAAATACTTGTAAGAATACAAGGATATTGTAGTATATATGCTCATGCAAGGTCGTTCTCCTCAAGGACCATTTAACAATTTATGTAAAAACAATCTCTAATTAACTACTTGAAATTAAAGACTGAGAAGGATGATTCTGAAATTCATTAATACTAAAAACAAATGCCGATTAAAAACAAATATGATCAAAGAAAAGAGTTTTAAAAACCAATTTATAAAAGCACTAGGGTTTCACCATATCCTAGCAATCCTATGAATTTTTACCAATTACTTATGATCTGCACATGCCACTTTGAAGGTTAGGTTTTCCTAATTTATACTATACTTGGAACCTCCAACATAGAACGTATATCCAACATGCAACCCGTCTGGACGTTTGGATCAAATCTGAACATGAAAGACTCATTATGCTTTATGAAAACCATGCAACCCTTAAAACATAGTGTTCATCTTAAGTGAAATTACAATTATTAATCACAAGAAGCAATCATCAATTTCACGGAACCTTCCGACCAAAATTGCATCGAATTACATTTCTAAAGATCCTAATGGTGATCAGGCATTAAGACAACTAGAAAGTTTAAAAGTGTGATTAACAATTCAAAGTATGCATGCCATCAATCATAAGCAATTAAATAAAAGTTACATATTCATGCTAAGGTTCAAGGCTTCGCCCTAGCTAAAGAGAATTAGTTACGCATAGTCATAATTGACAAAGAACATATCATTCGAATGAATAAGAATAAAAACACCTTGAAGTTGAAGATCTTCAAGAACCCTTGCAATTATTCTGTCTCCCAAAGTTACGTAAAAGAAAAGTGTCCAAAAAACTAGGGCGGACTAAAACCTTAAATATTTCCCTAAAAACCAGCCGCACAATCCCTGCGAAAACCAGCTCTTATTCCCGCTATGAAGCTAACTAAATAGTAAAATAAAATAGAATATAAGAAGTCCTAATTAAGTGGGGATAAACTTCACAGAAACTGTCCAGCCACACTTTAGCCTCAAATCTCCTCCAAATCCGGCCCTATATAGCTTGTCTTAACGAAAAAAACAGTCTGAACACATCTCCAGAAGGCCCCGAACCCATCCGAGGTCACCTTGGGCTCCAAAAACACAATTCAAGCCCAAAACGTCACTATTTCAGCACTGCACATCGCTCCTTTATTTATTCGCCAGGAAATCACCGCTTGGTGAACGAATATGATAATTTGATATGATCAAGAAGCTAAGTGATTCACGAATGTCCTCCAACTAGAATGACTCCAAAATTCGTCCATTTGATTATGTTTTGCTCCAGAGGAAGTTCGACAGTCCTATAGTGGAAATATAATTCAAAGTATCAAAATTCTTCCAAAATATTAACCAAAATATACTAAGAATAGGGTTAAATATATAATATAAAATCTACTCATCATATAGCATTCTTAAAAATACAAGTTCAACCTTGATTTTCCTGCTAAAGTTCATTTTATATATGTCTCTGTAAATATGTAAGAAAAATTTAGCCCACGCTATTTTCAAATTCTAGGTCCGTCCCTGTGCGCAAGCGAGTCGTCTTCTTCGTATAACGTGCTTGTCGTCCCAAATCACCCTTGCCGCAAATCAAACCAGCTGCTATCTTCTTGTAAGCCTCCAATCTCTCTCTCTCTCTCTCTCTCTCTCTCTCTTTTTTTTATCTTTCTTTTTATTTTTGTTTTGATACTGGGTTATGCTTTGGAAAATCTTATGGTATTCATAAGCTTTTACCTTGTGGGTTGTTGGTTTGCGGAAAACAAAAGAAGAAGATGTGTTTCAGTATTGTATTTGTGTGGGTTTTGTTGAACTGGAGATTTGGGTGTTTGATTTGGGTAGGCTTACAAGACTTAGTCCAAGTCAAGCCAATCCTAGCTAATCCTTGTGATTAGTCCTGTCCCAACCAATTCCATGTAACAAACGAGAGCTTAAAGTTTCCTGACATCCAGAAGCCAGACTCTAGCCGTTACGCAGCCCTTTTTTCTTGCGGAACAAATAATATACAGCGGTCAAAGAATATTCAACGTCTAAACAAGAAAGATCAGTGATCAATGCCCAAACTAATTAACCAATGACTTATGCCCCAAGTCCTGACTTAATATAAAATACAGCCACTTCAACGACAAGGCCACCATCAGACACAAAACAAAACTTCAAAAAGCTTTCCGACTGCGTTTGAGCCATATCCATCCATGTCTGGCCTCCTCCAATACAACTTCTTTCCCACTGATTTCTTCTACCCTCGACCGCTACCCGTGAACCGCGACAGTGATGCTACCAATAAATCGCTCATGCCAATTCAAAATCGTCAAAGAAAGGCCGGAGAAAATCGAGTTGATGATCAACAAAGGGCTAATGTAATGGTTCGTCTTCATTACAACATGGGCGAGGATCACAATAAATTTTGCCAAGAAGCCTCTTCTTCGAGAGGGCTACTTTCTCCCTGTGTGGCGATCAAGAAGCGTAAGCCAAGGTTGGATGTGTAGATCGATCGATGATACTGCTGGGCTGTGCATTTGATTCTTTCTATTTACTAATACATTCGTCTTCCGTCCCTACAAAATAGATGTTGCGTCGTTGTCTCAAACTATAAAGTTATACCCACTCCAAAAAAAAACCTATGAAGTTATATTTCTATGAAAATTTTCTCTACGTTGTAAATTGTATATTTATTTTCTCATTCGCCATGCCCAATTCTAAGAAATTCGCAGTGGGGGCACATTCTGATTTCATACTTTGAGGGCTTCTCAAAAAATCCATGTTTTTTAAACAAACCGAACTACATAAGAACTTCCTTTGAATTCATGATAAATTCCACAACGTCATATAGATTGATGAACCAAATAATCCAATAACCCATATAATTAGTAATTTATGTGGGGGTGTTGGATGGGTCATACGGGATTTTTTTGGTCTGTTGTTATGTGCGGGTGGACTGGGAGACCTTCATGGTTCCTCCGCTCTCATGATGGAACTTCTAGCTATTTGCCATGCGCTCAGTGAATGTTCTCACTTTCATCTAACAGACGTAATTGTGGAGTCGGATTCTCAAAAGGGAATTTCAATGCTTAATGGTCGGGTTACAGTGGACTCAGATCTGATCTGGAGGGGATTGTCTTTGATATCCAGCAGTTGGTGGCTTCTCTTTCTCGGGTCTCCTTTGCGCTTGCTCCCAGTGTCCTGCAACCAGGCTGCCCATTCTGTTGCTGGTTCTGTTTATAAACAGGGGCGTAATCATGTTTGGGATCACCTTGGAACTGACTGGCTCTTTAATTTTCTTGCCTCTGATGTAAACCTTCTCATTCATTATTAATATCATTTTCCAGCGTTTTGACAAAAATATATATATATATATAATTAGTAATTTAAACCCTCACTCATGCTCCATATTTTACCAAAATAAACCCCAATTATTCTAATTAAAAAACCAAAAAACAAAGATGGAAACAATATTCAAAGTTCTTTTTTTTTTTTTTTTTGTTTTTGAAATTGCAAAGAGATGGGTAGCGAAAAAGGAGTTGAGGAAGTGAGATCCATCAATGTTGCTGAGGGGTGGGGGGAAGAGTGCGGTGGTGGGTAAGTAGGGGGAGCAATTGCTTTGATGGGTGGGTGGCAGTGTGGGGGTGTGGCTTAGGCATGGGGTTTGGGGGCATACAGATTACAGGATTGAGATGGAGATGATCATGCTGCACCAATTAATGGCAAATGGTTGAAGAAATTTTATCCATCTATGTGGAATTCACAGGCTATGTAGATGGATCCTGGAATAGAGAGGGAACAAAATGAAACTGTTGTTTAAAAGTTATGTTCAAAATTTACTTTTGTTGTAAATTGTTAAGCACGTTTTTATTCTTACTTATGCTCACTTTTGTCATTAGAAATAAAAAATTCCACAAAAATAAATAACCTTTTATTTAAATATAGCCACTTTCGTGGGTAAGTTGTTTATTGCGAGTCTGAATTTAAAAGTTAGAACCCTAATTTCTTGAGAGTCTCCTGTAAGCTAGCCTTCTTGATATAGAGTTCCTTTTGAAGCAACACCCCCTAGTGGATTGAAGCTTCTGCAATTTCCAAAGCAGGCCTGGAAGCTAAAACCATGCTCTGCACAAGAAAGGTGGCCTTGGTCTTGGAACTCACCCAGCCCCAAGCCTACTCTGCACCTCCCTGCACTCTACCAACTGCTTTTGAAGCTCTTCAATATGCTTCTCCAGCTTATCTGCAGTGGCCTTGGCTTCCTTATACACTGCAACCATCCTGGTCCAATTCGCTTCGCTTTTGCGTAATCAGCCAAGTTGGCCTCATGAGTGGCCTTGCAGAACTCAGAGGTTTTGAAGGTGGGATTAAGATCCTCATAGTGATCATGAAGGTTGAGCACATCTCTTGCCAAGCCGAGGCTCATCTTAAGTATCGGCTTGGGAGCCATGTTCTGTTTATGCGAAGGTCCAGTCCTTCATCAATTGATCAATAGCCTCCCCGCCTTGTCCAGCCTACCAATAGATTGCCGGATCTTCACCTCTCCCCACCACCTTAGACTTGGCCTTGCAGGGGTAGAACTGAGTTTTTCTAGCTTGTCCACTGGGCATCCAGATCCATAGCCTCAATTCCGCCACCCGGATCAAGAATGAAGCAAAGGCGATGAACCCGAAAGGAATGGATGGGCATCTGCAAGAAGAACTCAACTCGTTTTATGCAAAAATTTTGGAATCCAAGAAAACCCTGAATGAGTACAATACTTACAGAATAATTGGAGGCTTAAGGCTGGTCATCATTGCCAAAACTCCAGCAGACTAGGCACTTCTACCGAAAAGACTAAATAGTTAGAGAAGCAAACACAGGATGTAACTACATGACATAAAGATAAAGAAAAATTACCACAAGATCAGAACAAGAAGAACTACTTTCACTTCAGCCTGGACTGCAACGGTAGTTCTCGCTTATTCCATGTGCTCACGCAGCTTTGCTCGCTTGTTCCTCAAATACCGAAGGGCAAGTGGAGTGTTCTCGCCTCTGCATCCTCAAAAAGGCCAACTCCGAGCTGGTTCGCCTTGGCTCGCTATTTCGCGCCAAAGCGATGCTCTCGCAATCACCTCAGAGGATTTCCTCCTACAGATAGATAGAAGTCAAAACAGAGGAAATAAAAGACAAAAATTAGCTGGTATAGCCGAAAACAGAACTCACCGCCTCTTCCATCTTTTCGCTTCTCCCGAGGTCCTCTTTCTCCCTTTTCTTCTTCTTCTAGCTCTTTTTCCTGCTCCACGCCTCGAAGGCCAACAATGGTGCCTCAATCAAATTGGAGACTACTATACATGTTGATTTTTTTTTTAAATATACTTCGTAGCTAGGATTAATATGTTTTTTTTTTTTTTGGCAACTCGTGGAGTTTACCGCCTTCATAGCCTTTGTACTGAAAGCAAAAAAATCTATTTTAGAGGCCATGCTTCTTCGTTTGATTTTAGAATTTGAAACTGTGTTTATTTTTTGTTGTTACTGTTTTTTTTTTTGGGTGAGTAAGGCTGATTGAGCCGACAGACTCGCCCATAATTCCTCGGAATCCGTTATGGACCTTGCTATTTTTCCGACATCTAACAAATGCTGGGCCCACTTTCTAAAAACATCATCTTCTCCGAAACAAAGGAAAATGCGTCGAGACTCCTATAGAAATTTAGACAGAGTCTCCCCTTAAAAAATGAACTTACCAAACTTTCCACCTGTCAAAAACAACAAAATAACAACCAACTGACAGCACACACAATGCAGTAGCATAAAAAGTTACAAAATGGGCCTCCAGCTTCATTAACAATCCTATAATACAATGTACTAGAACAGATCAAACAAAACTCAGACAAATCAATTTGCAGCTGCACCTAGGTTAACCTAGGTTGCCTACTATCACGGGATGACTTTTTCGGAGTCTTCCTTCTGTGCGGCCTTAGACTTGATCGCCTCTTGAACAAGACTAAGTCAGCCTTCCTTCCTACAATATAAGATCGAACCAAGCAACACTACTACATTTTACGGTTTGCGGGACGAAGAGAATCTCGTCGCCCAAACATACATTAAGTTGCACAAATGTCTGCGCGACAAAAAATTTGTCGTGCACAGTCTGTCATGCAAAGAGCGTGAAGACAGACTTTGCGCGACCAATATTTTGCATTCGTCGCGCAAAATTGTGCGACGGTTTACCCTTCATTGCACAAAAGGTTTAGGGTTGCCTAAACTGTTCATCGCACACACCTTTGCGTGACAAATAATATTCGTCGCGCAATTCGTGCCGCAGATTTTGCGCCACGAAGGATTCTTTGTCGCGCATTATGTGTCCCTAACGTTTGCACGACGAAAGATATTGCGCAACGAATGAGTGGTTGTCGCGCATATCCTTTTCGCGCGACGAAGGTGTACGTCGCGCAAGAATAAATTATATGTATAAAATATTTTTATACATTTTTTTATTTTGTAAATGTGACTTTGCGCGATGAGAAGCATTTCGTCGCACAAAATTAATATATATTATATAAATTTAATATTACGTTTTTTTCTTAAAATTTTGTACAGAAATGAATTTGGTGTTTTTTTTTGGGGTAATAAAATGAAATTGCAAAAAAAAAAAGGATTGTAAAGAATACATCTATTATATAAAATAAAATAAATGTATATAATACAGGAGAAAAATTTTAAAAATAATTATGAAAATAAAAAACTAATCAAATAATGATCCAAATCTACAAAGGTCGCCCGCACATGCGGCTCGGAGGTCCGGGCAGGGCCGTGGTCTGCTGGGATGCTATGGGTGGACGAGCCGGAGGTCGACGTATGAAATGCGGATTGGAATCTGGACCGTGCGAGGGACTCTAGAATCACCGACATTTGACTCAAACGTGGCCACCGTGCGGCACCAAACTAGTTACCGACTTGATCGCCGACGGGTTCGGGTTCCTCTCGCCGAGCATTCCCATCCTCGACAATATGTCCCCGCCTCCTCCCGAAAGTCTAATCCAACGCCTCCGTCAGATCTGAAACCCAAAGATCTTGTGGAGGATCCACGACTGATCGGAGTCTCGGCAGAAGTCGGGAGGCGGACTCTTGAAGAACCAATTGGCTCCTCTCCACCATCGTCGTCTATTTAACATAACATAAAATATAAATTAAAACATTCATATAATAACGTTTAAACTTGAATGGGTAACATCAGAATTAAAATTAAAAAATACTTACATGAAGGGACTCGGCCAACTCATTCCCAGGCCGAACATAAACGTCGCCAAAGACGTCGATCTCTGGGAATTTGGACCCCTCTAAATTGAACAAGAGAAGAAAAATATTAGTACGAAAAAAATAAATTAAGAATAATAACACATTAAAAATTAAAATATAATTATTTTATCATCACCCGGCGCCGTGCATCCATCCTATAGGAGAAGGGCCTGGAACCTAAATGGTGGAGAAGAGTCTTCTTCTTCCTATTGCCCTTATTGACTTTGGCTTTATTCTATTATACAAAAAATAAACAGTATTAGTTGAAATTGAAATGAAATATAAAAAATAAAATAAACATTAATAAGAAGTATATAATATATTTGAAATTCATATTACAAATTACCACAAAATCGGGCGCCTGAAAATGAGCGCAAAGCCACGCCCAATTATCCTCCCGCCTCTCAAGCTCCTTCGGGCAACCCTCCTGAAGAGAGACTTCCGGATCCTCAAAAGCCTCAAAATAGTGGTGCAAGTCGATCTTCCACTGCTTGTACCTGTCAGAAAAGAGTCTGTTGACGTACGCCAACGACTCGTCGTTGAGGTCCTCCAAGTTGTAGTTCTTCTGCAATAAATTCATTACATACATTAAGTCAAACAAATATATAAAGTTTGAAATAAAAAGAATTAAAAGGTAGGATACATACCGACAACTGGCCGCGAACCTCTATCTTGATCTCGTCAGGCATGACCTTCCAAGACTTCCATTGCATCGGGCAATAGGTACGCACGACGTGACCAATGTCGTGGGCCAAGGATCTATGCAACTCTGGCGTCGGTGCAGCCCGATGTCGCTCGTCGTATCCGATGTTGATACGACTCGTTGGTCACCCAGTGACCTTCGCCGTCTTCAACTTCCGACACGGCCTGCGGGTGTTCCTCTTAGCTGCAAAGAAATATGACATTAATAAATAACAAATTTAACTATAAAATACAAAAATAAAAACAAAAACAAAAACAAAAAAGAACTGGAGTTGTATGAAATCTATACCTAGTGTGAGCCCGACGATCACCGATGTGGTATCGGTGGTGCTGCCAGCTGATGACGCCGCTCGGCGCTAACAGTCGCGCCATCGATGAAGTAGATGAAGCAGCGCTCGGGACCCCACGGACCAATCGCCAACTCGTCAATCTGGCTGTGCAAGGCAACAGATGCCGGCCGAGGCGGGCTCTAAACTCGGTGTAGTTGTCACCGACCTATGACGTATCTAATCAAGTCTGACATCTGCACAATTTCATTAATACACATACAAATTCCTAAAATTATACAAATATTTGTAAGCACATATGATTTTATTCAGATTCTTAACTAATTAATTAAAAGCATAGACCTAGGGTTTGCGAGTTCGAAGTATCCGAGACTCTGATCCACCATCCGTCAAATCCTACAAGATCCTAGAAATACAACGTACAACATGCATGAGTTTGAGTTCCATCCAATGGTCCGAACATATCAAACCCGGAAATCGCACAATAGGCAAAATCTGTTTGAGACTCAAATGGTAACCAAATTCCAATCCAAACACATCTACGCGCTCGACACAACCAGGGGATTGCACTGGGACTCAATGCACTCATAAGATCCCACGGGCCGGCAGCGCGTGGGTGTCCAAAATGATAACAATCGCAGGAATTTTCAACAAATTAAGGGCCAAGGTTCCTACCCTAGGTTCAAAACATGAATTGGAGGCACTTTGTTTTCGGACCAACCCCGAAAAACGACCGGAAGTGGCCGAATTTGAATTCAAAAACCGGCCGAAACCTAGGGTTTCAAATCCACTACCCTATTCAAACAATTATGCAAATCCTACCCAACCATCAGCTAAACCATCAAAAATAGGCCAAAAACCATACCTCAATTGTCAGATTTGGAGGCCGGAGGAGAGAGAACGAGGTTGGCGAAGATTCTGTGAAAACCGAGCAATTTCCGGCGGGAGGATCGACGGTGACGGGCGGGAAGCTCCAGGTGACAGCGGGAAGCTACGGGTTGGAAGGCAGGCTGAGGTGATGGCAGAGAGAGAGAGAGATTTGCAGAAATGGAATCTGGGGAAGAATGAGGCGCTCGTATTGTTTCCGAAACCTTATTCGAGTTTGCGCGACGAAAGGACAAACACCATCGCACAAAATATTTTGAATGATCGTTGCGCAAAATATTTTGAATGATGTGATACAGCCCAAAATTTGGGATTAGGGTTTTGAGTTTGCGCAAAATATTTTGAATGATGTGATACAGCCCAAAAATTTCGACCAAGTGTTGAGGGGGAGAATGAAAGGTCTGGATGAGATTGCGCGACGAAGACGTGTTGTCGTCGCACGATGCTATGCTTTGCGCCATTGCGCGACGAAAACTATCACCATTCTTCGCGCAAACATGTGAGTTGCCAAAAAATTTCGACCAAGTGTTGAAGGGGAAAATGAAAGGTCTGGATGAGATTGTGTGACGAAGACGTGCTGTCGTCGCGATGCTATGCTTTGCGCCATTGCGCGAAAACTGTCACCATTCGTCACGCAAACATGTTATTTGCCAAAAAATTTCGACCAAGTATTGAGGGGGGAAATGAAAGGTCTGGATGAGATTGCGCGACGAAGACGTGCTGTCGTCACGCAATCCTATGCTTTGCGCACATTGCACAATGAAAAATGTCTCTCTTCGTCGCACAATCCCTAAACCCTAAACCCTAAATCCTAAAACCTAAAACCTAAACACTAAACCCTAAACTAGTTTCAACGATCCAACCGGTAAACTTCATTTTTTATACTGCGAGATCGTATACGGCGAAAATCGGAAAAAACAAACATTCAGAGAGCAAGTAACGAGACAAAACTTTTCGACGGTTATAAATGAAAAGTCACGATTTAACTGTAATTTTAACTCCGATTTTGATGATTTTTTACAGATACATTTTTTGACCCAATATGAATACAATGACTGAATTTGATCTTCAATTTAATATATTTACACTAAGGGATAACACATAATCTTATGTTATGTTTAACGAAAGTATAAGTAAATTCTTCATTGTTGATGATTCTATTGTTTTGATGGCATACACATTTTACGAAACTAGTTTCAGTAATCCAGCCATCAAACTTGTTTGTTTATACTTCGAGATCATAGACCCCAAAAATCGGAAAAAACATTTAGAGATCAAGTAACGGGACAAAACTTTTCGACGGTTATAAATGAAAAGTCATGATTGAACGGTTTTTTGAACTCCGATTTTGATGACTTTTTACAGCTACACTCCTTGACCCTATATGAATACAATGAACTAATTTGATCGTGAATTTCAAATATATACGTGTGTATATATTAAAAAGAAAAATATATGTATATTTGCGCGACGAAGGGGACTATTTCGTCGCGCAAAATATCTTCACGCGACGGCTACTTTTTGTCGCGCAAAAGTTTAACTTTACGCGATGAGTGGCTTCTGCGTCGCGCAAAATTAGTGCAACGATGTTTACTTTGTTGCGAAGGGTTTGGCGTCATGTCAGATTGTTTATTATTTTCATTTTTTAAAAGTTTGTTTCATTATAAATATTTTTTTTTCGTTTGAAAACTTATGTAAGTAGTTGAATATAAAAAAATTTGTTTTGTATAAGGGCATTTTGGTAATAAAATTGGTTTTGATTTTGATTTTCACAATATTAAATGATTTTAGCGAGAATTGATTTTATTTTTCATTATGATTCCTGACAGTTAATATTGCAATGCTAACTCTAATTCATTGTTACAATTCATATACATATATACAAACATTTGTATTACACAAAATATGTACATTAACATAATGAAATTACAAAAAAAAATCATTATTTATCATCCGAACTATAATAGCTTTCCTTATCGTTGCTATCATCACTTTCGGTCTCCCAATGCTCCTCCTCCTCCTCCTCTATAACTACATCATCGTCGGTTCTCGGGCCCACTGCGACATCGTATCGTGGAAGATCACCGAGGTCAATTGTAATTGACTGAATTGGTATTTTGATTGAAGACACTCCTTGTATTTGAAACGGTTCTTATATAAAATTTCTATCTCGAAGTGTTTCCGCATCATTTTCCATTGAAGATTCTAAATGTTGGTCAACCACATTGTCGACATCGTTGTCAGTAAGGTCTAGTTCTGGTATAGCATACACGTTCCTATGATCCATCTTCCGAATAACTTTCCAACCATTCCTAGCTTTAGGGTCATCTAGATACACAATCTGTGTTGCCATGTTTGCCAAAATGTAAGGGTCGTCATCATACCAAGTTCTGTTAATGTTCACATATAGTAAGCCATTGTCGATTTTAACACTTCCCGACCTATTTGGGTTGGTATCAAACCATCGACACTTAAACATGATCACTTGGTATCGATCTTTATAAAGCAACTGCACGACAGTTGTGAGTTTGCCATAGAAATCAATGTTCGTACTTTTTCCTCCACCTGGGACATGGACATTACTGTTTTGCATACATAGCTTGTTATCTCGTGCAGCCCCCAAAAATTTGATGCCGTTAACATTTCCCGAGAACAATTCAGCGCGAATCGGGCCGAACGCCAAGTTATATAACTCATCACTGTATGTGGGGGAATTTAATGATTTCAACTTATTCACCTAATATTATACAAAATCATTCACATGTTAGTATGACAAAATTAAATACTACGATTAATATTTTTCAAATACAAAACACTTATAACTTACAAAATCCAAAAACCATTGTGGAAACAATTCACGGTGTTTCTGGGCAACCAAATGTGATGGATGTTCTTGCTTCATCATCTCTTCATGCTCATCTAAGTATGCCATTATCTCATCACAATTGTTCAGTACGAACCAATGCGCTACATCCATGTCATTTCTAGAAAACGACTCTCCTCATCCAGGATCTCCAAAGGGTAGTGCGTTTTGGGCAAAAATAGAAAGTTTTTCATTTCTCAAACCTCCGTCATTATTGCGCCGAGGACGATTGAAAGCCGTCTCCACATCTTTTAAATACATTCCGCATAAAGTAAGCGACTCATATTGAACCTAAGCCTCTATAATTGATCCTTCGGGCCTTGTCCTGTTGCATACACTTTTTTTCAGCTCTCCGAGAAGCCTGCCAAAATAAAATGATATGATACAAATTAGCAAGCCTGTGATAATGATGCATACACAAAAACGATAAGGATTATATTCCTTTCTATTGGATACATCCAACGATAGTTGACAGGACCAACAAGCAATGCCTCTTCTAGCAAGTGAACCATCACATGGATCATACTTGTAAAGAAAGCTTGAGGGAATATCATCTCAAACTTGCATAGGACTTGGACAATGTCATGCCGCAACTGATTAATGTCTGTCTTTCGCAATGTTTTCGCCATGAGTTGTGAAAAAAATCTGGACAACAACATGATTGGCTTGACTACATCTTCCGGCAATAGGTGTCAAATACCCATAGGAAGTAGGCGTTGCACAAACACATGGCAGTCATGGATTTTAAGTCCAGTAAATTTACCCCCATCAACATTCACGCAACGTGCGATATTAGAAGCATACCCATCGGGAAACTTTACAGACGATACAAAGTTTAGAAACTCTTTCATGTCATTCGGTTTCATAGAAAAGAATGCAAGATCCCTTCTAGCTTTATCACTGTCCCTATTCATCCATAAACCCCTTCGTATGCCCATTCTTTCCAACTCAAGACGAGCTTTGATCGTATCCTTTGTCTTGCCCTCGATATCTAGAATCGTGCCTACCAATGTGTTGAATACATTTTTCTCAACATGCATCACATAGATTGTGCCTTAATTTGAGTTTCGACCAATATGGGAGTTCAAAAAACATAGGCTTGTGCGTCCAGTTCATATGTGTAGAAGGTCTGATTCAACTAACTGTTTTCCCCAATGGAACAAAATCCAAACGGTTAAGCTGTTCCAATATCTCATCACCGGACCATTCTCTAGTTTTGAGGCGACGCTCTGTGTTCCCGTCGAATTCTTTATCTTTTTCCCTCCACTCGTGGTCCCATGGCAACCATCTCCGATGACCAAGGTAACAAACTTTTCCAGCGTGCCAACCAGAAGTTACATTTTCCTTGCATATATGACATGCCATATAACCCTTTGTGCTCCACCCAGAAACCATTGCATATGCCGGAAATCATTCACAGTCTACATAACTGCTGCCTGCAAAGTGAACATCTTCCCAGTTGATTTATCGTACATGTAAACACCGTTTGTCCATAAATCCTTCACCTCATCAACCAGCGGCCTTAAGTAAACATCGATTGACCTACTAGGATCCTCAGTTATCAAAACAGTCATCATCATGTATTCTTTTTTCATGCATTTCCAAGGTGGCAAATTATATGGGAATACGAAAATTGGCCAAGTGATGTGGTGTTGGTTTAGAACCCCATACGGATTGAATCCGTCAGTGGCAAGTCCCAATTTAACATTTCGGGGATTAGCAGCAAACTCGAGGAACGTTCAATCGAACTTTTTCCATGCCTCCCCATCTGCAGGATGCCACATCACATCATCGTCTACCCATTTTTCCTTATGTCATGTCATGTCTGTGCCAATATGGGTCGACATATACAATCGCTGCAACCTAGGTTTCAGGGGCAGATAACGCATGACTTTTTGAGGGATCTTAGTCGTTCTATTCTGAGATGTCGTTTTGAACCTCGACTCATTGCATATAGGGCATGTATCCAGCGTTTCATGCTCTTTGTAGAATAACATGCAATTGTTTTTGCAAACGTGAATTTTTTCATAACCCAATCCCAGACCATTCAACACTTTCTGCGCGTATTTATGATCTTCCGGTAAACAGTTGTCCGTCCGAAGCATTCTCTTGAAAACCCCCAAAAAGTAATCGAAATGAAACACAGGCTCGACATACGATACTCTATTTTTCCTTGCATTAGCTCCACAATGGCCGTGAGAACGGAAAAGCTCTCGCACCCCAGGTATAACTCTTGGTTGGCATTTTTTAAACAATTTTTCATATTGTTTAAATTCCGCACTGTCTATTAATGTAGGCACGTCATTTTCCCCTTCCTGATTGATGTTGGTCAATGCAAATGGACAAGCATCCTGTATAATATCCATGACTTCATCATTAGGATCCACAATAGTTTCAACATTGGCCACTCTTGTGGCATTTGAAGACGAGGCATGATCTAATTGTTCCCCGTGAATATTCCAAATGTTATATGTCTCAATCATTCCATTCCTTACTAAATGAAATCTAACATTTTCAACTGTCTCCCACAACGTGTTATTACACCTCCTACAAGGATAACGAATTCTAGTTGCACTCAGGTTGTGTCTACGTGCAAACTCAATAAAATCCTAGATTCTATCCAAGTATTCGTCTGCGCATCTATTCGGGTTCTGTATCCACCTTCTGCTTATAATTCCTGAAACCACAATCACAACAACTTCATACGAAGTTATAATGTCACCTTATGCCTCCGGTAAGGGCCTTATCCTATTCGGGAATGCATAGTTCTACCACGTAACCTAAAGCTACATGAGATTAGATTTCGACGTGGATGAATTTTGGCAGCATCTCGATACATTTCTTGAGGTGGTTATAGGTATAAATACCTACGTACCACCCGAAGAACGTACCGAGATGACACCGAAATCTCCACAATCGAAATCTAATCTTGTAGCCGTAGATTACGTGACAACACTATGCATTAGCAAACTATTCAAATAATGGGACAATTCAAGAATTAATTGGACTGCAGTCATGCATTACGCATCCATGCACGAAATGCAACTAATCTCGAACGGGAAACTAATTGTTAGTAAACATAAAAATAAAAATACAAAGTTAATTTCAATTAACTTCGTACATTACAACATATTGTGCTACGTCACGCACAATTTAACAACATAATATAAATATAACTTCACAAAAAAAATTTTAAACATAACAAACTAACTTTAACATTATTAATATATAAAAAAAATAAAATACCTTCTCAATCGTTCTCCACTAATCGCTAATTACAAATATCCCTAACGAGAACAAAATTAATAGCGTCAGTACGAATTTAAATTAATATTTTTAAACTAATGACGAAAAATACTTACCCAATGAACGTATTGAATTTCCAGCAGCGGCAAAGAGGTTGAGAGAGAGGCAGAATTCTGCAATGGCAGAATTCTAATATGAAGAATAAGGACTTTGCGTGATGAATCAATGGTTTCGTCGTGCAAACTACCGTCGCAAAAAACCAAATTTTCCGTCGCACAAACCAAATTTTTCGTCGCGCAATCACGTGCCGCATCGAACTTTTACGCGACGCACGGTATATTTCGTCGCACAAACTTTCGTCGTGCAATGTCATCGTGCAAAAACACCATTCCGTCACGCAAAAACCACCATTTGTCACGCAAACGTGAAACTTTACGCGACGAATAATATTTACGTCTCGCAAACAAAAATATCCCACGCAAGTATTTTTGGCGCCAAAAAAAAAAATTAACCCTAAACCTTACGCGACGAAATATCTTCTTGTTGTGCTAAGATGTCTTTTGTGACGAACAATGTCGTCGCACAAGTTTTTACCGCTAAATAAAGGGACCCACTGTTTTCTGTCCATATTTGCGCGACGAATTTTCTAACCGTTGTGCGAAGTTGTCTTAAGCAACGATATTCCTCGTCGCGCAAGTGTTTCGCGCCAAAAAAAATTTCCCGAGTTTTTTTAAATCACTTTGCTCGACGACTTAATTTTCTATCGCGCGAAGAAATTATGCTCGACGACATATTTGGTCGCGCAAGTTTGAGTGGTATGCGCGACAAATGTTTTTTCTTGTCACCCTAGTGCGTTTTGCGCGACGAATTTTTCTTCATCGCGCAAACTCTCGTCGCGCAAATAGTAAAATATAGTAGTGCAAGAACACAATAGCAAGAGTAGGAACGATAAGAACACTAAAGAACACACAAGGGAGTTTGGGAGAATATATGCTTATATTGCTACTCAATGCTTTGCAAGTTGCGGGGGTGAGGATACACAATGAGACATCCTCCTTATATAGAGTTCCTATCTCACTTACCACCACAATAGAAGGCTAGAATACAATCTCACCAACCGAAGTCTACCTACTACTATTACCAACCGGAGTTTACCTATTATGGTACATTGAATCTAGACATGTGGGCTAAGAGGTCTAGCATGATCCATTCAACAGGCTGGGCCTTTAGCTTCTCTTGTGGGGCTTGACCTTCACAAATGGATCTTCTAGGTTGGCCCCATAGTTGTTGGGTTAAGCCTTCAACATGCGGGCTGTGACACTACGTACCCTTAAATAGGGATCAAGCCACACGTAGTTCTTCCGACTAAAAAGGATTACAATTCAAAAAATATACCGATATTGTCCAAGTAAAACCAACAATTAAATTTAGATTCATTCTCACCTTCAATTTCTAAAGGCATATAACTAAATAGTTTATAAATTCCTTTCTCCTTATGATTCATAACTCAAAACCATTTCCCTGTAAAAACTCACATGTACTATGCATAACTCTTTTAAAACTAACCATTTACTCTGAAACTCCAATTATTTTTTCAAAATCATTTCTTTCCCGCAACCATACCCTATTTAAGGAGTATATTGCAAAACAACACTATCCAAACATCAAAACAATGATCACACCGGTGCGGCTATATTAAGTCTTACACGCGGAGACTACCCTGCCAAGGGCCTACGAAACACACCACTAAGGGTGCCCGGGTTTGGACATATCCAAGTATCCATATCTACTGTTTCCAATATCATTGTTCAGGGGAGGTATATATCATGGTGCACGTCATGTACCAGGGGAAAACAATCCAATCGGAGGATTGTTTGACTAGACCACATAGGAAAATCCTCAATAACCATGTGGTTAGGGAACGAGCCATCCAACCGAGGACTGGGCTCCCAGGCACGCACAGCAGAATCCTCAATACTCGTGCGACTGAACTAAGTCCTATACATGCAGACTATCCCGCCAAGGGCCCACGACACACCCCGCCAAAGGTGCCCAATTTCCAATATATCCAATATATCCAATATCCATCATTTCCCATGTATCCATCGTTTCCAAGTGTTAGTATCCAAGTACCAATATCCAAGAGGAGGTACATATGATGGCGTGTAACCCATAGCCACAATTTGAAATCCACTTTCATCAACCCATAGATATATATATATATATAATAATATACCCTCTCTTAATTCAAATTTTTTTTCCAAATTCTCAATACTCCAATATAAAATAATATACCCTCTTTTTATTCATAGTACAGAAAATAAAATCTCAAAAGCATAAATTCCATAAGACCCAAAATATCATTCAAATAATAATCAAAACTTGCTTACACATGCAATTTCCGTAAAATACTTTCGTAATCAAACCCCATATCACCCAATCCATATACTTTAATCATAACCATAATAATAGTAACTATGTATTCTCTGTAATTCTCAAACCACAGTGTAAAAGCCAAAACCGATCCAATAGCACATTTTTATAACTCCATTAAGCAAGTGCTAATTTCCAAACCATTCAGTTTTCCACAATCAAATTCAAATTCTAGGCTCACGCAGAAAATATTGTCATTCAACATCAAATCATGCATCAATTCACACCATCCCCATAACCCAATTTGTATCACAAATAAACACACACATAAAATAAATACATTCCAAACTTCTGAAAACAATGCACATTTAAAACAATTTTCCAACTATCATAACTTAGTAATAGACCTCAACCGCAAATTAAATTCAAAACCTTAGTTCCCGGAAACTTAACGTGTATACACAACTTTAGAAAGGTCCTAACGCCATTCTAGTACTTTCCCCAAAGGACGAGACAATCTCAAAAGACTCGTGGCAAACAATTTGGTCAAACTTCTCATTTTTTGTCAACGGGGTCCGTAGGGCCAACGACTTCTGATTTCCGATCTGAAGGTTCCTATAGATCCAACAATGTCTACTAACCAAGGTCTGAGGGTTTAGTCTCGATTGAGCGGTCGGATCGCTCTCAATCGGACGGTAACTAGTTTACCTAATCCCAAATTCATTGACTCGGAGTATCAGGGACCCCAATTCATTATCCACAAGTTTCCACATGATCCTAGACATACGAGGAATGACATATTTGAAGTTGGGACTCATCTAACGGCCTGTACCGATCAAACGGTCTAAACCTATCAAACCCGAATATCTCATATTGGGTGCAATATCCGTTCGACTGTTAAATGATAACCAATTCCAAATCCGAACATACCGACTTGCTCAGGATCACAAGGAGAACATTTTAGAACTTAATCGGCCGTCACATAGTGTCCCACGCGCCGCCACTAGTCGCGGGCAAGGCTTGGGTGTCTTGAGAAATTTTCGGCAACTGAAATTTCTCGAAACACCCTACAATACATATACCAATACATTCAGTACACAAAGGGTGCATTTTTGGTTCTTGGACCATGGCCAAAAAGTAACTGAAGTGGCCGAAAAATCAACTTAACCGTCAGAGATTTTCTAGGTTTTTAGGTTGAGTTTCCAAACCCTAAAATTGATCCTAATAACCTACATAAACAGCAAGAACTTATGGAGAGGATGAGATTTCATACTTGGATTTGTCAAAAATTATTGCCGGAGTTGCCGGAAATGGCGTTGGAAAAACCATGAACTATCGGGCCTTTTTTTAGCTCTCGTCGGCACTAGAGTGCAGGTTCACAAACAGGTGGGGTAGGACGAAGAGGCTGGCTCGGGTCTTTTGGGTCTGGTCTCGTGGCCTAAGAGAGCTAGATGGCGCCGCTCCACTCCTTGGAGCACACGGCTATTGTGCGCAAAGAGAGAGAGAGAGAGAGAGAGAGAGAGAGAGAGTGATGCGTGGGGGAGGGGTTGGGAGGGAGAGAGAGAATCGGGTATTTAGTGATTTTTGCCAAATTTTAAAATTCCATTTACGTCCTTTTAGTTTTCAGACCTTTATGGGATTGAGCGTGCCGCCTGTCTGCGGATTCGTATCACCAAGCTCTATATGCAATGGTGCCACTTAATTCCCCAAAATCCTTCCGAATTAAAAAGTGACTAAAGTGACTCTACCCCAAAAGGAAAAATTGAAATTCATAATTAGAAATAAGTTGAATAAAACAATTAAATTGGGTTGGGGTTGTTACAAGAGCCGCCGATCTAAGGTTCAACAAGGTGCAAGTGGTGGGAGAAGTTGAGAGCTTGAATGTGAATCCTTAATTTTAATTTTAATTTTCTTTGTTTTTTTTAATTAGAATAATTAGGATTTTTTTTGGTAAAATAAGGAGCGTGAGTGAGGATTTAACTATTAATTATATGCGCCATTAAATTCATCCAATGGCTTTTATCAAATAGGTCCTCACAAGACCTCATTTTTAGGTTCTTAAGTGAGCAGGACTGATATTTAGTCTATATTATTATTATGCATTCTATTTAGTTCAATTTTTAATATATTTAATCTAAGATATATACAGTGGAATAATTATTTCACGTCGGACATCACCAAGCTCGGCTTGCAAGAGTTCACTTTCGTTGAGACATATTTCAGGTCGAGACAAACCCTAATCATGTCTATTTCCTAATTTGATTCAGCCCAAGCTCGACCCAAACTCGAAATTCCTAACCTGCCTCATTGTATATAATACACAATAAAGACTGTACGTTTTTGTTTATGAGGGTGAGTTTGTGGAGCAGAGATTAAGGGCACTTTTGGTATCCTATTAAAAAAAATGAATTCAAAAATCATGATTTGTTTAAAACATGAGTTTTTAAATATTTATTTTAAGATCTAAAAACTTGTTGGCATAGAACTCCAAAATATTTTTAAGATCTAAAAAAAAAAATTGAAATGAAAATAAAAAAATCAGAAACACTAGATTCCCAAAATGAAATTAACAAAAGAAAAGTAGATAGGGAGGAGAGAGAGATCTGGGAGACTAGTAGGTGCCGACTAGAGAGAGAGAGAGAAACTGTAAAACCTCACTTTTTTGTTTTTAAAAGTAGGCATTTTTTAAGTTGTTTTTGAGTTGGGCTTTTGAAAAATGGGCTTTACCATACTCAAATTATGGGCTTTGGACTCAAAAATTGTTATTGACTTTAAAAAACATGGATCCAAGTAGGATACCAAACGAGCCCTAAATATTTAATGGGGCTTCTTCATGCATGTTATAGAATTCCTGACTGAAAAAGTTCAAAGGAATGATCTCAATTAAACTAATTAAGCCAATAATTACCAAATAATATTTCATAGCATCTTCAATGGTTATTATTCCGAAGTAAAAAATCCTCCATTTTAGAATATTGTATGTACTTTTTCAACAACAAAAAATGGGTGGGGGTTTTACCACATAAGGACAAATAGGGGGCACTAAGATAAAATGGTGTAGTCCCTTAAAAATTGGATAAATCGATCTAGTCATTGTCAAACAGTGACATGAAATAACTCTTATGTCACTTGTTGAGAGTGATTTTGAACAACTCTGCCATCCAACAACGACGTAAGAATTATTTCACTGTCGCTTGACAACGACTGAACCGAGTTGTCCAATTTTGGAGAGACTGAATCATTTTAATATTTTGGTCTTGTGTGGAGGACTTTTTATCATTTTCTGAAGACAAAATATATATATATATTATATACACATCCGCCAAAATACAACCACCTATGAGGAAAACCAACAAAAAATAAAAGAAGACAAAATTAATTACAATTAATTATTACTCAGCTAGCACGAACATTTTAATATTTTGGTTTTGTGTGAAGGACTTTTTATCATTTTCTGAAGACAAAATATATATATATATATATATATATATTATATACACATCCGCCAAAATACAACCACCTATGAGGAAAACCAACAAAAAATAAAAGAAGACAAAATTAATTATAATTAATTATTACTCAGCTAGCACGAACACAAAATTAATTATTACTCAGCTAGCATGGGAACATAGCACGTCCTAGGTACATCACCAATCAAAATCCCAAGACCTATGGCGGTGGCTCCCGGCACAAACGCAACGTGCAAATCTAAACACTGTGGGTTCATGATCACGCGTTGCGCCGACCGCCCCCACACACTCCTATACGTCGCCCAAATTGCCATCTGGACACTAAATCTCACACCCCCAAGCTTTCTATCCCTCTTCATCTTCTTCAACATTCCTTGTTTAAGCGCCGGTTGATCCCCATCCCAATTCACCATTCTAAGCCTGAGCCGCACTTGGTTCTTCGTCTTCATAGGCAGACCGAACGGCTCCACCTGCTCGATGGCCAGTGTTCTGTCCTCGTACAGAACAAAGCCTTCGAGCCGGTCGAACCAAATATGAGAGACAAGATTAGGGTTTCCAATTTTCAACTTGACGTCCCATTCGGCCGTCAGGTTTGTTTCGGAGACGTTGAATTTGTGGATGGTTAAGGCGGTAAGTTCGACCACGGGGGCTTGGGGGCCTAAGGTAAGCTCCTTCCGTATTAATGGCAAAAATACAACAATGGCAAGAGCGACAAGGGAGAGAAAAATGACAAGGGTGAATTTGGCAATTGTTGGTACAGAGGAGACCTTGTTATTACACCTTGTAGGAACATGAGATTTTGAATAAGGGTTGTGTGAAACCGGGAGCAATGGAACCTTGGCTGAGCGCTCAGCGTTTGCATGCTTTGAAATCGGAATCTCCATCACCGATGATGTTGAAGCCATGTTGATGCAGCTTTATATAAAGCTGATCAATATTTAGGGTAAATTGGCGGTCGCATGCATACAAGAGGAGAGCTCCTTTTCGCAGTGGGCCACGGCGTCAGGTTTCCCCTGCAAGCGAACCACTATGGCAGAGACGGTTTTAGTCCTTGCATATGTCGCTAGAGCAAGTTCGGAGAGGATGTGCCCAGCTTGGGGTTGGGTCACGGATCTCCAATCCTGCTCAGCTCATGCGTGCATGCGGGCGTACGTTGAGGAGTGCTGGTCTTGGGTTTGCCTGGACCTTGTGCACAAAAACAGCCTGGGAGTTGGATAAGGATCACACATTTGTCTGGTGGAGATTTTTTCCAGCTCCTTTTGGTGACTTTAAGGCCAAAATAAGATTGGATTTAGATTGAAATTTGAATGGCTTTATAAATCTAATTTAGCTGTTTAGGAGAAATATTTTAATGTGATAATCATACCAAAATATTACTCTACCTTTATTACCAAGAAAAAGACCTAGCTTTTAAAAAAGAACTCCACCTCATATGAAGGTACTTCAATCAATACCATTTTCATTATTTACATAAGCTGCCATGTTAAATTATCATTCCAATCCATGAATCAAACCAACTAGCCTTTGGTTTATGGTATTTGTCTCAAAATTGGTTTTGAGGAGGGTATCTATTCAACTCATATGATGATATACACCTTTGATACATTCGATATTTAGTTGTGGCTAGTCTCTGACATGACTTTTTTGTGGGTACATTGATTGCAAGGGCGTTTCTAGCCTATGGCAGGATGGGATCATGCCCGGCCCAAATATTTGTTAAAAAAATATTACCTACACTACATATGTCCAGCCCACTTAAATTAAACCTATACAAACCTTTTTTTTCTTTCTTTTCCTTCTCTCTTCTCTCCCTCTCTTTTTTTTTCGTTCTTTTCCTTCTCTCATCTCTCTCTCTCTTTTTTTTATTCATTCTTTTCCTTCTATCTTCTCTCCTCTCTCTTTCTTTTTTCTTTGTTTTCCTCTCTCTTCTCTCCTCTCTCTTTTTTTGTCTTCCTTTTCAAATTAAATTAAAAATTATGATTATTAATTTTTCTTGTCTTGCACAAACCCCAAGAGAGAAGATCCAGAGAGCCAAACTAAAGTCCCCTATTCTGGAATTAGGAAGCGCGCCATGATGTTGTCATTGTTGTCTTTTTAAAATTAATGTAGTCCCATGTTTTCTCCTTTTTTTAAATGTGAAATATTTTTTTTCCTTTTTTTTTAAAATTTAATTTTACTTTTGGTTTTTATTTTAGTTTTTGTATTTGTAGATATAGATGCATTTAAGGTTCAGGCTCATTACGTCTCTCCTTACTATGTGTATCTTTTTATGTTTATTAATGAAATTCACTCGTACTATAGAGTTTAATATATAAGTTTTGCCCCATCAGCTTTCAAATCCTATAACCGCCACTGATTGATCGTTGAAAAGTACTTTGTAAATATCCTATTTGTCAAATACAAATTCATAACATTAAACCTTTAAAATACGAATTCCGAAATTGAATTAGACTAAGATAATAATAGGTTTAATTAGTCATTCTAATAGACTGGTTGTTACCATTGAATATTCACCAACATAGGGTGCTTATAAGATGTGTGAAGTCCAGGTATTTTGAAGAAATAAAAACAGAGGAAGAAAACAAAAAGAAAGAAGATGAATTTTTTATATATATATGTTTATATGACGAGCTTGGAGCACTAGTCATCTGCATTTGTATTGTTTCCTTTTTTGGGGACTATTTCTTTACAACCGTCTTGTTAATGGTGTCATGTTCGGGCTGCTGACACATATAATTCTCTGCTAAAAACTAGGCCATTTAAATTGGCATGTCTTCCAATTAGGGTTGAAGTAAAAACAATTCCTTTCTTTGTGTGGGTTGGTCTTCCGCTATTCGAAGGGGAAATTTTGGTATTTAAATTAAGTTCACATCAGGGACTCAAGGAAGCTACATCTTTGGCCTTTCCGAAGGATTGGCCATGTTCATAGAGACAAGCATTGTCATATGATCACTTCAATGAAAACATACGACACCTATCCGAAATGCAAAACCAAATGTTACTTACCTTTTTAATTACCTTTTAACCCAAAAGCGACATGCATGCGTATAAAAGCAGTCACTTTACTATTCTTTATTTAGTTGAGGTCTTGAGGATGAACCACTTATTGTTGAGGGTGTTTTTCCACTATCAAGGGCATTTGGTGGCAGCCCTTTTGAGAAAGTAATTAGTTGTGAACCTGACATGGTGGTGGAGATGATACATGATGAATTGGAGTTTCTTGTGTTGGCAATGGCAAGTCGAGCTATGATGATATTTCTTGTGTAGTTGTAAGATTTCATTGATTAAAGAATGCAAGGATGGTAGTGATTGAGATATTGTTATCTTTTATAAACTTTTATATAGATAAGTGAAGCTGAATTTATATAAGTTGGTTGACACTGAAGTGATATGACACGTCTATGCTACAATTGTTGCAAAAAAAAACCTTGCCTTACGCTTATTGAATGGAGGTTCTATTTGAATTTATTATTATTTTTTACGGTGTCTTGCCCTTGAAGGTAAATAATGAAAACAAATTAAAAGTAATTTATTTAAGGCATTGTTACTCTTAAATTTTGAATTTGATTTCGAAACATTTATGTTTTAAAAAAAAAATTCATAAGTTACATACATCGAATAATAAAAAATTGGTATTACAAGTATAATGCACGTAAGATATATATATATATATATATATATATATATATAATCTCTACCTAACCAATGGGTCAAAATAAAGTTTTGAGCGCAGGGTAGGTTGGGTGCCTGCCTAGCCCAAAAAAAGAAAATCTACATATGTTATAAGCCCAGCCCAAAATTAAAAAAATTAAAAGTAAACCCTACACATATGCTAACCATCCAATGTGGTCTCATATATTCTCTTTCCTTCTCTTTTGGCTATGCGACATCAGCATGTTTCTCTCTTTCTTAATTACTCGACATCAGAAGCTTCTTTCTCCCTATACTTTCTATATATCTTTAATTATAGTTTTAATTTAAAATTGAGTATTGTAGGGTTTAATTAGGGATAAAAGATAATTTGCTAATAATATCGATAATGCATTGATAATTGAGGAATTTAAGAGTTGTAAGTCTCGCATGGTTAAATTTTAGATTTAAAATAGTGTTGTTTTATTTTGCATTGCACTTACTTTTGGTTTTAGTTTTTATTTTTGTATTTGTTGAACTTTATTTATGGATAGAGATACATTTGAGGGTAAGGCTACAATTATATCCTTCCTAACTAGGTGTATCTTTTTATGTTTATTAATGAAATTCACTCGTGCCGTCGAGTTTAATATGTAAGTTTTGCTCAACTGACTTTCGAATGTCGAAACCACCCATTAAGAAAACATGCATGAAGAGAAATATAAAATCGTGTTACCTTATTAATATGAAGATATAAATTAGTATACTACATGTTTATATTATTGAGAATCGTTTTCTCCTTTGTTAATTAGGTAAACTACTTCGACACTTCAACCTATTTGGTAAGTATTTAATAATATGTAAAAGCCTTCTACCTAGGTACACAATGGACGTAGACAAATCCTTATCACACGGAACAACAATCTATTAAAAGAACCAAGAAGACCAAGAAAATAATAAGTGAAGCAGAAGAAGACAAAAGAAAAAGGAAAAGGAGAAAAAAAAAAAAAAAAAAAAAAAAAAAGAAAAAGAAAGAAAGAAAGGGATAAGAAAAATAATAAAGATGCCAAACGTACGTATCATGAAAGGTGTCGTTTGCTGTAGTGATATCTTATCGGACTCCTGAAAAAAAATAAAAATTTCTTATCGGACTTACATAGCAAGGCAATGAAAATGATCATCTTGAATTGTAATTAGTATTATAGTAAAATGAGACAATATGCATTACACATAACACATGAAACAAATTTCAGTTCATTCAGTAGTGAGGACACATTTTAGATGTGACAAACAATTTTAGATATGAACAATTTTTTGCAACGTAAAATATAGACCGTTTTAATCGTCGAAATACATTGTTGGATGATCCTAGAAAAATGGGTGCACGTTTCTTACCATGTACTGCTGATGAAGTTTTAGAGTGCCCACTTCAAACACTGTGAAGTTCTAGGAGTGCACATTTTCAGAATCATGTGCAAAGCAAAAAAGAGAGTAATAATAAATGCCCCTATTTGTATGTATAGAGGCCAATGTTATCTGCCGTTACTGCTCATTTTTTTGGTAGTTACACATGATCAAACATAATAGTTTTGAAGTATGAACCTTGGTTTGGTAAAAGTCAATAATTATTTAAGCAAAATGTTAGTTATACATCATACATGGATATGTTGTTCAAGAGTGAAAGGACAAAATCAGTACCTCATATTATCTTTTTTGTATTTTTTTTTTAATTTATGTTGAAAATTTTGTGTTAAGTTTATTATGGGAGAGAAACTCTCATGTAACAGGGATAACACTTTTTGCTATCCCCGACTAATAACATATTGATACGTAGGATAACTTTTTTACGTGTCATTATGTTATTAGCCAGGATAGCAAAATAGTGATATCCCTGTTACAAGTAAGTTTTTTTTTCCTATTATGGATGTTATCTATGTTTTTTTTAATAAAAAATAAACTTCATTAGATAAACTTTAATAGTACAATCAAAGACATTAATAGGACATCGAAAGCCCCAGACAGCAACAAATTAACTTGTTACAAACAAAACTATAGCAATTACAGCAAACAAAAGCAGCACTAAAACTACTAGCTCACATCACCACAATTAACCATAAACCCAAACAAAGCCCACATACAACATATTTGAAACCGTTAAGTAACCCAAGAGTCTAAACGAACCCTACTACTACCGCCTGAAGAAGCGTCGTTGCTGCCACACCTACTACCGCATCCGTAATAGGTCTAGGAAAAACATGATTTTTAGTGATCTACCTGCACATAAAAACGAACAAATAAACGAATACAGCCTTGACAAAGAACAATTGAGATGAATGTTATCTATATTGATTGTTGTGATTCGTCTTTTTAATTTTTAACTTTGAACTGGTTTAAATTTTAAACATTTTCTTCTATGTCATTTGAATGTCAGCATTGAAATTCTTCAAGAATTTTGTTTTGGGGGTTTAGCTTAATCATTATTCACCCAAAAAAATAATAATCCAAACATGCCAAAATAATCATCTAAAAATTCCCAAAATATCATTTCTGAATTACTGCATCGGTACGGAGTTATTATATTCTGAAATTTCAGAATTGAAATTGAAACTCAACATCTGTTCCGAATATTGTTGAATCGAAATTCAAAACACTTAAGAACAAGTGAAAAGTTAAACTAGACCCAAATTGTAACTGAAATCTGAAAACTTAGTACATTTGCAAAACTAAGATAAAAGCATCTTTTATTGTCAAAATTGTTACATAACAATTAACACATGAAAAATACTCAGACTCCATTGATTCCAAATTTATGGATTTAGATGATATTGTAGAAAAATTTGTTTGTATAAACTATTACAATCCATGTATAGAAATATTTGGACAACCGAAAAAAGAAGAAAATAAATGGATTTCAAACCATGCTTTACATCTAGTTTTAGTTATTTATTTATTTATTAAATTATAAACACGGCCTATCAAGATGTAATAAGGGTTTGAATTTGTAACCACTAATTTGCAAGTTAAGACCTTTTTACATTGGGTTAGACCCGTTGGCCCTTACATCTAGTTATTTGAAATATATTCATTGTTTATGTAGCAAATTTAGCATCGTCAAATTTCCTTTTTTTTTTCTCCATCAGAAAAGAAAAAACAAAAATACTCACAGTTCGCCTCAGTGACTCTCAGTTAAAATTTGTAACTGACTGCACAAGTATTTTCCTATTCTTTTCGTTTCCTGCGAACCTTTCAGAGCCCGCTTTGCTTTCATCTCTCTCTCTCCCCACAACTTCATATGAACTTCCAGACGAAGTTGCTTCCTCAACAAGTTTTTAAATATGGAATATTCAGTGTCCTTTGAAATTCCAAAGTGGCCCAACTCAGTTTGTTTTAAAGGCACACCTTCTCTGTTACTCTTACATTTGCCAACAGTTTTCAGATTCTCTGTTTTTCTAGTTTCAATCTTAGTCTCTTCTTTGATCAGTTTCTGTAAGTCCCTCCCTCCTTTCTTTAACTTAACTGCTGGCTTTAACACGCCGTTTTCTTCTTTGCAATGTGGGCACCGATTCGAATTTGTTGTCCTTTATGTTTTAGTTACTCTTTAAACAACTGGGTTTGTTTTTGTATTTGCTTTGGTGAATGATGCAGGGAGAAACTATGGAACCACTTAACAGGGAGATAGATGGAACCCAACAACAATCTGCCGCTCCTCTTCTTGTGGAAGAGGCGACACAAGAGCCTGGTAACTTCTCTAACCTCTGTCTGCCCATGCCTTGACTGCCTTTTATAAGTTATACCTGTAGAATTATTAGTTTACAACACTTACTAATGTTTAAAATCCTTTCCATTTTTGTTCTTATTACAAATTTTTATGGTACATAGATTTCTTTTGTCATTTCTAGTTGCCATGTGTGCAGGGAGTGAGCCTTATGATGATGAACAACCCAGTTATGTCCCAGCTGAGCTTTTCAAACCTTGGTGTTCAAATGATGCTAGTGCATTGTATCATTGCTACTTAATTGAGATGAAGCCGAATTTTTGTTATGATATTCCAGTTAATGATATCGTACTTGGCATGAGGAGCGAACTTGATTGCGATATTGCAACTATGACTTTTGACTTGGAAGTTGGCAGGGGTACTATAACTGTAAACTTTAAAAAGGCCGCAGAGATTCATCTTAGTTCAGAGCAAGTAATGTTTCCTGCATTTTAATATTTGTTTAGTATTATTGTTATATCATACGAAAAATGAAGTAACGGTTTCCCTTGTTTCTGTAATTTTATTTGCCAGGTTCTTCAATGCAGAAGGTTCCAAATCACAATTTTTGGAATTCTACTGGATCACGAATTGCCAAATTTGGGAAAAGTTTTAGAGAGACTTTGTTTGGGACAAAATCTTGGGAATGAATCAATTGATTACCTTTTGCTCCCAGCAGCAAGAATGCACCAGAGACCTTCGATCATTGATTGGGAATGCGTGACGTCTGTTTCATTTCGGTGTGAAGAAAATTCTGAGTATCATGTAGATTGTTCTCCACCCAAAAATTGTTCCGGTGCTCTACATACCAAAAACGGTATGGTTTGTACTTGCAGGATCCAGAATTCCTTGGTCTATACCCCTCATACTGGTCTCCTGTATTGCATCACTGGTTTGTTGGATGACATGAATGGGAACTCACTTCTGCGACCTAAGGGCAGGAGAGCTCGTAGCTACAAGACGTACTATGAAGAAAAGTATATTCTTGTATCATATACCTCTATAATTTGCACGAGTCATCTTTGCATATAGTGATCATGTGTATCCAAAGAAAGGACATCATGAAATATTCAGAGTAGTTTCTGTTTCTATTGGATGAAATGTTGTTTCTTGTGCCATTAGGGCGGTATTTATATACGTGGAGTGTTTTCTCTTGTATATGCAATCCATTTATAAGTAACTTGAATCATTCTCTTATTTCAGGCATGGGATCAAGTTGCGTTTTGATCAGCAGTTATTGCTCAAGGGGAAACAAATTTTCAAAGTACAAAATTATCTTAAGAGTTGCAGACTACACACAGAAAGAGGTCTGATTTTCTAACCTCTTTTAGATAAGGAAGCCTAGTTTCATTTAATTGTTCGGTGTGTTTTCTGCTCATCTTTGCAGTCTTGTCTTTTGAATGAAAATTGTGATCAATTATTCATAACCCATTTCTAACATATCATAATGCGGTTTGGAGATGCATTGCAATTCAGTGGATTAGGTGTGACGAATTTATATGCTGATTTTACAATACTTTCTTTGCAGATTCATGTCATACCTCTGTTGAATTGCCGCCTGAACTTTGCTCTATAGTCATGTCGCCTTTATCAGTCAGCAATTTATATTCATTCTCCTTTGTTCCATCCATCATGCATCGTCTTGAATCTTTACTTCTTGCTGTCAACTTGAAAAGGATGGTTTTGGATCGTTGCACAGAAAATGTTACTATTCCAACCATTAAGGTATGCTACATTTGTTCGCAGGACAAAGTATTATGCTATATTTTTCATCGAGACGGCACATTTCTGTGCCCAGGTGCTTGCTGATATTTGTTTAGTGATTTCCTTTTTTTCTTTTTCCCTATAAGTTGATGAAAATGAATGTCAGGCTAGGTTGTTTTCCATGACACCACTTTGATTTTACTCAGGATGACCCCATCCCTCTGTTTTCTTTATAAAATCCTCTATGTTTTCATGATACAACTTAGATAATTGATTATTGTTAGTGGTAAACGCTTCAATGGAATCATAAAGTGGTTATCCGTTTTATGACAACCTTGTTGTCATAGTATTTAGAGAATGAGTGTGATGAAGCAAGGTTTGAGTAATTCATCTTCTTTTTTATGATGATAAACAAACTTTCATTCAGTGAAAAAAAGAGAGTAAAAAGAACAGAGGACAAGGTGTCCTCTGGCCTATAAGAACTGACGACCAAGTGATTATTTATCTGCGTGTCCTTGATTTTTTGTGGTTCTGAACGTTACATCTGATTTTGTTCTGTATCCAATATCTACCGTAGGTCTTGGAAGCTATTACCACAAAGCATTGCAAAGAGAACTTGCATTTGGAATCCTTAGAGGCTCTTGGAGATTCATTTCTTAAGTATGCTGCAAGTCAGCAGCTTTTTAAAACCTATCAAAATGATGATGAGGGGGATCTTACTGCAAAGAGGGAAAAAATAATTTCCAATGATGCCCTTTGCAAGTTTGGCTGTGACCGCAAACTTCCGGTAGCATTTCTTTATTCTATTTACTTTTTGTGTTTTAGATCTTGTTATCCTCATGAACTGAGAGCTGTGTTCAGATTGTTAACCCGCGTGACTTCTCTATGATTGTTTTTGTATTGTAGGGCTTTATTCGTAACGAGTGTTTTGATCCAAAATCGTGGATTATACCCGGAGATTATTCTGGAGGCTCTTTCTTAAATGAGGAGTTGCCTTTTAATAAAAGGAATATCTACATTAGGGGAAGAAGGAAGGTAAAAAGTAAAAGGGTTGCTGATGTAGTTGAGGCACTAATTGGTGCATTTCTTAGCACAGGTGGTGAAATAGCTGCCATATATTTCATGAATTGGGTTGGTATAAAGGTGGATTTAGTCCATACACCATATGAGAGGCACTTCCAAGTGCAGCCAGAGAAGCTCATTGATGTCAGACATTTAGAATCCCTGCTTAACAACTATTCCTTTCGTCATCCTCATCTTCTACTAGAAGCACTAACCCATGGATCTTACATGCTTCCTCAGATTCCAGGATGTTATGAGGTACATGCAAATGCAATTATGCAATGACCATGAAATTTATTACATGCATGTCTACTTTGTAAAATGTTGTTAACTGTATGGCTCATTCTAACCGATAACTGTTGTTCTTTGCTTGTACGGAAATATAAAACTCGGTTCATTTCACTTCCATGTTTGTTCAATTCTGTCTCTTTGAATTTACTCCTTAAAGCAGCGGTTTAGCGTAAAAAGTTATCAGAAGTGTGTTCTTTGTTGTGCAGCGGCTAGAATTTCTTGGTGATGCAGTGTTGGATTATGCGATCACTGTTTACTTGTACAATAAGTATCCTGGTATGTCACCAGGAGTTTTAACTGACATGAGGTCTGCTTCCGTGAACAACAATTGTTATGCACTATCTGCAGTGAAAGCTCGACTACACGAACACATTCTTGCTTCGGACAATGTCCACAGTAATATTGCCAACACTGTTAACAATTTTGAGAGGTTATCTATGGAATCAACTTTTGGATGGGAATCTGAGACATCTTTCTCCGAGGTTGGTTTTTAATGCTTATCATGCTCATATCATTTCTCTGCTACACTTTTTCCTTCTTTCTCTTGGTTGCTACAAGAATAAAAGTTTCTCCTGGATGAATCAACTTGAATGAACTCAATTTCCTTTAATAAAATCATTTACTAACTCTTTCTGGGAGAGATCCAATTTAACAAAAACAAATCTAAATCATATATTTTGTTAGTAAATAAATCATTTACTAACTCCTCTGCATTTTAACAATTTATGACAGGTACTTGCAGATATTATTGAGTCTCTAGCAGGGGCAATTTTTGTTGATTCTGAATATGATAAGAATGCCGTCTTTCAAAGTATACGTCCTCTTTTAGAGCCGTTGGTTTCTCCAGAAACGATGCCGCTCAATCCTGTAAGAGAGTTCCATGACTATTGCCAAAAAATGCAGTATATTATGAAGAAACCTGTGAAGTCCATCCAAAACGGCGTGGCTACCAGGACAATAGAGGTTGAAGCGAACGGGGTTGTCAAATACAAATATACATCAACAGCTTCTAATAACGATACAGCAAAAAGATTAGCTTGCAAAGAATTTTTGAGGTTGTCGAAAGGAAACTAATCCGAAATGAAACTAGTTTTAATTTAAAGATGTTCCAGCATACATATAGCTTCAAAGACATTATGAATATTTGTGTTGTAGTATTGGGATTTATAATATTCTTGGATAACCATAAGTCTTGTCACATTCAAAGTTATGTAGTTGTCATTCTATTCTACTATCATGTCACACATAGGCATCTTATATATATGTCAGGCAAGCACTCTGACAAGAGAATTCATGTTCTAATGTACTTCACTTTGTGTCTTAGATGAACACACAATTTATAGCCAGTTTTGTTCATAATGCGAAAAAAAAAAAGTTTCGAAAACTAAGATCCAATCTGTAAACTTGGATTGTATTTTTAGGAAAGTGTTTGGGATTAAATCTGTAAACTTGGATTGTATTCTTGGATTGCAAACTTGGATTGTCATTTTTTAAATCAGGCGTTTTCATTTTATTACACACTTTTTTCACACAAGATTCTTCTTTAACTTGGCAATAAAATTTAATTCATATTCTTACTTTTCTAAATAAAAAGATAGAGGTGTAAATCGAAAGTATGATACAAGTTTGGGGTGTAATCAGCTTCAATTAACCCAAGATTCTTCTTTAACTTGGCAATAAAATTTAATTCATATTTTTACTTTTCTAAATAAAAAGATATAGGCGTAAATGGAACGTATGGTACAAGTCTGGGGTGTAATTCAGCTTTAACTCCGGTTAAAAATTGTAGACTTCTCGCACAAAGCATTTTCCTGATCTTTTCGTTCCCAAAGAACTTTTCAGGGCCCGCTTCTCTCTCTCTCTCTCTCCCCCTAACTTTATATGAACCTTACAGACAAAGTGGCTTCCTCAACAAGTTTTTAAATATGGACTATTCAGTGTCCTTTAAAATTCCAAAGTAAAGACACACCTTCTCTGTTACACTTACATTTGCCTACAGTTTTCAGATTCTCTGTCTTTCTAGTTTAAATCCTAGTCTCTTCCCAAAGATCACAATTAGGCTCTTCTTGGTCAGTTTCTGTAAGTCCCGCCCCACTTTCTTTAACTTAACTGTTGGCTTTAACACGCCGTTTGTTTCTTTGCAATTTGGGCACCGATTCGAATTTGTTGTCCTTGATGTTTTAGTTACTCTTTAAACGAATGGGTTTGTTTTTGTTTTGTGAATGATGCAGGGAGAAACTATGGAGTCAATTAACATTGAGATAGACAGAACCCAACAACAATCTGCTGCTGCTCTTCTTGTGGAAGAAGCGACAATTAACATTGAGATAGACGGAACCCAACAACAATCTGCTGCTGCTCTTCTTGTGGAAGAAGCGACACAAGAGCTTGGTAAGTTCTCTAACCTCTGTCCATGCCTTGACTGCCTCTTATAAGTTATACAACACTTACTTTTACTTAAAATTCTTTCCATTTTTGTTCTTTTTACAATTTTTTCTGGTACATAGATTTCTTTTGTCATTTCTAGTTGCCATGTGTGCAGCAAGTGAGCCTTATGATGATCAACAACCCAGTTATGTACCACCTGAGCTTGTCAAACCTTGGTGTTCAAATGATGCTAGTATATTGTATCATTGCTACTTAATTCAGATGAAGCCGAATTTTTGTTCTGATATTCCTGTTAATGATATCGTGCTTGGCATGAGGAGCGAACTTGATTGCGATGTTGCAAATATGAATTTTGATTTGGGAGTTGGCAAGGGTACTATAACAGTAAACTTTAAAAAGGCGGCAGAGATTCATCTTAGTTCAGAGCAAGTAATGTTTCCTGAATTTTATTACTTTTTTAGTATAATACAAGAAAATAAATTAACAGTTTACCTTGTTTCTTTAATTTTATTTGTCAGATTCTTCAATGCAGAAGGTTCCAAGTCACAATTTTTCGAATTCTAATGGATCACAATTTGCAAAAGTTGGAAGAAGTTTTAGAAAGACTTAGTGTGGGACAAAATCTTGAGGTTGAATCAATTGATTACCTTTTGCTCCCAGCAGCAAGAATGCACCAGAAACCTTTCATCATTGATTGGGAATGTGTTATGTCTGTGCCGTTTAGATCTGAAGAAAATTCTGAGTATCACGTAGATTCTTCTCCACCCAACAATTGTTCTCGTGTTCTACATACCAAAAATGGTATTGTTTGTACTTGCAGGATCCAGAATTCCTTGGTCTATACCCCTCATACTGGTCTCCTGTATTGCATCACTGGTTTGTTGGATGACTTGAATGGGAACTCACTTCTGAGACCTAGGCGCAGGAGAGCCCGTACCTACAAGACGCACTATGAACAAAAGTATATTCTTGTATCATATATCTCTATAATTTGCATGTGTCATCTTTGGATTTTAGTGATCATGTGTATCCAAAGAAAGGACACCATGAAATATTCAAAGTAGTTTCTGTTTCTATTGGATGAAATGTTGTTTCTTGTGCCATTAGGGCAGTATTTACGTATGTGGAGTGTGTTTTCTCTTGTATGCAATCCATTTATAAGTAACTCGAATCATTCTCTTGTTTCAGGCATGGGATCAAGTTGCGTTTTGATCAGCAGTTATTGCTCAAGGGGAAACACATTTTCAAAGTACAAAATTATCTTCAGAGTTGCAGACAACAGACAGAAAAAGGTCTGATTTTCTAACTTCCTTTAGATAAGGAAGCCTAGTTTCATTTAATTGTTCGGTATGTTTTCTGGTCATCTTTGCAGTCTTGTCTTTTGAATGAAAATTGTGATCAATAATTCATAACCCATTTCTAATATATCATAATGCGGTTTGGAGATGCGTTGAGTTTTTAGAGTCTTTCTTGTCGTCCCGTTTGCTGTTGTATAATTAGAGGAAAAGGGAGTGCACATGCTTGCTATTGCTTCGAAGGTTGCCTGAATTGTTGAAATTTAAATATTGCGTTTTTATCACTTTGATTAATTAATTGCTATTCATTGGATTAGGTGTGATGAATTTATTTGCTGATTTTACAATACTTTCTTTGCAGATTCAAGTCGTATATCTGTTGAATTGCCGCCTGAACTTTGCTCTATAGTCATGTCGCCTTTATCAGTCAGCAATTTATATTCATTCTCCTTTGTTCCATCCATCATGCATCGTCTTGAATCTTTACTTCTTGCTGTCAACTTGAAAAGGATGGTTTTGGATCGTTGCACTGAAAATGTTACTATTCCAACCATTAAGGTATGCTACATTTGTTCACAGGACAAGGTATTATGCTATATTTTTCATCGAGACGGCACATTTCTGTGCCCAGGTGCTTGCTGATATTGGTATAGTGAATTTCTTTTTTTTTTCTTTTCCCCTTTAAGTTGATGAAAATGAATGTCAAGCTAGGTTGTTTTACATGACACCTCTTTGAATTTACTCCGGATGACCCCATCCCTCCGTTTTCCTTATAAAATCCTCTATGTTTTCATGATACAACTTAGATAATTGATTATTGTTACCGGTAAAGGCTTAAGTGGAATCATAAAGTGGTTATCCGTGATGGCTCTACGATCTCCTTGTTGTCATAGTATGTATGGAATGAGTGTGATGAAGCAAGGTTTGAGTAATACATCTTTTTTTTTATGATGATAAACAAATTTTCATTCAATGAAAAAGAGAATAAAAAAGAACAGAGGACAAGGTGTCCTCTGGCCTATAAGAACTGATGACCAATTTCTAGAGAAATTTAAATCAGCCACAAAAAAACTACATCAAAATGGCAGAGACAAATTAACAAGAGTCTAAGACGCAACAGCTTTCCAATCAGACAGTATAACAGAAAAGGAATAGTCCCAAAACTCTGGAGATATCTGAACCCATAAAGATTCCCCGGATTGGACTCTGCCACCACAAACTATCAAGTTTGAGTAGATAATGTATCAGTGAGTTGATGCAGTCTTTAGATCAGCAAGTTTTTGTATTTTTCAACTCAAATATGGTTTATAGTTCCGTTCTCTTTTTTCTTGGCAACTGGTATTGATTGTAGTCATAGTGTTGTTGTCAACTTCTAAATGGAACATGACTCCAACTCTTCTCTCTTTTTTTCATACATTATGCAAGTGATTATTTGTCTTATATCCTTGCTTTTTTGTGGTTCTGAGCTTTACATCTGAGTTTGTTCTACATCAATATGTATTGCTAGGTCTTGGAAGCTATTACCACAAAACATTGCCAAGAGAACTTGCATTTGGAATCCTTAGAGGCTCTTGGAGATTCATTTCTTAAGTACGCTGCAAGTCAGCAGCTTTTTAAAACCTATCAAAATGATGATGAGGGCGATCTTACTAAAAAGAAGGAAAAAATAATTTCTAATGCTGCCCTTTGCAAGCTTGGATGTGACTGCAAACTTCCGGTAGCATTTCTTTATTCTATGTATTTTTCGTGTTTTAGATCTTGTTATGCTCATGAATCTGGCTGAAAGCTGCATTCGGATTGTTACCATTATCATTTTAGAACTTTTTCTGTTTACTTTCAATGCTTTTGATCTAAAGTTTCAATGCTTTTGTATTGTAGGGCTTTATTCGCAACGAGTGTTTTGATCCAAAAAAGTGGATTATACCTGGAGATTATTCTGGAAGTTCTTTCTTAAATGAGAAGTTGCCTTTTAATGAAAAAAACATCTACATTAGGGGAACAAGGAAGGTAAAAGGTAAAAGGGTTGCTGATGTAGTTGAGGCACTAATTGGTGCATTTCTTAGCACAGGTGGTGAAATAGCTGCCATATATTTCATGAATTGGGTTGGTATAAAGGTGGATTTAGTCCATATACCTTATGAGAGGCACTTCCAAGTGCAGCCAGAGAAGGTCATTGATGTCAGACATTTAGAATCCCTGCTTAACAACTATTCCTTTCGTGATCCTTCTCTTTTACTGGAAGCACTAACCCATGGTTCTTACATGCTTCCTCAGATTCCAGGATGTTATGAGGTACATGCAAATGCAATTATGCAATGACAATGAAATTTATTGCATGCATGTCTACTGTGTAAAATGTTAATTGTATGGTACATCCTAACTCATAACAGTGTTTCTTTTGCGTTGCGGAAATACAAAACTCAGTTCAACTCAGTTCATTTCACTTCCAAGTTTGTTCGATTCTGTCTCATTGATATGCCATCTTTTACGTAAATATTCTTTGTTGTGCAGCGGCTTGAATTTCTTGGCGATGCAGTGTTGGATTATGTTATCACTGCTCATTTGTACAATAAGTATCCTGGTCTGTCACCAGAACTTTTAACTGATATGAGGTCTGCTTCTGTGAACAACGTTTGTTATGCACGAACTGCTGTGAGAGCTGGATTACACGAACACATTCTTGCTTCGGACATTGTCCTCCACACTGATATTGCCAACACTGTTAACAATTTTGGGAGCTTATCTGCAGAATCAACTTTTGGATGGGAATCTGAGACATACTTCTCCGAGGTTGGTTTTTAATGCTTATTGTGCTCTTATCATTTCTCTGCTACACTTTTTCCTTCTTTCTCTTGGTTGCTACAAGAATAAACGTTTCTCCTGGATGAATCAACTTGAATGAACTCAATTGCCTTTAACAAAAGGGAGTTTCACTAATACACCAAAATAGGGGCTGAAATTATAAAAAAACCTAACATGAAAAACACTTTAGAAACACACCAAAAACCCATTTATTAAACACACTCAAAACCCATTTATAAACACACCCAAAAAATATACAATTGTTGATTTTTGGGTTGATTTTGAGTGTGTTTCTATATTTTAAACAGTGTTGGGTTATTTTTATAAATTCATGTCTAGGATTGGGTTTATTTATAAACCCGTATTAACAAAATCATTTACTAACTCTTCTGGGGAGATCCAATTTAACAAAACAAATCTAAATCATATATTTTGTTAGTAAATAAATCATTTACTAACTCCTCTGCATTTTAACAATTTACAACAGGTACTTGCAGATATTATTGAGTCTCTAGCAGGGGCAATTTTTGTTGATTCTGAATATGATAAGAATGCCGTATTTCAAAGTATACGCCCCCTCTTAGAGCCGTTGGTTTCTCCAGAAACGATGCCGCTTAATCCTGTAAAAGAATTTCATGACTATTGCCAAAAAATGCAGTATATTATGAAGAAACCTGTGAAGTCCATCCAAAACGGTGTGGCCACCAGGACAATAGAGGTTGAAGCAAATGGGGTCGTCAAATACACACATACATCAACAGCTTCTAATAACGATACAGCAAAAATATTAGCTTGCAGAGAATTTTTGAGGTTGTCCAAAGGAAACTAATCCAAAATGAAACAAGTTTGAAAGATGTACAAGCATACAGAGCTTCAAAGGCATTATGAATATTTGTGTTGTAATATTGGGATTTATAATAACTCTTGATTAACCATAAGTCTTGTCACATTCAAAGTTATGTAATGATCGATCATTCTATACTACTATTCTGTCTTGGATTGTATTCCTAGAATTTTTTTTAAACAAAGGAAAGTGTTTGATTTTTTTTTTTGCTTTGGTGTATGTGTATGCAATTTCTTCGTGGGTGGTTTGCGTGTCGTCATAATCCGTCGATAACAAGATCTTTTAGAATAACAGGACTTGATACCTTGAGGCAAATCTGAAACGGGCTCTTCAGTGATGTCCATTGAAGCAGAATCGATTATCTTTCTTCTTGTTCATGTTCTTCGCCATTGCTTTGGATATGGAACTGGAAAATCGTATAAAAAATCATACAAATTAACAATACCCGTGAAGGAATAAGAGAGGTATGTAAAGGGAGAGAGGAAAAAAAACTTACATGAGTACAACTTCGAAGAAGAGCAGAGTCGATGTTGAAGGAAACGAGAGAGAGAGAGAGAGAGAGGCGTTCTAGGGCTCGGACTCAGGCTCGCTGGATTGGACGAGCGAGGCATTTTTTACTGTTGAACTATAAAATCTCATTTAAGTTAGCCTCTCCTTTTACTAAATATGAGTTTTAAGTGCTAATTAACCCAATCCAGTCGAATAATGAGGCTTACCAAACATGTCTGTGCTGGAGGCGGACGGGCTCCCCTTTTGGAGGCGTCATAGCTACTGGTCTCTGGCCTCTGTTGTTCTAGTTGTTGGGTTTAGTCGTTGTTGCTGCTGTTTGTTCCCTTTCTTTCTGTCTTTGGTTTGTCTGTTTCTCCCCTTTGTTGTCTTTCCTTCGTTTTGAATGAAAGCTTTTATTGACCAAAAAAAAACCAAACATGTCCTTTTACAGTTTTAGGATTCTCTCTGGCTCTGCTTTTAGTCTTTTCACGAAAATCACAATCTTAGTCTCTTCTTGGATCAGTTTCTGTAGGTCCCTCCCCTTTCTTTAACTTTACTGTTGGCTTTAACATGCCGTTGGTTTCTTTGCAATTTGGGCACCAATTCGAATTTGGTTGTCCTTTAATTTTGTTGTAGTTACTCTAATGTTTTTGAGATATGGTATGAGAAAGCTCTTTAGAGAAATGGGTTTGTTTTTGTTTTTGCTTTGGTGAATGATGTAGGAAGAAACAATGGAACCAATTAACGTGGAGATAGATGGAACCCAACAATCTGCTGATCCACTTGTGGTGGAAGAAGCCACACAAGAGCTTGGTAACTTCTCTAAACTCTGTCCATTCCTTGACTGCCTCTTATAAGTTATATTATACCTATAAAATTATTAGTTTATAACACTTACTGTTGCTTAAAATTCTTTCCATTTCGTTTATTTTACTAATTTTTATGGCTCGTAGATTTCTTCTGCATTTCTAATTTCCATGTGTGCAGGCAGTGAGCCTTATGATGATGAACAACCCAGTTATGTCCCAGCAGAGCTTGTCAAACCTTGGTGTTCAAATGATGCTAGTGTATTGTATCATTGCTACTTAATTGAGATGAAGCAGAATTTTTGTTCTCATATTCCTGTTAACAATGTCGTGCTTGGCCTGAGGAGTGAACTTAATTGCGATATTGCAAATATGAATTTTGATTTGGTAGTTGACAAGGGTACTATAACAGTAAACTTTAAAAAGGCCGCCGAGATTCATCTTAGTTCTGAGCAAGTAATGTTTCCTGAATTTTATTACTTTTTTAGTATGATATGATACAAAAAATAAATTAATGGTTTACCTTGTTTCTGTAATTTTATTTGCCAGGTTCTTCAATGCAGAAGGTTCCAAATCACAATTTTTCGAATTCTAGTGGATTGCAATTTGCAAAATTTGAAAGAAGTTTTAGAGAGACTTGGTTTGGGACAAAATCTTGGGGTTGAATCTATTAATTACCTTTTGCTCCCGGCAGCAAGAATGCACCAGAAACCTTTGATCATTGATTGGGAATGCGTTATGTCTGTGCCGTTTCGATCTGAAGAAAATTCTGAGTATCACGTAGATTCTTCTCCACCCAACAATTGTTCTCGTGTTCTACGTACCAAAAATGGTATTGTTTGTACTTGCAGGGTCCAGAATTCCTTGGTCTATACCCCTCATACTGGTCTCCTGTATTGCATCACTGGTTTGTTGGATGACTTGAATGGAAACTCACTTCTGAGACCTAGGGGCAGGAGAGCTCGTACCTACAAGACGCACTATGAAGAAAAGTATATTCTTGTATCATATACCCCTATAATTTGCATGTGTCATCTTTGAATTTTAGTGATCATGTGTATCCAAAGAAAAGAACATCATGAAATATTCAGTGTAGTTTCTGTTTATGGTTTGCTGAAATGTTGTTGTTTGTGCCATTGAGGCAGTATATACTACATGGAGTGTGTTTTATGTTATATTTAAGCCATTTATGAGTTGAATGGTTCTCTTGTTTCAGGTGTGGGATCAATTTGCGTGTTGATCAACAGTTATTGCTCAAGGGGAGACACATTTTCAAGGTACAAAATTATCTTCTGAGTTGCAGGCAACAGAGAAAAAAAGGTCTGATGTGGAAGATGCTTTGAGTTTTTTAAAATATTTTTTGTTGTCCCCTTTGCTATTAGAGGAAAAGGGAATGCATATGCTTGTTATTGGTTTAAAGGTTTCCTGAATTGTGAAAATGTAGCCTTTTTATCACTTTGATTTATTAATTGCAATTTAGTGCATTAGATATGATGAATTTAAATGCTGATTTTGTAAGGTTTTAGAACAACTACATTCACTAAAGTTTTCTAGGATATAATTGACAATGCATTTTGATTTGTTAAATTGTTAAAATGAGGTAGAAGTAGAAAGAATCAGTGGGGGGATTTCATTCTTTCCATTTGTTCTAGTTCTTGTTTTTCTCATATTTCATTATTATTGAGTAAGAAACTTAATCTATGTTTTCTTTACAGAATCAAAGCCTGTTGAATTGCCACCTGAACTTTGCTCTATAGTCATGTCACCTTTATCAATCAGCAATTTATATTCATTCTCAATTGTTCCATCCATCCTGCATCGTCTTGAATCTTTGCTTTGCTCTGAACTTGAAGAATATGATTTTGGATCGTTGCACAGAAAATGTTACTATTCCAACCATTAAGGTATGCTACAATTGTTCACAGGACAAGGAACTATGCTACATTTAATGTTTCTACATCGAGACGGCACATTTCTGTGCCCAGGTGCTTGCTGATATTCTATAGTAAATTTCTTTTTCTTTTTTTCTTTTAAGTTGATGAAAATGAATGTCAGGCTAGGTCGTTTTCTATCAACTCTTTGAATTTGCTCAGGATAACCCCCTCCCTCTTTTTTCGTTCAAATTCCTCTATGTTTTCATGATACAAAAGTGGTTATCCTTGCTGACTCTATGATCTCTTCGTTGTCATAGTATTTATGGAATGCATGTGATAGAGCAAAGTTTGAGTAATACATCTTTCAGAGGACAAGGTGTCGTCTGGCCTATAAGATCTTAGTAGCAATCTCTACAGAAATTCAAATCTGTCACCAAAAACCTACATCAACATGGTACAGACAAATTAAAAAGAGTCAACAGCTTTCCAAACAGACAGTATAACAGAAAAGGAATAGTCCCTAAACTCTGGAGATATCTGAGCCATAGAGATGCCCCGAGTGGGACTCTCTCCCACAAACTGTCAGGTTTGAGTAGATAACGTATCAGTGAATTTATGTAGTCTTTGTGTCAGCAAGTCAAGGTATTTTTCAACTCAAATATGGCCCACGGTTCAATTCTTTTTTCCTTGGCATAAGGTATCAATCACAGTCATGGTATTTTTGTCAAATTCTTTATTGCACATAACTTCAACTCTTTTCTTTTTTTGGGCACATTGTCCAGATGATTATTTATATCTATACCCTTGGTTTCTTTTGGTTCTGAACTTTACATCTGAGTTTGTTCCATATCCAATATCTGTTGTAGGTCTTGGAAGCTATTACAACAAAAGGATGCCAAGAGAACTTCAATTTGGAATCCTTAGAGACTCTTGGAGATTCATTTCTTAAGTATGCTACAAGTCAGCAGCTTTTCAAAACCTATCAAAATAATGCTGAAGGCCTTCTTAGTGGACAGAGGGAAAAAATAGTTTCTAATCCTGCCCTCTGCAAGCTCGGATGTGACCGAAAACTCCCGATAACAGTTCTTTATTCTGTTTACCTTTGGTGTTTTAGATCTTGTTATTATCATGGATCTGGCTGAAAGCTGCCTTCAGATTGTTACCGTTATCATTTTATAAATTTGTTCTGTTTTCTTTCAGTGTTTTTATCTAAAGCTTCCTGGATGACCTCTCTACCATTGTTTTTGTATTGTAGGGATTTATTCGTAATGAGTGTTTTGATCCAAAAAAGTGGACTATACCTGGAGATTATTCTGGAACTTCTTTCTTAAGTGAGGACTTGCCTTCTAATGAAAGAAACATCTACATTAAAGGAAGAAGGAAGGTAAAAGATGAAACGGTTGCTGATGTAGTTGAGGCACTAATTGGTGCATTTCTTAGCACAGGTGGTGAAATAGCTGCCATATATTTCATGAATTGGGTTGGTATAAAGGTGGATTTAGTCCATATACCATATGAGAGGCACTTCCAAGTGCAGCCAGAGAAGCTCATTGATGTCAGACATTTAGAATCCCTGCTTAACAACTATTCCTTCTGTCATCCTCATCTTCTACTGGAAGCACTAACCCATAGATCTTGCATGCTTCCTAAGATTCCAGGATGTTATGAGGTACATGCAAATCCAATTACGCAATCAGAGTTAAATTTGTCACATGCATGTCTAATGTGTAAAATGTTAATTTGTATGGCACATCCTAACTCATAACAGTGGTTCTTTGCTTGTGTGGAAATACAAAATTCAGCTCATTTCACTTCCAAGTTCGTTCAATTATGTCTCTTGATATGCCATCTTTTACATAGACAAATTTACTCCCTAAAGAAGCAGTTTAGCTTAAAAAGTCTCTTAGATCCCATGATGCACTTAATTTATTATTGTTACCTTCTCATGGGCTGAAATCTTTCAAGCCCTATTTGTAGTTGGCTCATCAGAAGTATGTTCTTTGTTGTGCAGCAGCTAGAATTTCTGGGCGATGCAGTGTTGGATTATGTGATCACTTTTTATTTGTACAATAAGTATCGTGCTATTTCGTCACCTGGATTTCTAACTGATATGAGGTCTGCTTCTGTGAACAATAATTTTTATGCACTATCTGCTGTGAAAGCTGGATTGCACAAACATATTCTTGCTTCGGACAATGTCGACAACGATATTGCCAATACTGTTAACAATTTTGGGAGGTTATCTATTGAATCAACTTTTGGATGGGAAATCGAGACATACTTCTCCGAGGTTGGTTTCTAGTACTTACCATACTCATATCATTTTGCTGCTACACTTTTTCCTTCTGTTTGTTTTTTTTGCTCCTACAATGTTCTTTTTAGGGATTCTAGGACTGCAAACATAGGTTAGGTAGAGGTAGAGATGGAAGAGGAATTTGGATCAAGAAAAGATTGTATGGTGTGAGTTCAGCTTGGAGTTAGGTACGGTTGCTTTAACTGCTAGTTCCATTGCTTCTCTTACTCAACTAAGCCTCTGCCTCTAAAATATTGGGGTAAGTTACATGAGTCATATTTTTAACTTTTTTTTCTTATGAAAAAATTATTTTGAACTATTTCTCAGCATGAACTCTCCATCTCCAACTCATCTATAGTAACTATATCTTTTCTTTACCATTTCTTTTGGTTCTATCATTGTTACTGTGTTTCTACCTTCACTTTATTGCCTTCATCAACTTGAATTGACTCCATTGGCTTTATAGTTACTAGCAAATCTAAATCATATAATTTAACTTCGTTTATAACAGGTACTTGCAGATATTATTGAATCTCTAGCAGGAGCAATTTTTGTTGATTCTGAATATGATAAGGATATCGTCTTTCAAAGTATACTCTTACAGCCCTTGGTTACTCCAGAAACAATGCCACTCAATCATGTAAGAGAGTTCAAGGACTATTGCAAAAAAATGCAGTATATTATGAAGAGACCAGTCATCTCCACCCAAAATGGTGTTGTTACCAGGACAATAGAGGTTGAAGCTAAGGGGGTCGTCCTATACAAATATACATCAACAGTTTCTAATAACAAAACAGCAGAAATAGTAGCTTGCAATTTTTTTTTGAGGTCGTTGAAGGAAACTAATCTAGAATGAAATAAGTTTGAAGATGTTCCAGCATATTTGTTTATAGTATTTGGATTTATAATAACTCTTGGATAACCATAAGTCTTGTCAGATTCAAAGTAATGTATGTTTTGTTGCTATAGTTAAGCAATTGTCATACTATACTGCTATTATGTGATAATATGGAAATACCCAACACAATTTATGTCCTCTTTTCATGTTTTAATTTGCAAATTTTTCAATCAACTCACACCGATAGTCCAAAGAAACTATTATGTAACACTACTTACAGATTGTTATTCTTTATGGAACAACTCATCCATGCCCCTTCGTTCATTGGATCATATTTATTTCCACACGAAGTCAGTCATAGTGAGTATTGAAACCCCAATTGATTTCGAAATCCATAATTTCGGGATAAATACCCATTCCAATCCACTTTTTGCGAAATTTCGGTTGTCGGATTTGATTTGGGATTGCCAAAGTTCAAAATTGCCCGGAATCAGAATTTCCTATCCAACTTGCAGCCCTACACTATAATTTATCATGGACACCGTCAAGAGCCAGTTAATCTGGGCAGCAAGTTCCTTGCTGTTACCAAACCCGTTTCAAATTTAAGGCTTATAAAAGGTGGAACTCTCTCAAACGCTACCATCACAGAAGTTCAAAGATTTACAACACCACCTGTATAAGGATTTATGAACTTTTATGAAGAATTTTTTACAAAACTGACCTCAAAATTGGCGTTTTGAAACCCCTTCCCCCCCAACAATAATACGTATGAACACAAATAAACCCCAAGGCAAACTACAGAGGAAATAAAAAGAATTGTATTACATCATCCATTTTCCAAACTTCATAACATGATGACTTACATCTGCATACGGTATACTTTCTGCCGTTTAAATGACGCAATAAACTACAGCTTACTATTTCAACTGAGGTTTTATACTATGGACATGCCTGCTCATTATGAAGTTGTGGAGTCATCCAACCAAAGAGCTGCTTCTAGTTGTCATTCCTGTAAAATGTTTAAAGGCAGACTGATGAGTTTCTATTCATACTTTAGAGCAGGATATGCCCTATTTTGTCCAAAATAAAACCAACAATGGTTGGGATATTATTTTTGTCCTACTTCCTTAGTTTGTTCTTTACATGGATTTCTGAGCTTTACTAAGAAAAATGTATATAATCTGTAAATGGAAATGAAAACTTGGAGGAGAATTTTTTTTTATACCTTAAATCAGTGAGTAGCTTGTGGCTTGAATGGGTTTGGAATTCCATTGCTTGGAATGACTGTTTCGAAAGCCTCTACAAGCAGTGATACTTTTCTTTTGCGAGCTGGAGTTAATCTCGAAACAGCCTGTTGAAGGGCATAATCAAGCATCCATTCCTCAGAATTCTTCCTCCCATCCATGTTCTGATGCTTGAGATGAACTTTCTCTGCTTCCAGGTCAGGCTCCAAGGGCAGATATCGCGGCCCTTGTGGGTTGAACTTCTTTACATTTTCCAATGCCTTGATAAATCTATTAAGCAGGATCATTTTCTTCAGATTGCTCCAGTTCTTTGACATTTTCTGGTTAGGTTTCTCTTCCACCTTAGCAACTGCTTTTTCTTCTTCTTGGATGGTAGCATTATCAGATTTTGCAGAGCTGGCAGAGTTTGTGAAAATTGAGATGAAAGATTTCCCTTGAATGTCAACTTGATTTTCTGGAGGTTCGTGGTCTGGAAAGCCTCTAGTGATTGACTTATTATCATCTGATTCATCTTGGTTCTCTGGAAGAACAATGTCATCAATCGCTTTCTCTACTTGCTGCTTGATAGCTTCAATATGCCGGAGTTCAACCTTTTTGTTGTCTATTCCAGGCAATCTGTTGGCATCATCTGCTTGTTCCTCTTCTGCTCTATCAAGGAATTCGTCTCCATCTTTTGCATCAATACTTGATACCATGTGCTTATATACTAAGAACCATAAATTTGTGTATTTCTGCTTTTCCAATTGGATTTCATGTGGTGCACTAGTATCGCATTCCAAATGAGATTCTTCAAGGGGAGGAAATCCTTCAACGAGTCCAGATTCTGGCGTAGCTCCTCCCCTCACTTCTTCTCTTGCTGCCATTGTCTCCTCAGTTGGTTTTATGGAACCTAAAGAGACCACCATGTTATTTGCTGTTGAATCCACAGGATTTTCAGTGATCTGTTCCTCAGATGAATCAAATTTGTCATCGGTTTCGATGAATAACTTACTGGTTTCCAATTTAATGTTTTCCACCTTGGAATTCAAGTTGCTAAGTTCCAAACTTGTGATTGAAGTAACTTCTTTGGAGGCTTCTTCAACTGTATCATTTACCAGACCTTCATAAATGGTGCTACCATGTTCATCTTGCTTTAAGGAGGCTTCATCACATGACCTGGGATCTTTGGTTTCTGATAAAGAAACATTGGTAAAATCTATTATATCGTTCCCAACAATGGCTTTGTCATCCCCATCATCAGTGTTGAGAAAAACAATTTGATTCTCCTTCTGGTCTTCATTAGTGGCTTTAGGAGCAGCTATATCCCGTTCCGTTTTAATGAAACAATGGTCTGTACTTGGTTCTTTGAGCTTAGAAAAATTCACTGGACTTTGCTGGTGTTCCACTTGAACATCCCTAGCCTGAGCTGGATACTCATTGAAACTTTTCTCAGAGCCGGACATATTCCCACCCAAGATTTCAGCAGAAATTCTAGAATCACTTTCTTTACCCGTGTGATCAGCACTTGGAACTGAAAAACCATTGCAGACTTGAAGATCTGCTTCAGTGGATTCTATTGCACTGGACCTGTGGCTAGTTTTAATTTCCGGAAATGGGAGAACTGTTTCAAAAGCTTCTACAAGCAATGCAACTCTTCTTTGTTGAGCTGGAGGTAGTTTAGATATAACCTGTTGAAGTGCATAATCAAGCATCCATTCCTCAGCATTCTTTCTCTCTTCTGTTTTCTGCTGCCTTAGATTGACTTTTTCTGCTTCTGAATCAGGATCCAAGGGCAGGTATTGTGGTTTCTGGTAATTGAGGTTCCTCACCTTTTCAACTGCCTTGACAAATCTCTTGAGGAGAATGAATTTTTTCAGACTGCTCCAGCTCTTGGGTGTTTTCTTGTCTGTCTTATCTCCTTTTGACACTGTTTTCTCTTCTTTCGGGGAACTAGTAGTTTCAGCTTTGGCCCATGTTTCTTCTGGATTTTGTACCTTACTGTCTTCAGAAGAATGACTGGAATGTGAGGTGCTCTGCTCCCTACACTCATCTTGACTCTGTCCCGATGCTTCCTGGTCTGAACTTATGCCATTAGTAAAGGATTGATCATCATACGCGCAGTCCAGAACTTCCGGGAGAAGGATGTTATCGAAAGCATCCTGTACCAGCTTAAAGGCATCATGATGGCAGAGCTCAATGTTTTGGTCTCCTCCACTGTGATTTATCAAAGCTGTATGCTCATCTGTTTCAGTAAAACTTAAATTGTTGGTTTCAAATACAGTGTTGGTACCATCTACTTGCTCTTCCTTGTCCAGTCCACCAAGAGAGCGCTGGTTTTCAACACTTGCAGAAGGTCCTTTTACTGCATGCTTGTACATCAACTGCCACATTCGGATATATTTGTGATCTTTTGACTGTACACTGTGTGCCACTGCCACATTATTGGCCTTTTTGGGATTAGATTCTGGCTGCACACTTCCATTTTTGTTCTCATTAGAAGCAATTTTTTCCTCCAATGCTTGGCAATCAGAAGAAGAGATTTCATTGTGTTCATTATCACTTATTGATTCAACAACTTCATCAGGGATTGCTCTTTCCAATTGATGAGGTGGTTTGACAGCTGCACAATCATCGAACGCCGTACTTTTTTCAATCGATGTAGGATCAATATTGCTCAGGCTATTTGTGCAAGTGGATTGAGCACCTTCATTGTGGTTAGATACAGCAATCTTTTCATCTTTCCTGTCCGTGTTGGTGGCTTCAAAAACTGTTCCAGAGCAACAACATTCCGGACTTAAACCATCAGGTGCAGAGAGGGACACCGAAGCATGCTGTTCTACAGTGTGCAGTCTCTCCTCTAAATCTATATGAGGAATTGAAGTTTCACCAAGCAGCTTTTCAGAAATATCTGAAAAATCATCATTGTTTTCACCATTGCATCCCATCTGATTTGTCTGATCCTCCTTAATCTTGCCAGATCTTTTCACCCTGACCGGGGGTTGAGTTGCCGGTGTCATGCTCCTCTGAGTCTTCGACATGCGCCTCCTTATCGAAATGAGGCGCTTCAGTGGAGGTACACTGGCATGCCGATGGCCATGAAGAGAGCAATAAGTGAATGGACAAACCTTCGTGCATGAAATTCCCTCAGATTCAGTTCCCTCTGCCTGAAGACCCCGGATGTCAGGGGACTTGGAACCTTTGAGTGCCGAAGAACATGTAGCTCTTTGTACACTCAAGTCTGGAAGTTGAGAGATTTGTTCAGAGTGTTTCCTCATGGAACACTTCTTGGATTTTGCTCTAGCCAATTTTGTTGAGGCATTCAAAGGTGACTTCTGACCAGCAGAAGCTGAGTTTGGCTTTGAAAATACTGATCTTTTCCTAGTCTCAATACTACTGCAAAAACTTGATTCAGAAGTATGAAGACTTGCCTGAAACTGTTTCTTTCTCCCATTGGAGCCGCAGGTATCCTTTGAAAAGGTTGATGATGCTGAATCTGTATCACTGGATGAGATGGCAGAAACCCCAACATGCCCAGATTTCTTTTGTCTTGCAGATGGTCTTGAGCTCTCGGAATTTGCAGGGTTACCCGCCATTCTTGATTTCTTCAGATTATTCATTTGAGTTCCTCCAGAGCTTTTCCTCATCGAAGGGTTCTTGAATTTTAAGCTAGAAATTCTTGTCAAATTCCTTACAGGCTTAAAACTAGACCGCCTTGTTATTGTTCTTGTTGAATTCTACATAGAAACCAAAAAAGGCAAAAAGGGCAATCTTCAATTTCCTGCTATTTTCAGCAAAACACAAAAACAGAAAGCTAGGCTGAGAATTCAATATACTTGCCTGTAGATTCTCTGTACTTGTATCAAAACAGGTTGACATATCAGATGAAATTGATTGTGCTGCTGAGCTTGCTGCATCACTGCATACATGGTGATTATTGGATCTCTGCCTGGCCCTTCTTCTAGATGACTTCAGGCTTGGTGATTTTGAGAGCTTGATTGATCTCAAATTTTTCAATCTCTTCTGCAGCTCTTGTGCTCCTTGGCTTCTTCCATTCTGGTTTTGCAAAATGGATGAGTCAATGGCTATTGAAAACTTCTCAGAAATTTGGCTATCACCCAAATCATCTGCAACTTCAAGCTCCTTATCAATCATTTTTTCTTTTTCTGCTTTACTGGATTCAAATTTCTGATATGAATTTGGCTTAAGGTGTTTTGGAAGCAGAGTGGTTTTTTTCTGAAATTTCTAATTGACTACAGTGACTGGTTTTTTGCTTCTAGTTTCTAACTTAATTTTAAATTTCAAGTACGTTCTCAAAACAATTAAATAAAATTCTGGTTTGAGTGGCAGCTCATTTTTCAAGATCAGACTTAGATTCCAGTCCGATTGACTTGGTCATTCTGACACATACCTTTCTTTATGGTGGTATAGAAAATTCATACATAACTAAAAGTCTTTGGTCAGAAAGACCAAAACTTCAACTAAAAAAAATACTGGTCAAAGAAGAACTTGATTGAAAATGGGAAACAATTGTAAGGAAGAAACCCTAAAACATCAAAGTAAACACTTGATTGTGATTTCTTGTAAACATGTAATGCTTTTGGAAAATTCTCATAAAACAAATAAAAAGATTGTGGACAGAGCACTTTAGCAAGACTTCCAATCTTGCACTCTCCTTGTACTAATAAAAAAACAAATTAATAGATAAATAGATTAATACTTACCTGAAAGATATGATAGAAATAATATTCACAGTAATATGATTACTCTAGCGATATATTTGTAACTCAAGTGATGAAAAGAATTCACTCTTATATTTGCAATTGGAGATCACGATTGACTCGATTTTTCTTTTTCTAATATCGCTTGTATTAAAGTACGAAAGTGAGGAAATGATTGATAAAAGTGCTGGAAAAAGTGATGGATACGGTGGAAACAGTAACATGCAAGCATGACTATTTAGACCTAAAAGCGTAATTTTGTCTCCCTAGCTGGTGGCCACTTAGTTGGAAGCCAGCGCATGAGAACTAGATGCAACCCCCATGTGTATTTTATGACAAAGATGGTTAGAGAGGACAAAGATCTGTACTAATCGAACTTTAAACTTTAAACCCACCAAAAAAGGCCACATATCTGCGGCATTTATATATGTTTGTTAATTTATCTCAAGTAATTAAGGACTAACAAAATGGTTATATTGAATTTTGATTGCATCTCCAAATTAAGATCATATGCAATGTTCAGAAGATTAGAGCGGATCTCTATGTTAATTGCACGGTTAGAAACCTCCCTCAGTATCCACGTATTTTTAAACTTCTCCTCGTTTTATCTGAATTTGAATATTGTATGATACAATTACTGGGACATGCGTGACTTGGAATATTTCTTCTTTGCGTTGATTTTTTTTTCTTTTTCAAATTAAGGATTAGCTAAATATTGTCTAAAAGAACCACAGTGAGGCTAGCTACAACTATATCTCAACCAAATCATAAAAATATATGTCATCGCCATTTATGTGAATCAAACATGAAACATCTTTCATCAAAGTGGAAAACAAATGCTATTAAATTAAAAACTTGTTGACGTTAAACATAAAGACAAAACCATGAATTTTTCAGTGGGTGGACTAGTTAAATTTTTTAGCTTAAAATCTAATGTTTTTTTCTTTCTTTTTGGTATAATAAAAATCTTACTTTTGTAGTGTGAATCCCTAAAAATTTATTGGCATTAACCAAATAAGCTTCACAAATACGAAATGCAAAATATAAATAATTCAGTTTCATTTATATATTAGTTGTACATACAAGAATAATAGAATTAGGTTAACATATTGTTCCGTTCTTAAAAGAGAATACAAATAAAATTGAGAAAATAATATTTTCCTAACGTGTTGTAGTTGATGGTGAGCCATATAGGCTTTTTTTTTCTTATTCAAAACCCTTTTGTCAAAGGCAATAGATAATTTCACCCAAAAGAAAGGCAGGAGATAATTTCACCAAAAAAAAGGGCATTAGAAAAAAAAAAAAAAAAAAAAAAAAAAGTTGCATATTTTGTAATGAAAAAACCAAAAGGCAGCATACTTCTTGTAGTGGGCCATATAGATGCAGGTTTATTATTGTTTTTTTCTTCAAAACTTCCCTAGGCTACTACAGCCCACCACAACCGTGGCTGTAGTTCCACTCATGGTTAAACAGTTGAAATTGGAGAACAATAAGTGATGTACTTACACTGCAAGTTTATTTACTCAAGTGAATCCCTAAAACAATAAGCACAAACTTTTTTCCTCAAGTTCATTTACTAAGTGATGTATTTGTATACATGTTAAATTTAACTTGTGTCAATGATTGAGTAAATAACAAATGAATAATCACAACTTACGTCATATGGTAATATTCATAAAATAAATTAAAACAATTATAGTGATAAAATTCTGTGTGTATAAATGTTAATCATTAAACTCAACTTTGACGGCTGTGTTTGTGATGGTAACCAAGTAGTGTATGGTTTTGTTATCAAGGATCATTTGTTGGAATTGGCATAAAACCAATTTGTGCCTAAACTAAAATAGGTATCAATGTAGGAAAAGGAAAGTTGTAGGTTTTTGGGTTAGTTTGGACGAATGCTAACGTTAGCTTGATTTCCTAGTTTGGTTAGGATACAGTTTTAGTCTAGGATTTAGTTTCCTATGTATAACAGGATTTGGTTGTAACATATGTCATCTATTAGTATAAAGAGATGACCTTAGGAGTAGTGTAGAGATAAGATTGTGAGGCATCTGTTTATGTACTTGAGAGCTGTTAGGTTTGTGAGTTCTCTTGTATTTCTTTGGTAATTAATAAGAAGTTTCCGTTGGTTAGGGAGATACTCCAATATTGGAGGAACCCTAAAATTCTTTTGTGTTCTTTGTTATATCGTTTATTGCTTGGTTTGGTTTCTTGAAGAAGGCATAACAAGTGGCATCAGAGTCCAAGGTTCTTGATCAAGCCAAGCAATGGCAAAGATTGATGACTCCACTAATGGTGGAGATGATGAGGGGAATCCTAGTGCTGATGCAACCAAAACAACTATTCAAAGTGCCAGGTTTGAGATTGAAAAATTTGATGGAACAAACAACTTTGCTATATGGCAGTGTGAGGTTAGAGATGTCTTAATATAATAAGGTATGCTTGTTGTGTTAGGAGACATGCCTTCATCTATGCAAAAAGATGAATGGGTGAGATTGAATGCTCATGGATGTTCTACAATTCATTTGTGCTTGAGATAACAATAGAAATATGGCGTGATAAATATAACCTTTGTGCAGAAATTGTGGACTACGTTAGAGACAAAATACTTGAAAAAGAGCGCTGAGATTCATCTTCATCTCAAGAGCAAGTCGTATTGGTTCTAGTATAAAGATGGCACAAATATGATCAGACATTTTGAAGATTTCAACAAACTTTAGCTGAATTGGCAAATCTAGAAGAAACAATCAAGGATGAGAGGACAAGGCTTTGATCTTGATGAACTTATTGCCTGAATCCTATGAACCTTTGTCACTACATGGATTTATGGCAGGGAGACAATAAAATACGAGGAGATTTCTAGTTCTCTTATGAATTGAGATATCTTGATAGGCAAGAAAGAAATAATTTTGAAGCTTTGATGGTGAGAGGAAGATCGAAAGATAGGAAAAACTCTAATAGGAAAAGTAGCATATCTCGTGCTAGAATAGCCTCAAGTAACAGGTAGTTCTTGGACAAAGATGAGTGTGCGTTTTGTCATGAGAAAGGACACTGGAAGAAGGACTGTCTTAAAATAAAAGCAAAAAATAAAGGAAAGAAAAAGGATGACTTATAGGCAAATACAGTTGAGGTAGATGATGAAGAATTTGTTTGTGCCTTAACGGCGTCAAGATTGTGGTCTACATGAAAGAATGGGTGCTTGACATTGGTTGTACTCACCATATAACATCTCAACGACATTGGCTTTCAAGCTTCAGAGCTATGAATGGAACTATGTACATGGGAAATGATAACCCATGTTCAACTTAAGCGGTTGGCATCATTAGAATTAGACATCATGATGTAATGATTCGAGAATTACATGGAGTTACGTATGTTCCAAACTTGAAAAAGAATTTGATCTCATTAGGCACTCAAGGCCACAAATTTTACTCTGATAAAAATGTGCTTAAAATTGCAAAAGGAGCACTAGTGATAATGAAAGGACCCGGGAATGGCTTTCTTTATCTGTTAGAAGGCAAGACATTAGAGAATAGAATGGCTAAGGTGGTTGATGAAGGGCAAACAGATAAGAATGATTTGTCTACTTCGTGGCATATGTAGGAGAAAAGGCCTTGCGAGGACTGATTAAGCAAGAAGTCTTAAATGGAGCAAAAACTGGTAAGGTAGACTTCTGTGAACATTGCTTTCTTGGCAAACAAACAAATTTAAAATTCGGCACGGCAATTCATCAAACAAAATGCATATTGGATTATGTCCACTCTGATGTTTGGGGACCTGCAAAGAATGCTTCTCTGAGTGGAAAAAGATGGTTTGTGTTATTTATTGATGAATATTCCCGCAGGTCTTGGGTATACATGAAGAAGCACAAGTATGAAGTACTAGATATTTTCTTAGATGGAACAAGATGGTGAAGAACAAGACTGATAAGAAAATAAAAGTATTGAGGAGTGATAATGGAGGGGAGAATATACTTCTGATCCTTTCTTTAAGTTGTGCAACAAGGAAGGAATCACTCGTCATTTCAGTGTAAAAGGAATTCCACAGCAAAATGGGATTGCTGAGAGATTGAATATAACTTTGCTTGAGAATGTTAGATGTATGCTATTGGAAGCCAAGTTATCGAAGAGATTTTGGGCAGAAGCTCTAAATGCATGTCATGTTTTGAATCGATTACCATCAACTGCGTTAGAAGGAAAAACTCTAATGAAGTTGTGGTCTGGAGAACCAGCTCAGGATAATGATAGCCTGCACATCTTTGGGTGCAATGCTTACTTTCATGTGAAAGAAACAAATTGGACCTACGAGCAAAGAAAGCCGTGTTTATGGGATACAATAATGGTGTGAAAGGTTTTAGATTCTAGTTGTGGTAGTAGGGATGTGATGTTTGATGAAAGTCATATGAAGCCAAAGGAAGAGAAGAATGTTCTTCCAAAGTGGAGCTTGAGGAGAAAGTAACCGAGAGCTTAAGTCTTAGAAAAGAAATTGTGGAAGAGGAAAGACAAGATGATTCACATGAGAGTGATCATGATGAAGAGGAGAAAGGGAAAAAGAGAAAAATTGATACATGTCAAATACAAAGATTGTGTGGCTTGCGTGGCATATGCATTGCCAATAATTGAAGCTGACATCCCTACAAATTTTAATGAAGCAGTGAGCAATAAGAAAGATAAGCAATGATGTGAAGCAATGAATGATGAGATGTTTTCTCTTAAGAAGAACAAAACCTAGGAATTGGTAGAACTACCTAGAGGAAGAAAAACTATAGGGTGCAAATGGCAAAAAAGGATAGAGTAAATGATAAGAGCTTGGTGAGATTTAAATCCAGATTAGTGGCCAAGGGATATGCTCAGAAAGAGGGAATAAATTACAACGAAATCTTTTTTCCAGTGGTGAAACACTCTTCTATCCAAATTTTGCTTGCTCTAGTTGCACAATTCAATCTTGAGTTAGTACAACTAGATGTGAAAACTACTTTTCTCCATGGGAATTTATTTGAAGAAATTCATATGAGACAACCTGAAGGGTATCAAGAAAAAGGAGAATAGAATTTGGTATGCAAGCTCAAGAAGTCTCTCTATGGATTAAAGCAGTCACCTAGGCAGTGGTACTTGAGATTTGATAAGTTTATGAAGGATTAAGATTATACAGGGAGTCACTATAACCATTGTGTGTATCATAAGAAACTAAAAGAATGATAATTCATTTACTTATTAATCTATGTAGACGACATGCTCATAGTTTCAAGCAACATATCTGAGATTGATAAGTTGAAAGCACAGATGCAAAGGGAGTTCAAGATGTAAGGATCTCGATGAAGCAAGAAAGAAATTGGGAATGGAAATTACAAGGGATAGAAAGATTGGTTTGGTGTGTTTGTCTCAAAAATAATATATTGAGAAATTACTACACAAGTTTGGAATAAATGAAGACATTAAAGTTGTAAGTACCCCATTGGCCTTGCACTTTAAGTTAAGTACTCAACTATGTCCTAAAATTGATGAAGAAATAATCGAGATGAAAGATGTCCCTTATTCTAGTTTGGTGGGTGGATTGATGTATGCTATGGTATGTTCTTGCTCGAATATTGCTCATGCAGTTAGAATAATTAATAGATTCATGCACAATCCTAGAAAGGAGCATTGGAATGCTGCTAAATGGATACTAAGGTATCTACATGAAACAAGGGAGAAAGGGATCTGTTTTGAGAAGAATTATTATGAAGGAATTGACAAGTTCTCAATTGAATATGTAGACTCAGATTTTGCTGGTTATTTAGACAAGAGAAGGTCAATGTCAGGGTATGTGTTTACTATGGCAAAAGGTATGATATGCTGAAGATCAATATTACAACCAATAGTTACACCATCAACCACATAAGCAATTTGGACTTTGGAGTTGATGGTAGATTTAGGTGTGGAACAACACAAGTTGGATGTGTATTTTGATAGTCAAAGTACCATTTATTTGGCAAAATATCAAGTACATCATGCAAGGATGAAACATAGATGTACAATATCATTTCGTAAGAGAGGTAGTGGCTGAAGGTGAGATTCGTCTTAGGAAGATTACTACTAAAGATAATCCGGATGACATGTTAACCACAGTGGTTGATGCATCCAAGTTCAAGCATTGTTTGGATTTGGTGCATGTGAAGCAAGTATGATCTTGCAATATGGTGGAGCAACGAATGCTGCTATGTGTAATGTCTCAGTATGGATTTCATGCCAAGGTGAAGTTTGTTGAAATTGGCATAAAATCAATATGTGCCTAAACTAAAATAGGTATCAATGTAGGAAAAGGAAAGCTGTAGGTTTTTGGGTTAGCTTGGATGCAAGCTAACATTGGCTCAATTTCCTAGTTTGGTTAGGATACAGTTTTAGTCTAGGATTTGGTTTCCTATGTATAAAACAATTTGGTTGTAACCTATGTCATCTATTATTATAAATAGATGACCTTAGGAGCAGTGTAGAGATTAGATTGTGAGGCATCTGTTTGTGTACTTGAGAGTTGTTGGGTTTGTGAGTTCTCTTGTATTTCTTTGGTAATTAATAAGAAGTTTCCATTGGTCATGGAGGTACTCCAATATTGGAGGAACCCTTAAATTATTTTGTGTTCTTTGTTATATCGTTTATTGCTTGGTTTGGTTTTTTAAGGAAGGCATAACATCACTTTGGTCATGCATTATATGCATGAACTAGGAACATTGGTCAAACTGATGTCCTTATTGCGAAGGGACAAACTTCGCTAGATGGGTTGCTCTTCGCTGCAACCAAATATATCCAAAACATTGTTGTGGAGGATGACTCTAAAATTCTCTTCGAAACAATCACTGGAGACATCTAGGTTCCATGGAGAGTTTTCACTATTGTTGACAATGTGAGATCACTTATTCCTTGCTTCCGGATTATCTCATTCACTCAAGTGTTTTAGGAAGAGAACTTTGTGGTCGATGTTATGGCTGCTTTAGGGCAACATTCTCCTTCTAGGCATATATGGACGGACAATCTTTCAGCTGATGTCATTATAGCCTTGTTTTGGGATTCTCTAGGCTTCAATTCCCCTCATGGGTTTGTTTTGTAATATTTACTTTCCTTACAGCAAAAAAAATATAAATGTTAATCATTTTTATAACAGAAAAAGCACTAATCATTTGAGAATGATTACCACCGACCCATCACAATAGTGCACCCATGCGCCTTTTGTCTTTTATGAAGCTTGTGCAACGCGAATGCTAATAGATTTCTAAAAAAATGAAAGAAAACCTGCTATAACAGGTCAAGGTGATTGGTTCTTTCTCTGGTATTTTAGTCGGATGTTCACCAAAGCTGGTCCTCAACGTCACACAAAAATAAAAACTTTACTACTGAACTTGGTGCGTCTGCTAGTGTTGAAGGTGGCCATCTCCTCCATTGGTTGTCAATTGTTTCCTAAGGTTTAAATCACTGGGTAACACTGGGTTTGAAGCTTTCTAGGGTTAGTATTGAGCAATCTCACCTATCTCTTGCTAAGCCCTAACTAACCTCACCTCTTTTTAAGTTAATTATGTTTATGGGTAAACTTTAATCATCTATTTCTTGCTAAGCCCTAACTAACCTCACCACTTTTAAAGTTAATTTCTGTTTATTGGTAAACCTTAATCTCAACTAAGTTTTGTACCAAATTTGAATTTAATTTGTTTGGATGGGTAAACTTATTCTAAATTGTAAAATTTGCATTAGTAGCATTGCAATTTTAACTTTTATATAGACAAGAAGTATTGTAATATTATACATGAGAATTTGTTGGATGTATAGAAGCTAATTTATTGGAGCATGAGACTACAAATGCTAATTTATTTATATAACCGTTTAATATGACCCTGACAATGCCAAAAAAAAAAAAAAATTATTTTGGGCCCTCCTTGAGCCAGGGTCTAGGCGGTTGCACTTCTTGCCCTGGCCCAGGGCCGGGCCTGTCTATATTCCAAAAAGATGAAATTAATTTTCAATTTCAAAACAAATTAACAAACGTAAAGTAAATGGAAAAAACTTACAGCATTCAGATCCTCCATAATCTTATGTAAGTTAGCCACACTATTATCCAGTTGGTTATGCTACTTAGAAATTTTTGACCTATTGAACCAGTCACAAATTTCGGCTCCAGTCCTAGAAGCAATGAGTATAATAGTCATTGTTATCATCTTCGCATCCTTTACTCTACCCCAACGATCTTTGATTTCTTCCTTTACAACTTTGTAATCTTGATAAAATTTTCGCTCCCTCTATTGAAGTTAATCGTGAGATCAAACATGCAAAACTACCTCATAATGAGGTATAATGAGTATTGGTTGTAGCTTATTTGTATGTGTTTAAATATTTTCAATTGACGGTTTACATGTTTGGATGCTAAAAATCATCGAGTACTTGATTTGCATAAATTATTATACAATGGATTACGTTGTATTTTTATTCAGTTTTCCCCCGATGTAAGAACGAAGTTAAATGTCTTTATTTTGTGTAGATTCGTTGTATCATCTAATTTTTATTTTTGTTTTTGTTTTACTTAGATTGATTAGAAAAACTACATTAGATAAAATATTTAACACTAAACTTTAACATAAGTTTACCAGAACACGGAAAGGGGCCATGGAGGCCGGGAAGGAGCTTGAATGACATCCACTTTGCTTTGCAACTCTTGTGTAGATTTGTTAAGTTGGACAATGATCTATATTCAGGGCCGATCCTAAGATTTTCAAGGCCCGGGGCAACGCCGAAAATAGACCCTATATATATGTATACTACATAGGAAAAATCTATGTGGATGTAGAATATTATAAAATGAGATCTACATAATATCATTTATTATATATATATCTCTTTATAAGAAAGGATCGAAGACAAAAAAGAAAATGATGAGAGATGTATCTCTACAAAATATTATAATGTGAGATGTATCTATGTGGTTTTATATATATATATATCTCTTCATAATATTATAAAATGAGAGATGTATATAAAAGCATTGGAGTACTAAAAAGAACCTGCTTATTTTATTTGCATTTCTCCATAAAAAACGATGGAAGACCTAAAAAAAAAAAATTCATTGAACTACTAAAAATAACTTGCATACTTGAAGACAAAAAAAAAGCATAAGGAAGGAAACACAATGCTGGGATTTGAACTTTGGAAAGACTCGGATTAAGAATCAGGCCTAACCAACACCGTTGACAATACTTTATATCAAGATGTCTTTTTATTTATTTATATAACCGTTAAATATGACCTGACAATGCCAAAAAAAAAAATTATTTTGGGCCCTCCTTGAGCAGGGCCCAGGGCAGTTGCACTTCTTGCCCTGGCCCAGGGTCGGGCCTTTCTATATTCCAAAAAGATGAAATTAATTTTCAATTTCAAAACAAATTAACAAACATAAAGTAAATGGAAAAAACTTACCGCATTCAGATCCTCTATAATCTTGTGTAAGTTAGCCACACTATTATACAGTTGGTTCTGCTACTCAGAAATTTTCAACCTATTGAACCAGTCACAAATTTGGGCTCCAGCCCCAACAGCAATGAGTACAATAGTCATTGTTATCATCTTCGCATTCTTTACTCTACCCCAACGATCTTTGATTTCTTCCCTTACAACTTTGTAATCTCGATAAAATTTTCGCTCCCTCTGTTGAAGTCAATCGTGAGATCAAACATGCAAAACTACCCCATAATGAGGTATGATGAGTAGTGGTTGTAGTTTATTGGTATGTGTTTAAATATTTTCACTTTGCCGGTTTACATGTTTGTGTGCTAAAAATCATCGAGTACTTGATTTGCATAAATTATTATACTATGGATTACGTTGTATTTTTATTCGGTTTTCTCCCGATGTAAGAACGAAGTTTAATGTCTTTATTTTGTGTAGACTCGTTGTATCATCTAATTTTTATTTTTTGTTTGTTTTACTTAGATTGATTAGAAAAACTACATTAGATAAAACATTTAACACTAAACTTTAACATAAGTTTACCAGAATACGGAAAGAGGCCATGGAGGCTGGGAAGGAGCTTGAATGACGTCCACTTTGCTCTGCAACTCTTGTGTAGATTTGTTAAGCTCGACAGTGATCTATATTCCAAAAAGACAAAATTAATTTTAAATTTCCAAACAACTAAAGAAACGTAAAGTAAATGGAAAAAACTTACACTATTCAGATCCTCTGTAACCTTGTGTAAGTTAAACTATTATCCAGTTGGTTCTGCTGCTCAGAAATTTTCAACCTGTTGCACCAGTCACAAATTTCGACTCCAGCCCCAGCAGCAATGAGTATAATAGTCATTGTTGGCATCTTCGCATCCTCTGCTCTACCCAAAAGGTCTACGATTTTTTCCCTTACAACTTTGTAATCTCGATAAAATTTTCGCTCCCTCTGTTGAAGTCAATCGTGCGAACAAACATGCAAAACTACCTCATAATGAGGTATAATGAGTAGTGGTTGTAGCTTATTTGTATGTCTTTAAATAATTTCACTTGCCGGTTTAAATGTTTGGATGCTAAAAATCATCGAGTACGTGATTTGCACAAATTATAATACTATGGATTACATTGTATGTTTATTCGGTTTTCTCCCAATGTAAGAACAAAGTTAACTGCCTTTCTTTTGTGTAGACTTGTTGTATCATCTAATTTTTATTTTTATTTTGTTTGTTTTTCTTAGACTGATTAGAAAAACTATATTAGATAAAACATTTAACACTAAACTTTAACATAAGTTTACCAGAACACGGAAAGAGGCCATGGAGGCCGGGAAGGAGCTTGAATGACTTCCACTTTGCTCTGCAACTCTTGTGCAAATTTGTTAAGCTGGACAGTGATCAATATTCCAAAAAGATGAAATTAATTTTAAATTTCAAAACAAATAAAGAAACGTAAAGTAAATGGAAAAAACTAATGCTATTCAGATCCTCTATGACCTTGTGTACGTTAGCCACACTATTATCCAGTTGATTCTGCTGCTTAGAAATTTTCAACCTGTTGAACCAGTCATAAATTTCGGCTTCAGCCCTAGCAGCAATGAGTATAACAGTCATTGTTATCATCTTCGCATCCTCTACTCTACCCAAAAGGTCTTTGATTTTTTCCCTCACAACTATGCAATCTCGATAAAACATTTGCTCCCTCTTTTGAAGTCAATCATGCGAGCAAACATGCAAAACTACCTCATAATGAGGTATGATGAGTAGTGGTTGTAGCTTATTTGTATGTGTTTAAATAATTTCACTTGCCGGTTTACATGTTTGGATGTGAAAAATCATCGAGTACGTGATTTGCATAAGATCTCAATTGGATACACCTCCTTAATTTCAACTTGTTCCAGAACCACAAGTATGCATGTCATCACCTGCAACATGTTATTATATAACAAACAAAAAGAAGAGTAAGTAAGAGTAAGTAAAGGATCCAACAACACCAAAACAAAAATACACAGAACAACAACATAAGACAATAGCAAAACCAACAGAAATATCTTAGGGATATGAAGTCCATAAAATTCCTTGGCAACTATAACTAGATTTTCTAACCAATCAAAGTACAAAACCAAAAAAAAAAAAAAAAAAGGAGAAAAGATTGATTTTAAATTTAGAGCCTCATCACATGACACTTGCAAAGACTGATATGTTATCCTAACAAAAGCAACAAATTTATACGAAGACAATTAGCGCCATTCTTTAGCTGGCAAGTACTTTGCAATAATTGGATTAAATTTTACCTGGAAAATGAATTCCATTATGTGTTGCAGATGATATATAACTTGTATAAATATCAATACAAAACAATTTTTGCAGCCCTGAAAGTGATAGTCCCGGGGTGCTTATGGTTAAACCGTCATTGTCAAAAGAACAAATTCATGCTATCGTTTGTTCTCTCCAACTTTAGTCTTGTAGGGGCTTTTTCTTCAGACAGCTACTACGGGCCTGGGCTGCTGTAAATAGCAAAATGGATGAAATTGTGCCTTGAGCCTGAGTTCGAAGATCAAGCCCCAAGAATGCTTCGAAATGACAAAGATGCCTTAGGAAACACTTTGGTTACCTTCACCAACAAAAATAACAACAGCTTACGGATAAATTTTTGGCTTGGCATGAGAAGCTTGTGGCATGGGAGCTAAGTATTCATGAGTTTAGCACGAGAGAGAGAAATGGCTGCGATTTCCTATGAGAAACAGAGTTTTTAAGGCATGGGGGAAGGGATTCTAAGAGGATTCGTTGAGGAGGAGAGGGAGAGAGAGATGAAGGCAATGGGCGTTTTTCTGGCAGCTTGACAGAGGCTTTGTCAAGTGTTAAAATAGCCTGCCAAGAGGGAAACTAAGGAGGAGGAAGATTAAATGTCTTTAATTTGTGTAGACTCGTTGTATCATCTTTTATTTTTATTTTTTATTTACTTAGATTGATTAGAAAAACTACTTTGGATAAAACATTGAACACTAAACTTTAACATAAGTTTACCAGAACACGGAAAGAGGCCATGGGGGCTGGGAAGGAGCTTGAATGACGTCCACTTTGCTCTGCAATTCTTGTGTAGATTTGTTAAGCTGGACAGTGATCTATGTTCCAAAAAGATGAAATTAATTTTAAATTTCAAAACAAATTAACAAACGTAAAGTAAATGGAAAAAACTTACACTATTCAGATCCTCTATAATCTTATATAAGTTAGCCACACTATTATCAAGTTGGTTCTGTTGCTTAAAAATTTTTGGCCTGTTGAACCAGTCATAAATTTCGGCTCCAGCCCTAGCAGCAATGAGTATAATAGTTGTTGATGCTCTTTTTCGGAGAGGGTCAACTTAGAGAAAATAAAAGGGATTTGCCTTCAACAGGGAGAGGGTCGGACCTTCAATAAAGGCTAGCCTGCAGAATACAAAAATGGGAGAAGCAGTCGTTAAGCTTCGGACACCGGTGTGGTGCCAGCCAAAGGCTCTCCGATGCTTAAGTCAGCTAAGAAGGGTAACTTTTGCAGAGTAATAGTAAAAGGTAGAAAAGTAGTTACCCCTCTTACTAGGGTATTGTTCCCTTTTTATAGGGAAGTGAAAGTGGGAGGTTGGTGTAGATTTCCGATGTGGGACTTTGTGCAAGTCGCCGCGGTGGTGACACGTGTCATGAGAATTAGGTTTAGCAGTTTATGAGCTTTGGCAGTCGGGAGTTTCGGCAGGTGCTTGGCACCTCGAAAGAGTGTTTTTCTTCGGCAGGAGAGAAGGCGTGTCTGCCTTGGTGCTAGTTGTTTTGAGACTGGACATGCTTGGTTGATTATGGTGTAAACAATAGTCATTGTTATCATCTTCGCATCCTCTACTCTATCCCAAAGGTCTTTGATTTCTTCCCTTACAACTTTGTAATCTCGATAAAATTTTCGCTCCCTCTGTTGAAGTCAATCGTGCGAGCAAACATGCAAAACTACCTCATAATGAGGTATGATGAGTAGTGGTTGTAGTTTATTTGTATGTGTTTAAATAATTTCACTTGCCGGTTTACATGTTTGGATGCTAAAAATCATCGAGTACTTGATTTGCATAAATTATTATACTATGGATTACGTTGTATTTTTATTCGGTTTTCTCCCGATGTAAGAATGAAGTTTAATGTCTTTATTTTTTGTAGACTCGTTGTATCATCTAATTTCTTTTTTTGTTTTTTTTTTTGTTTTACTTAGATTGATTATAAAAGTACATTAGATAAAAAATTTAACACTAAACTTTAACATAAGTTTACCAGAATACGGAAAGAGGCCAGGGAGGCCGGGAAGGAGCTTGAATGACGTCCACTTTGCTTTGCAACTCTTGTGTAGATTTGTTAAGCTGGACAATGATCTATATACCAAAAAGATGAAATTAATTATAAATTTCAAAACAAATAAAGAAACTTAAAGGATTTACTTAGCGCGGAACTGGATTAATTGAACATAGAAAGAAAATAATGCTTACAAATCAAAACATAAAAACAAAGATTAATCAAATGAGCTCACAATAATTATCAATATCTACCTTGTAAGATAAATGGTCAATGACTTTGACATATAGCATGGGATCGGATAAATTGTGGTTCTTGTGTATGTATTGTCTCACCTCGAACAATGGGTGATTTTCAGGGCTTTTGTGTTTCAGTCTGGAACCTTGCCCTTGCTCAGTAGTTACAATAGAATTTTTGTTATTTTCCTCTGCATTTTTCCAAGGGGGCAGCCTAATAGTCTTCTTACCCTTGCACAACGTTCCTCGGAAGTTGCCTTGTGTTGGCATAGCGCTCCCTCCCTATACCCTCCTCTATTTAACCCATCATTTTAATTAAACAAAAAATATTAATGTATATATAACAAGAATTAATATTAAGAAAAATTGAAGACACAAAGGTTAATAAATACTTTAACCATTTAATATAGAGAGTTGAATACGTCAATTTTTCACACCGAAAGCTTTAAAAATATAGTAAACAATGATGATTCCATACAAGGAAGCCTAACAGAAGGGCATCCTTATATTCATATTACCATTGACCATAAAATCATCAAATTTTGTACCAATAAACATGAATGTTCATCTCGGAGGAGCTAGCCACATAACACAAGCAAATTAAACGATGAGTTGGAATAAAATTGAACAAGAAAGTGGTTATTAACCTCATCTGTCCTAGCATCAAAAAAAAAAAAAAAAATCAATAATTGTTAAGAACTCCTTGCCGTCACTGTGAGCCCAAAAAAATCTGAACATAAAGTTTGGGAATTTACATAAATTACAAAATATAAACACCATAAAAATTCAATAATCAATAAAGAGCAACTACTCATTCTATTCTATACCCCTTCATGTAAATAAAGGGATTAAATGAAAAAAAAAAAAAATCAAACAGAAAGAAGGAGAAAAATTGAAATTACCTTGGTAAAAAGTTCACTCATTTTCCTTGTATCCTCATAATTAAACACCTAACTTAAAGATTAAAAACAACGGAAGTTATTGCATCTAACCATTCTAATCATGCAAAATCATAAGAAAATATCATAAAAAAGATATATAAATATTAATGTATCAGAACTCATACATATAACATTAACATTGGTACAAAATAACACTAATGATATGTGTCATGCCAAAAGTTTGGGAAATACATGAACAATTTGGTTGTAATGAACATTTTGTACGTAAAACCTTAACCATATTTATAGTGGAAGTACTACAATACATGTCATTTTATTGGGGTAAATGGAATCCAAAATCTATTACGATCTCTAGGTGGCGAGCCTTGCATGTCAAATTGTGATTCCAATATACTATACTCGAGTGTCTCAAAGGTGAAACCATCAGAGATGTAACAAGTGGAGTCACTAGACACTTCGCCAAATGAGAAGCCCCAGTTAGGGGTTCTATAAGAAGGGGACAATGTCTTATTCTTATGACCAACACTCAAGGAGGAAGACAATGCTATGTTCCCAACAATTGTATTATCTTGTGGTCCAAAACTAGAAAGAATACAATTTGGATAGTTTCTTTTGTTGTGACCAGTACCCTTGTACTCTCTGCATTGCTAGGACTTTTTGCTTTTGCTTCTCATTGTTTGTTTCCCCTTTGTCTTAACAATGACGCGATCTCTTACAACATTATTATGGCATCCTAGATTAAGATTAGTTTGTCCATGTTGCTCTTTTCATCTCTCAACCAAAGTACTTAATCTCCCAAATTCAGCTTTTAGCCTCTTGTAACCTACTTCTGTCTGCGACCCATAAACACAAAGCTTGTTAAAATCAATGTTTTATGCCCCAAACCTAGCCATTTGAACAATTTTGTTGGGAACATCATCCGACTTGACTATAAATTCACTCACACATCTTACATCCTTTGTCCATCTCTTCATTATTAGGGCCGGAAGTATTTGGTCCGTATGATCACATTTCAAAACTCCAAGCATATGACAATACGGAATTCTGCTGGATTCAAATAATTTGCATGAACACTGAAGATGTTGCTCTTTCCGGTAGTACACCGCAATCAATTTTTCATCGAGTCTTCCAAATTTGGGAAATTTGTAAACACGAGGATCGTCATTGTTTCTTACGGGTTGCATGAGAAATAATTTTGCCTCATTATTTATCTCATTTCTTATCAACTTGTATATGTTGTAAGTGAAAATAGAAGTTGCATGTTCCTCTAATGATCGGAGGTGCGTAAGAATGAGTGGGTGTGAATTCTTCAAATCAAAGTCATCCTTTGCATCCTCATTTCTCAACTTCAATAAGAATCTTTCAATCTGTAGAATACACTCCACTAACTTCATGTGTGATGGTATTCTCACCTAAAAAATGTCCCGAGCAATATGCTTCAGCCCATCATTTCCGTTTATGGTACATCATCTCAATCCAATTACCTTTTAGAACATAGGTGTTGATACCGTTACTAACTGAGCAACTAGCTAGGCTAGATCAGCCACATGCCATGCTTTGAGAGGTCATCACCTTAGCTAAAGAAGTCTTACCATAAGTCACTGCTAGAGGTGGACCCCTTTTGTAAGACCCCTCTTGTAAGTCACTGCCCTACGCAAGGCAAAGAGTCCCACATTGGAAGACTACTAGAGGTGGAGACTCCCCTCATCTATAAAAGAAGACTACTCTCCACTTAGAAAAGGGGTCTTAGGTCTTAGGATCTTAGGTCTAATCCCCTTGAACAAATGTAAACAAACATTACTATTCAGGTGAACCACGTATATCTTGTCTTCTGCATGCTTATTTATTTTACTTATGTTGAATGTCACTGACTGCCGAAGGCAATCTTTCTCTTTGCCTCCCAAAGGCACATACACATATTGAAGGCCCACGTCTTCACACACCATCCACCACTCCATATCTATCTAGGTTGATACCCATTTTTGGGTGTCAACAGTTTGGCGTCGTCTGTGGGAATCGACACAAGAAGCCCTTGTCGATTCTCCCTTCTTTAGTGCCTTTCGGCACCCTTACAATCAACATCACTTAATTGTCGTTCGGCAATACCCGTGGTAAGGCAACTATGAGTCACTAAAGCATCAAGATGACGAAGACACTACTCTTGTCGAAACCTCCATCAGATAAGTGGCACATTCATTATTTTTACAAATTATTTAATATTGAAGGAACTTATTATTCTTGGGATCAAGAAAAGCCACGTGCATTATTTCTAAGAGATAAAGCACATTTTCTTATCATATATTTTAGTATATTCATAAGAATGCAATTCAATGATTGTATATATTATTCAAATGGCTCAATCAGTGGCCTAGCCTTCATTCATTCTCATTTTAATACTATTTTGTCCTATTTGCCATATATGAAAGTCTGGAGCAATTTAAATGGCCAAGCCAAACGGCACCCCATCCTCCAAACAACAACCATATGCTTTAGAAAGTTCATAACTCAGAGAACCATGCTTGCTGTTACTCTTTCATGGGCTACGGTTTGGAACTCCATACCAGCAATTTTATCAAGCCACCCAATTCCTACCCCAAAATTGCCAACAGATATACGAATAACATCTCATGGCTGGCAAACCAAGGCCTGCCAAACGGCATCTCAGGCATTGGGGACAACCAAAGATTGCAAGTGCCGCACGACACATCAATCCAAACCAAACAGCACCCAGCCACCAAATTGATCTAGACACCCAAAGAGAATGGGTTCATCATCAGCAAGCCCAATTGCCGATCGGCACCCCATCTAGTACATCTCTCTATCTTCCAGCAATTGCAGAACCACTATCTTTAATCGACCACTGCGAACTACCTCGTTCTCGGAGCAAATCAACCTACCAATTGATACGCCAATCATGGAAAAATATTGTACATTGCAACAAGGGAGACTTAAACTTCTCTACCAATCAAAGTTGCCGAAGGAGGTATGGCCCATGCCGCAGATATCATCAACACACCCGAGGCCAGTCCATATATATATTGCTTAACGGCGAGGACGCATAGTATTGGTTGTCACAACCTATCATCGTCCCTAGCTTCATCAACCTTCGCATCCCTCAAACACCATCAAAAGCATGGGTATACAAAACAAGGTCCATTCAACGTCCCTACCGATCGGTAAGCCGCTAACCAAGGTTATAGGGAACTCTCCACACCTCTAACTGACAGACAACGCCAAGAACCTTCTCTAGAACCCAACTATAAAGGCATTCAAACCAACATGTTGTACCGAACGACACCTCGTGCGGCTCCAACCTCCATTGGTCTCTGAAGCCAATTGCCACACAACAAATCCTAAAATTTCAAATTTCTGAATAGCACCCATCAAATTCCTCAGGACACCCCAGGAAGTTCAAGCCACTGGTATGAAGAAAATTTCAAGACCACAATGGCTTCAGCAAGTCATAACACAGCTTGCAAACACATCCCCAAAGGCTTGAAATGCAACTCCTCAATTCCAACAAAATCCACACATTTTGAATTTTTACCATGCTTCTGAAACAAACCTGACAAATCCCTCACGACACCTCCTCTACAAAAAATTAAAAAGAGACGAGCTTCAGCATTTATTTCACCTTTGGTACATACACAGGTTGCCGAATGGCGTATTCTCCGTTGCCAACTCATTAGACCAACAAGATCCCAACCAGAGAGACCACTCGCGTCCTTACCGTTCGGCACCCTCCCTTCTCTACCAAAATTTCTCAAGTGGGCAAATCAAGAGTGCAAAACTCAAGTTTTCAATATTCTGAGGCTACGGATCGGTAGCCATGCCACCAGGTTTCTCAAGACACCCATTTGGTCAAAGGTTCGGAACAGCACGTCATAGCCTATTGGCGCACGAATAAACTCTTGACTTGTCAAAGTGCACTGTGTGTGTTCAAACAATCAAGCAACCCAAAAACAGAGGAGGGATTCAACTTTTGCTTAGACAAAATCGAGACACCTGAATCAAGTAACGTACCAAGACTTTCCAAAATTGATCAGAAACGCCCCTGTTGATCGGAAGGTGTGATGTCACACATTTCGTTTGGTAGGCCGTCGACAGCTCCCAAACCATCCACAACCAATTGGCAAGCCAACTACGGCACCTCCGCAAGCAACCACACCATATCTAGAAATCTGCAGTGCCCTCAACGATCGGCAAACCCCTTTACGATCGGCATCTTCCTTGCTGAACCAACATAATGCCCCCCATTGCCTCCTCTATCTTGTACCAAGGGTGCCAAACGGAAAATCCACGCCGGTGAGTTTCGATTTTCTTTATCCCAACTCCAATCTCCAATTACCAAACGGTACCTCCTAAAGAGATGGGTGATACCCCTTCCCCAATTTACTTCTGCACGCTCCCAACCGAACGACAAGGATGACGTCCCCCATTCCGATTGGTAAGCCACCGACCGAAGGTATGAGATAGCACCAAATTCATCTCCAACGATCGGCAATTCCTTAGCAACGTTTGATGTTACACCTGCCGTATGGCAGTTTTCATGCTAAAGGTAGGAGACGACCCTAAAAAACTCATGAAATTGATATGGGTCCACTACTATTCCAAAAAAAATAATTATATATATATTTTTTTAAAAATGCTACTATTATTATTATTTCCTACATAATAATAAAAAATGCATATATGTATTTCTTCCCTTCGACAACCCCCTTTACCTCCAAAGCAACCCAGTGCCCTTCGGCATTTTTATCTTGCGACATGCAAGCTTTGCACCTTCGACACCCTTGTACCACTTCACGTCTTTCGACACGACTCGTAATGACGTCATACCTTCCTTTCGGAACCTTGCCTTCCGAAGCTTGGAAGAAGACTCACGCCACTCACGATGACGTCATACCTTCGGCATCCCCTTTGCCTTTGGCACCCCTATGCTTATGCACATTGCCTTGCCACATGTAAGCCTTGAGCCTTCAGCATACCCTTTGCCCCTTCAGAACTCCCGTGCCTAAGCACATTGCCTTGCGATATGCAAGCTTTGTGCCTTTGGCAACTCTCTTTGCCTTTGGCACCCCTGTGCCTAAGCACATTGCCTTGCGACTTGCAAGTTTTGTGCCTTTGGCAACCCCCTTTGCCTTGGGCACCCCCTTGCCTAAGCACATTGCTTTGCGACATGTAAGCTTTGTGCTTTCGGCATCCCCTTTGCCTTCAACACCCCTGTGCCTACGCACATTTCCTCAAGACACGCAAGTTTCATGCAAGTGCCTTCGGCACCCCATTCCCTTCGACACTATTCTAAGTTTTCATGCCCTTTGGCAATTTATCTTGTGACATGAAAGTCTTGCACCTTCGGCACCCCCACCCTTCGGCGTACTATGATTCCCTTTGGTACCTTTGCATAACAAACTGAGGACTTTCAAACCACTTAGGTTTTTGTTGCAAGTTCCCTCCCTCCAATGTCCTTCTTACCCGGGGACTTGGGGGACTGTGGGTAGCGCACTGTACGGCTTGGAAGATGAACTGTGGTGTTGCTCACCCAATGCACTTAAAATTACAAGTCCCCAACCAAGAAGTACATTCTTACTCGCAAACTTGGGGGACTACTATTGATACAGTTACTAACCAAGCAACTAGCTAGTCTAGATTAGCCACGTGCCATGCTTTGGGAGGTCATCACCTTAGCCAAAGAAGCCTTACCACAAGTCACTACTCTAAGCAAGGCAAAAAGTCCCACATTGGAAGACTACAGAAGATGGAGACTCCCCTCACCTAAAAAAGAAAACTACTCTCCACTTAGAAAATGGGTCTTAGGTCTTAGGATCTTGGGTCTAATCCCCTTGTACAAATGTAAACAAACATTATTATAATAAGAACATCCTTCTCTGTGGACGTAGCCCATCATTCAAGTGAACCACGTATACCTTGTCATCTGCATGCTTATTTACTTTACTTATGTTGAATGTCACTGATTGCCGAAGACAGCCTCTTGCTTTGCCTCCCGAAGGCACATACACATACTGAAGGCCCTCGTCTTCACACACCATCCACCACTCCACATCTATCTAGGTTGATACCCATTTTTGGGTGTCAACAGTAGGTATATATCATATGTTGCCAACATTGTTCGAACGCTATTAGTGTCAAACCACCAGGCACACAATAGCTAAACTCCCTTACAATTTCTGGGTTATTCACATTGGAGTTTACATTCCTCATGATGTGCCATAAACATAAATGATGATGTGCACTAGGAAAAACTTCATCAATCGCAAGGTGCATTGCCTCATCCCCGTCTGTGACAATGGATACAGACTTCTTGTCCTTTAAAAAAGTTATGAGTACCTAACAATATATAGCAGTAGTCTCATCAACAAGAAATACACAACCAGAAATTGTAGTCGCGTTATGGTTGTTTACACTAACAAACACCACTAAAAGCTTGTCATATACATTGGTCTTGTACGTGCTATCAAATATCAACACATTCCCAAAGCAACAATAATTGTGTAGAGATTGAGAGTCTATCCGAAACAAATTTTCCAATCTATTCTCCTCATTTACACTAAACATGCAAAAAAATTCCAGGTCCGGTATTGCCTTGGCATTCATGTAGCTTATTGTTGCTTGTGCATCACCATCCAATACTACTTGTCGACGCTCGAAATCCAACATGTTATATAAACTCTTACTGGTGAACCCAACTTTCATGTATCCGTCTGCTTGGTCAACCATATAGTTGTATGTCCGACTGGTTTTAATAGAGGCTTTTCTCATAGAAATAGATTGTGCAATGTCGGATTCCGTAACACACCAATGAGAACGAAAAAAAGGCACTTCATGTGAATGTGGCAATTCTCTCTAGTCTCTTTCCTTGGTGTATGAACCATATCCTCTCTATTTGTCCAATCACACCCATTATCTTCCTATCACATGTCACATCTCGAATCGGCTCCGCCATAGCACGATATTGTCCACTTTCGGCCCCTACCCTCACAGTTTTGTTTCTGGGAACTCACGAGCAACTTCCTAGTGGGTCACCCATCCTGGGATTGCTCTAACCCAAACTCACTTAACCTCGGAGTTTCCATGACTCTGAAGCCAGTGAGCTCCCAAAAGGCCTTGTGCTAGATAGAGGTGGGGATGTACATATAAAACACATCAACCCCTCTTTATTGGTCAATGTGGGATGTTACAATCCACCTTCTTAGGGGTTCGACGTCCTCGTCGGCACACTAACACCACACGGTATAGTGGCTCTGATAGCATTCTGTCACATCCCGGATCGGCTTCGCTGTAGCACGATATTGTCCGCTTTGGGCCCCTACCCTCACGATTTTGTTTCTAGGAACTCACGAACAACTTCTCAGTAAGTCATCTATCCTGGGATTGCTCTAGCCCAAACTCGCTTAACTTTGGAGTTCCATGACTCCGAAGCCAGTGAGCTCCTAAAAGGCTTTGTGCTAGATGGAGGTGGGGATGTACATATAAGGCATATCACTCCTTCTCCGTTGGTCAATGTGAGATGTTACATCACAATCCCACCCTCGCTACGTCTCAAACGACTTCTTCTTATGCTAAAACCAATTGCAAAAGTGTAATTCAAATAAAATCTTTATGCTTCCTCAAATTTTGCAAACTCTCTCCCTTCTAAATCAACAATGCTCATATTTTGCAAGTTTAACTCATTGTACTCATAGTGTCCGCTAGTCATAGTAATTTCTCCTGTTATGTTGTTCAAATACTGCGAATATGGGATATTTTATGTTTCTTCTAGTGACTCAACCTCCGCAAAATAACCTTTATTGTTAGGTACGGAGCTTTCACCCTGATTTCCATTGTTTTTTCTTACTTCTGCATCTATTTCCTAAAAATAGGCAGCATGTCTTTCATGGTTTAATTAATATGGAAATAAATGGATACACATCAATTGCATTTAGTAGAAGTATAAACATACAATTAATTATAAAGGATTTGTCAATAATAAAATATTCGAGGTTTTATAATTACACACAGAAAATAGCAATAAAGCCATTGGAATGCAAATGAGACTATTCTGTTTTTCAATTGCAAGACTATAATGCAATTCGTATCTACATGTTTGTCAATTTCAAGACCATAATGCAATTCAAACTACATGTTTGTCAATTTCATCCACAAATCACCTATTGTATTTACATTCTCAATATTGAAGAACATACTAATTGCAAAATCGGACTAAACAATTGGTAATTAGATTCAAAAATGACATATCAAAGTGCCTCTTGCATTTCTATTAACAAAATGCAAGGCTACAAATCTCATGGCATTTTCATTACAGTAATTGTAATAACAGACTAATCCGTTGGTAATTGCATTCTGAAAATGCAAAAGCTTGCCAATTGCATGCCAAGTACGTACACTAATTGCAAAACCTCCCTTACGATTTGGTAATTGCACGCCTAAATATTATACCAAATTTCAGTATAATACAACAACTCCGACGAAGATGAATGCAATGTCAATGCTCAGAATATCATTACAAGTATAAAATTCTACCCAATGCTTTTGGAATTAGACAAAATTTTCAATAACAACACTGTCTAACATCAAAGAAGAGAAAGATATTGGTATATTATCATAACAGTAAAACAACTATAGTCCTAGGAATAGATAAGTGGACATGAGAACTATGTAGTGAGATTGCATACATCGAGACTTATCATAGTCCCTAAATCTAAATATGTTCATGGTCATAGGAGTATCAATTGGGCGTTGATATTCCACCAAGACCAGATATCTTCTCTATACGTAAAGAATGATGAGGTCTCAAGTCATAAACGGTAGCGACACCTAGATATGTGTGTAGATGCTTGTAGGAGAACAAGTACACTGAATACGATCAAATACATGAGTTTTAAAATGGGAGTTTCACTAATACACCCAAAATAGGGTCTGAAATTATAAAAAAAACTCCACATAAAAAACACTTTATAAACACACCCAAAACCCATTTATTGAACACACTCAAAACCCATTTGTAAACACACCCAAAAAATATACAATTATTGATTTTTGGGTTTATTTTGGGTGTGTTTCTATGTTTTAAATAGTGTTAGGTATATTTATAATTTCATGTCTAGGATTGGGTGTTTCACTAATTTTGTATTTTAAAATAGAAGTCTTTACTCACATATCAAACTAGAACTCATAGATTGCAATGGTTCAAACTGATCCTTAGACCTAAAACATCATAAATGTCTTGTGGCTATGTTGTTTGTCTCTGAGGGAACTATACAATTATGTTGTAGGAGACATGACCTAAAAGTGTTTATCAGGGCTTTCAATAAAGTCATGAAGACAAATGAATTTACAACAAGGAATCTCTACTCTTAATAAGGAGAAAGAATACTTCAAAGATATGATTGATCAAATCTCTGCACAGAGTAGTGATAAGATTTGAAATCTTACCAGGATAATCATATAGAAGAATAATTCACGTTAGGACATTCGACATTAGATTTTATTATCTAATAATGTGAATAAGGAGTATTGTATAAGAGAAGGATTCAATGACACGGTCATTCCAATTTGAATAGGTTCTTCCATACACCTTTTTTAGCTCGGATAACCATGACATGTTGTTAGGTGTCAATCATGGTTTGTGGAAGTCCTAAAAGGTTCAATCATAATTGACCTTCCTAATAGGAAGAATTAATTAGATTTAATTCACAAATCAATTCACAGAACTTGAGTCAACCCACTACCATGCTAAAAGGAACATACGAATTGTACACCGAGAAATGTGATTAGAGGAACAAATGAAGATAAAGGAAACTTGAGAAACAAATAAAGAAGATAAGACGTTGAAAGTCAATAGTCAAAGTCAACATGTTTGACCATAACGGTTGACCAAGTCAAACTATTCTGACTAATTTGAATTAATGGTTAAGTCACAAATCACAATTAAAATGTCAATTGTGAAGTTAGTTTGACAATTGGACTCTATTTGGGCTTTAAATGCATTTTGGGCCAAATGGCGAAATAGCCCAAGGACCCAATGAGCCCAGGACTAGGAACATGTGTTGTATGACAACACAAGTTAAATGAGCCCAAGAGGAGTCCAAGAAACACTATGGCTGAAATTCCCATTCTCCTCGTCTTTTTGTTGGCTATTTAAGCCACAGTTTGACATTTTGAAGTTAGGGTTTTTGGCATTTCAACTTGGAGTTCTTGATGTGTAGAAGAGACATCCCCTTTCTCAACTTTCTTAGCCAAAAATGGGTCCAACCTAAAAGGCTTAGCTCAACTTGAATAAGCAAAATGAATCCGCCATTTAGAACGATTTTGTGTTATATGTTGAGGCTAAATTCATTTCAAGCCATGAAATGCAAAATGTTTCCTTCAAGGGTCTATGGTTGATGGGGTTTGCGGGAGAAGGGAGAGGAGGGAGAAAGAGAGAGCTAAGGGTGGGAACAAATAGATAAGAGGCGGAGGGTGGGGAAGATTGAAGGGGAATAAGGGGAATGGGATGGTGGGAGATACGGAAGGGGAAGGGGAAGGGGAATGAGGGGGGAGGCTGAGTTTATTTTTGTTCTTTTTTTTTATTTTAAATTTCTACTTTTTTGAAATGTTAAATATTTATTTTCTTTAAAAATAGTTTAAAATAATTATTTTCAAAATATTTTTTATTTAGATTCACGTGGCATGATCTCATTGGATATGTGGGCACAACAGATATGTCACGTCATCAATTTAACATAAAATTTAACGGAACTTCACGACAGAATCAAATTGATGTGTTGAAACGACCTGATCCAATTTCCACTTTGGAATCAGGTCGAAACTTTAAAATCGACACTGGTGATTGTGGGTCAAAAATGACCAAAATGACTAAACGCTAACACAAACTCGGGCCCTAACTCATGGCTGCGCCTGTAATGTAGGCTGCCTATGTACCTTTACTAAGGGATCAAGCCACACGTAGTTTTCTCCTCTGTTCTTGACCGCAATCGTTCGTTATTTTGTAATGGTTTACTTAACCGTAGAACCTACTCTAGGGCTGACATTCCTGGAGTATCTGGGACTCCGTTTTACGATCCGTCAAATACTATACGATCCTGGAAATACCTAGATTAATATACTTGGACCTAACAACGATCCAACGGCTCAAACCTGCTGAACCCGGAACTCACATACTAGGCGAGATCCGCTGGGTTCAAACGGTAACCGAATTAATATCCGCAAATTCCTACGCGCTCATGACGACCCAAGGATCACTCTGGAACTGAATGGGGTCTCGACCAATCTGCCCACGCGCCGCCACACGCGCCGGCAACGCGTGAGTGTCCTAAGCGATAACGCCTCGCCAAAAAACTCAACAACTAGGCTCAAGACTCCTATACTAGGTATAACACCCTATTTGGAGTCACTTTTGTTTTGGGACCTACCCAAAAAGTGGCCGGAAGTGGGTGAAATCGCGATCTCAAAACCGGCCGAACCCTAGGTTCGAAATTAACCCTTTCACGCTAGAAATTCCTCAAATCCTACTCAACCATCAGCTAGATCATGAAAAATAGCTAGAAATTCATACCTCACACGACCGGCTTGGTGGCCGGAGGAGGGAGAAATCACCAAAGTTCTGTCAAAAATCGGTCGGAAACCATGGTTTTTCGATGGTTTGAGGCGGCAGCGGGAAGATGGACCGGGCTAGGTCGGCGGAGTGACGCCGGTGGTCCCGGTCCGTCCGATGGGTAGGGTGGCCTGTGGCGGTGGGTGGGAGGAGGGACCGATCGGACGAGCGGAAATCGCGACGGAGAGAGAGAAGCTGAGGGTTTTAAAAATCCTGATTTCCCAAAATTACCATTTTGCCCTTGAGCGTATTTTGACCGTAATTCCTTCGTTAAAATTCCGATTCGAGCCTAATACGTGTCTACGGACTCGTTTCGTCGCGCTCTACGCAACGGTGTAAGTGAAACGGTCAAATTCTTTCTCGGTCAAAAGGTCAACCTTTTCCTCAATAAAATATTCTAAGGTCATTTTAGTCTTTTCCTCTAATAAATTAATAATTAAATATTAATTTTAGGTTTGGGTTGTTACAATCTTCCCCCCTTATAAAATTTCATCCTCGAAATTTACTTTCCCTCTAACGGAGGGGGTGAGGGTACTGGACCCACAACCGCTACTCGTTTGCAACTATAAGTCTGAGTATCTGCATCTATAATTCAAATAATAAAATCCGGGAGAAACCTGTTTATATCTGTATATCCTCAACTTTTCGAGTGATAGGTATTAAGCCTACATCTGTTATCCGGGGTTCTCAAGTCTGTCCTTCTAGTACTGTACTCACTACTTGCATCTCAATAACTGTATCTATACGGTAATCAATAAAATCTGAGGGCCATACATTTATATTTGAATACCGAGTGGCTTAAGAAAATATATAAAAACTCTCTGAAATCTCTGGTATCTGAATTCATTAAATCTAGCACTTTGCTGCTATTACTCGATACTTAACTAAAAATCCCTTATTCCTCTGAGTGTCTGACACCTAGCTAATGCTGGTCATAAAAGACTAATTTGCCCTTTTTAACTGAAATTATCTGAAATTCAAGTGTGACTTCTACCAAAATTCAGAATCTCCTAAATCAACATTTCCCAAAAACATTTTATCTGTAAAACAAATATGTATATTTATATAACTCATCTGCCAGTATGCATTAAATCATATCCAAGCAATCAAACATCATAATATTTTGGCATCAGGCCACAACAATTCAAATAATTCGATCTACTAATGAAATTCATGTCAACTTTTAGATTAGCAATGATACTCTGACAATCTCAAACATCCTGACTCATGCATTCTTACTTATGCACGACTTATCAAATAGTAATTCTGCTGAAAAACACTGAATGCAAAACTCATCATGTTCTGTAATCCTAGCTGGACTCAAGAGACATCTGGTCCTGATCCGCACTCGCCCACGGTCAATAACTGTAAGATTCGTGGGGCAAAATATGCTAGAAATACTTTAACTGTTTAATATCATAACCAACAATAAAAATTACAGTCAACAATTTAAGTAACATAAAATAAGATAAATTAAAGCACCCTGGATGAAAATAAAATGAAATAAACAAACTTTGAATAAACTTGCATCGAACTCATTTAAAATTCATAAGTAACCATGCGTGTGTATATATACATATATAGATGTAATGCTTAAGAAAATAATGGTAATCAGATAAAATCCTCTCCACCTAGGCGTACCCACCATATCTGATCCGTCAATTCCTCGATATTCCACAATTCCGTTATCCGTCAATTCCTTTGGCGGTCTCGGTGACACAAAGTCAACCCTGCAATCGCGGACTCGGGGACCGTAGTCGGCTGATCCGCATAAGTGGCAGGTCTCGGAGACAACCTCTCAATCCGAGCCGCACTGGCACCACACGGTCAAAGCGTCCCGAACTCGTGGGGCAAAATAATCGATCAGACATCGACACCACACGGTTCAGCGCCCCGAACTCGTGGGGCAAAATAACTGTCTCAAGGCAACGGGGGTACCCTCACGGTGGGTTTTAAAACCATAATCTGCTATTTACACAACTTTCAATAAATTGGTTTTCAACTGAGCTTAAAATATATATATTTATATATACCAAAAATCTGATGAAAACCAAAAAAAATTAAATTTCCTCCTTTTCAACTCTTGAATATATGCATCAACTACTTTATACTCTGACAACACAATGAATTACCTGAACAAATATAAATAGGTGATAAAGAAGCAGATAATTAAATACTCACCTTGCTAACTTCAATTCTCGACATAGGTGTGTATATACAATAACATGTATAAGAAAACGCTAACACAAACTCTGGGGCCCTAACTCGTGGCTGCTCACGTAAGTAGGCTGCCTACGCCTTACTAAGGGATCAAGCCACACGTAGTTCTCTCCTCTGTTCTTGACCGCAATGGTTCGTTATTTTGTAATCTGGTTTACTTAACCAGTAGAACCTACTCTAGGGCTGACATTCCTAGAGTATCCGGGACTCCGTTTTACGATCCATCAAATACTATACGATCCTGGAAATACCTAGATTAACATACTTGGACCTAACAACGATCCAACGGCTCAAACCTGCTGAACCCGGAACTCACATACTAGGCGAGATCCGTTCGGGGTTCAAACGGTAACCGAATTAATATCCGCAAATTCCTACGCGCTCATGACGACCCAAGGATCACTCTGGAACTGAATGGGGTCTCGACCAATCTGCCCACGCGCCGCCACACGCGCGCGTGGGTGTCCTAAGCGATAACGCCTCGCCAAAAAACTCAACAACTAGGCTCAAGACTCCTATCCTAGGTATAACACCCTATTTGGAGCCACTTTTGTTCTGGGACCTACCCCAAAAAGTGGCCGGAAGTGGCTGAAATCGCGATCTCAAAACCGGCCGAACCCTAGGTTCGAAATTAACCCTCTCACGCTAGAAATTCCTCAAATCATACTCAACCATCAGCTAGATCATGAAAAATAGCTAGAAATTCATACATCACACGACCGGATTGGTGGCCGGAGGAGGGAGAAATCGCTGGCCAAAGTTCATCAAAAACCGGTCGAAACAATGGTTTTTCCGACGGTTCGAGGCGGCGGTGGGAAGGTGGACCGGGCTAGGTCGGCAGAGTGACGCGGTGGTCCCGGTCGGTCCGATGGGTCGGGTGGCCTGTGGAGGTGGTGGGAGGAGGGACCGATTCGACGAGGGGAAATCGCGACGGAGAGAGAGAAGCGAGGGTTTTAAAAATCCTGATTTCCCAAAATTACCATTTTGCCCTTGAGCGTATTTTGACCGTAATTCCTTCGTTAAAATTCCGATTCGAGCCTAATACGTGTCTACGGACTCGTTTCATCGCGCTCTACGCAGCGGTGTAAGTGAAACGGTCAAATTCTTTCTCGGTCAAAAGGTCAACCTTTTCCTCAATAAAATATTCTAAGGCATTTTAGTCTTTTCCTCTAATAAATTAATAATTAAATATTAATTTTAGGGTTGGGTTGTTACATGTGTGATATGTAATATAAAGGACCAATAATGTCAAAAAAAAAATATAATAAAGGACCAAAGGTGATAATTTGACAAACCTTGAAGACCATTTGTGATAAAAATCCAAAAAACAAAAAGCCTTGGTAATTTAAAGAGTTTTAAGCAGGAAAAGATAAAGATAAATGAGGACGTGAGGATGTTGTGTCAAAGTGTCGGTGTTGTGGGAGCCACAGATTGCAAGGAGATTTGTCAGACCAAAAAAATTTGGGAGACTTTGAAAAACACAAAGAGAGAGAAATTTTGTAAAAGAAGTCAAAATGACAAAATCGCTTTATTTATTTTTGATTTCTATTAATCCTTTATATTCGTGTCTTTGATTTGAAAGTTGAGAGGTTTTGTCTTTTTGAAAAAGCTTTGGTTTTTCCAAAAGCGAAATTTTTTTTTTGGCTAAAACCTAAATTTACTAAAAAATTTCTCCATCCGATGCAACAACATAATCTTTTCCGTTTACAATATGTGGAATTCCTATTCTATTCTAATTCTAATGTCGAATTTTTCTATTTTTCGGTCGTCATCATTTACGCCATTGTTTTTAGCTTGTAAGCAACCAAAAGCGCTTTCGTTTACGCGAAATCAAAGCCTCTGCTTTCTTACAATCGACCAAAAAAATTTCGAAGTTTTGTTACGTCTCTTTTTCTTGGCGTTCCATCTCGTTTGCCACTTTCCTGAAATAGCAATATAAATAGAAGTTTCCAACAATCTATATAGTTTTGTCGGATAGGTCGCGGAGTGGTCTCTCCGCCACCTTATCCGCCTTTAATAAAAGAGATTTCCATATCCAATTCAAACCCATCAGAGCGGCGTCACCATCACGTTGATATCTTTATCCATTCACAATTCCCAATACTTCCCATAAATCCCATCCAATCCCATCTTTCGATGTATTGGGTTCCATTTATTGAAGTTCGTTTACCTGTTATTTGTTGCTTGGAATTTCAATCTCTTGGGGGTTCCTTTAGCAGGCAGTGAGAAACTTGGGTTCTGATCTGAGAACCGATTTGGCTGTTAATTTGATTGCTCCTGAGAATTTGAGGCAAAACCCAGTTGGGTTTCTGATTTGGGAGGTGGGTTTTTGTTTGGTTTGCTGATCAAGTTTTCTGGGTTGAATTTTGTGGATTTGAAATTCTTGGGGTTCCTTGGGGCTTGGTTGGGCAGGTTTTGGAAACCCACCAAGCTTTTGAGCTGGTGGGTGTTGGCAATTTGAGGATTTGGGGTCAAAGTTTTGGAGGGGGATTTCTCCGGAATTTGGAAAGCTTCAAGATTTAAAGCGGTTGGAGAATTTGGTAACTGATATTTAATTTGCAATTAGGTTTTGTTTGGTTTGTTGGGTACCTTTTTATTTCATTTGAGCTAAAGCTTGAAGCAATAGATAAATCTTAATTGAACTTTTGGAATCATATCTCATTGACTTCTATTTTAATTCTGTATGATTCAATTTGAGATTCTACTGCAAGGACTCGTTTGTCATTCAATTGCCCTCCTCATTCTTTTGTAAACTTGGAGACCTAAAACCACATTTGTAGTTATAAGAGCTGTTGTAGGTTTTATAACCCTTCAGCTTTGTTGACCAAGGATATATACCTTTGCTACAACGACAAAAATACAGACATTTTACTTACTCCAAAGAAATGGATATAAGCAATGAGGCCAGTGTTGATCCATTTCCTATTGGACCTTCAACCATTGTTGGTCGGACTATTGCTTTCAGGGTTTTATTTTGCAAGTCAATGTCACAGTTGAGGCAACAATTGTTTCATACATTGTTGCGTCTTATCTATAGATGCAGGGACTTTTTGGCTCCCATGTTCTCATGGTTGCATCCTCGAAATCCACAAGGGATATTGGCAATGGTGACAATTATTGCTTTTTTGTTGAAGCGATACACAAATGTAAAAGTCAAGGCTGAAATGGCTTATCGGAGGAAATTTTGGAGAAATATGATGAGAACTGCATTGACTTATGAGGAGTGGGCTCATGCTGCTAGGATGCTTGATAAAGAGACCCCAAAGATGAATGAATCAGACCTTTATGATGAAGAAGTAGTTAGGAATAAGCTTCAAGAGCTCCACCACCGTCGTGAAGAGGGTTCTCTGAGAGATATAATGTTCTGCATGCGAGCAGATCTTGTTAGAAATCTTGGTAATATGTGCAACCCTGAGCTTCACAAGGAGAAACTTCATGTTCCCAAACTCATAAAGGAATACATCGATGAGGTCTCAACTCAGTTGAGAATGGTCTGTGATTCAGACTCAGAAGAGCTCTCATTGGAAGAGAAGCTTGCTTTCATGCATGAAACAAGACATGCTTTTGGGAGAACTGCCCTGCTCTTGAGTGGGGGTGCTTCTCTTGGATCTTTCCATGTGGGTGTGGTTAAAACGCTGGTGGAACATAAGCTTTTGCCAAGAATAATTGCTGGTTCTAGTGTGGGGTCCATTATGTGTGCTGTTGTTGCCACTAGGTCTTGGCCTGAGCTCCAAAGTTTCTTTGAGGATTCTTGGCACTCATTGCAGTTTTTTGATCAGATGGGTGGGATTTTTACAGTTGTCAAGAGGGTCATGACACGCGGGGCAGTTCATGAGATCAGGCAGTTGCAAATGATGTTAAGACATTTAACGAGTAATCTTACATTCCAAGAAGCTTATGACATGACAGGTCGAATTCTTGGGATAACTGTTTGCTCCCCAAGGAAGCACGAGCCACCTAGATGCCTTAACTACTTGACTTCACCTCATGTTGTTATATGGAGTGCAGTGACAGCTTCTTGTGCTTTTCCAGGCCTTTTTGAGGCTCAGGAACTAATGGCAAAAGATAGAAGTGGAGAGATTGTTCCTTATCATCCTCCATTTAATTTGGGTCCAGAGGAAGGGTCAATGCCAGTGCGTAGATGGAGAGATGGTAGCTTGGAGATAGATTTACCTATGATGCAGCTGAAAGAACTGTTCAACGTTAATCATTTTATTGTCAGTCAGGCAAATCCTCACATTGCACCATTGTTAAGGCTAAAGGAATTTGTAAGAGCTTGTGGAGGCAACTTTGCTGCCAAGGTATGTATTGATAGACCTCAATTCAGATTCATTTTAAAATTATTGTCTTTGTCCTATGGTTTTAGTTGTCTGTGTAGTCTTATTTTTCTCGTTACGAATATGAAAAGTCTTAGCCTTATCAACTTGTTTCTGCCTTCTTACTGCTTTTCTCTGTTTTTCTTCCATGCCTAACAACTTCGTAGAAATTAGAAGAAAAAAGTGAAGTTTTCCTGTAGCTGGTGAAATGTTGTATGATTCTCCAAGCCAGTTTGGATTTCTCTCAGTTGGGATACCAGCTTATGATAAATTCTTGGCTGCATCACCAACATGTGGTTTGGATTTCAGTAAGAGAAATCCATTTAGTTTCAACTTGAGGATAGAATTTACTGGCTTAGGAAATATTTCTTTTGATCTCAGCATCAGACCACATCTTTATGGACTCCAGTTCCAATGGCTTTGCCAAAAACAATCTTGATAAATTACAGTGGTCTATCGTCTTGGTTTATCAGCAAGCACCTTATTGAAAGGAATAGACATTGAGCTAGGATTGCTTATCTGTTCTTGCACACTGGTTGTAATATCGTATTTGGATTCTGTTACATGATTTTGTTACTTTGACATTCTGATGACATGAGAATTAATCCATTTTAGTCTTGAACTGTGTAGCTTGCTCATCTTGCTGAGATGGAGGTGAAACATAGATGTAACCAGATCCTGGAACTTGGTTTTCCATTAGGTGGACTTGCGAAACTGTTTGCTCAAGATTGGGAGGGTGACGTTACTGTTGTTATGCCTGCCACACTTGCTCAGGTACGGGGAGAAAGCATTAACTACTGAATTAGGCTTGGTCATTATTTCAGGGAACCTTACATTATAGTACTTGCTTAACAAATTTCTTAAAGTATAACTAACTTTGGATTGGTTAAATTGAACAAAGTATTACAAAATTAAGTTTTTTTGGAGTATTTTGAATTTTTTGTTTTTCTCTTGTGGACCAATTCGAATAATCCTTTAGATGGAGACTAACTAGCCATTTGTTTTCCTGACTTATTTACCAGTACTCAAAAATTATACAAAATCCAACATATATTGAACTTCAAAAGGCAGCCAACCAAGGTAGAAGATGCACTTGGGAGAAGCTCTCGGCCATAAAAGCAAACTGTGGCATTGAGCTTGCTCTTGATGAGTGTGTTGTAATTCTCAACCACATGCGCAGACTCAAAAGGAGTGCTGAAAGAGCTGCAGCTTCTTCTCATGGCCTAGCTACTACAGTCAAATTCAGTGCATCAAGAAGAATTCCTTCTTGGAATTGTATTGCTCGTGAGAATTCAAGTGGTTCCCTTGAAGACTTTGGAGATGGTGCTTCCTCAATCCATCAAGGTATTGGTGCATCCACCAGTGCAATTCCTTCTGTAAAAAACTTTCAAACGCACCGCAATATACATGATGGAAGTGACAGTGAATCTGAGAGCGTTGATGTTAATTCTTGGACAAGATCAGGTGGACCTTTGATGAGAACAACATCAGCAAATAAATTCATCGACTTTGTCCAAAATTTGGACATTGATGCTGAACTGAACAGAAGTTTTCTGGCTATTCCTAACTCAGCGACGCTTCAGATGGGAGGCAATAATCAGTATTATCAAAGCCCAAGGGGTACAACACCCGACAGAAGTCCCGAAAGCACTAAATTCGATAAGAGGGATTTTGGAAATATGGTTTCAGTAAATGGTTCGAGCATTATGGTGACTGAAGGTGATCTTTTGCAGCCTGAAAGGATACATAATGGGATTGTATTCAATATTGTGAAGAAAGAAGACTTAACATTGTCAAGTAGGAGTAGTCATGACATGGAAAATTATGGCAGTGAAGTTGCTGAATGCGTACAACTTGATTGTCCGGAAAAGGACATGGATGCTAGATCTGCATCTGAATGCGGTGATGCTGATATCACTTCAGACATCTGCTTAGAAGAAACGGCACCCAATTGCCTGTCGACGGATCAACCTAATGTAGATGATTGTAATCATCAGAGCATTGTGGATGGTTGATTTTAACATCTGTTTTGCTAAGAGATTTATTAAACAATTAGGTACAATTATTGACAGAATGAGGAGTTCATACTTTTTCCAGATTGAAATAAGTACTAAGAATACTGCTTCAAGGCTACATGTTAGCTTGGCTCAGTAGCTTCTGCAGTACCTTGACAAAGAATTTGATTCTGAATTCTGCACCCATGAAGCCATTGACTCTGTAAATTACTTGTGTACACAAATGAGCTTCATATGGCTCGATGAATGAAAAAATCTCTCTCTCTCTCTCTCTCTCTCAGTTTGATTATATATGTGAAACCATATGTCTACTGAACTTGTGAAGTTGCATCGGTTAAGTTTCTATTATATAGATTCCTACAGAACTAGTGCATTGAAGTTTTGACTCTTGATAATTCTAATATTGTTAGTGTTTTGAAGTTTGACAATTAATATTATCAAAGGGAGAAGAATGACATGTATTCTCTGATTATCTGTTAAATGTCTGTTAAAAAAATAAAAATGAACTGAAACGGAAATCTCTATTTCCTGATCTTATTGACATGGTCTTTTGACCTTCACAAATCAGAGTTTATATTGTGTTTGTTAGTTGTTTTATTCAATTTAGAAACGCCAATTCATGAGAAAATGCCTTCTTGATTGCATACTCCCAATCTTGTGTATCAGTTTTCTGTGATTATTTGTTTTGAAACCAGACTCAGTTTATTGAGAATTAGATTCTTTTTACATTTGTGGAGAAATTAAATTTGATTATTCTATTTTCTTCCTGTATGAACATAAAATCGATAGTGTGGGAACCTAATTTTAAGCAAACCCTAGGTCAAATATTTCCTTCCATTTGGGGAATATTTGATTTGGGAATTCTTGCTTTGATTAGGGATTTGATTCGCATTAAATCCCTAATTGATTTAAATCTCCTAAAATCAGAAAAATAATTCCTTTCCCAACAAGGACCATTTTTCCCCAAACCCTAACCCTCCGAGACCACTATAAAAGGATGGTCACGCGCAAGGGTTGAGGTACGTTTGAAATCTCTGGGTGTGACCCTCTTATTTGTTCTATTTTGTAGGGAGAAAGTGGCGGTGAAGAAGAGAAGGGAATCTTCCCAATCGAATATTCTCGTGGGGAAATTTGCTCCCACAAATTGGTGCTTTCATTGAGAGCACGAAATATACTCAAAGCGTGCTCCAAACCTATTTTTTCAATCCACCGAAGCCTTCCAAACAACCATGGTTGGAAGCAAACGCCTTAGGAGCAAAACCACCGAGACTGCGCACTCCGGAATGGCCGAAGCCTCGCTGCCACCACGAGGTACAGCTGCTGCCAGCGATTTGCAGCAACCTCCCATCGCTGCCAGCACGTTCCAGCAGCTTCCCGGCGAGATCCAGCAACATCCCATGGCTGCCAGTGCTTTCCAGCAGCTCCCAGGAGACTTGCAGCAGCCTCCCATAGCTGCCAGCGCGTTCCAGCAGCGCCCCGGCCAGTTTCAGCAGCCTCCCATGGCTGGCAGCGCATTCCAGAAGTTTCCCAGCGAGCTCCAGCAGCCTCCCATGGCTGCCAGATCGTTCCAGCAGCGCCCCGGCCAGTTTCAGCAGCCTCCCATGGCTGCCAGCACATTCCAGCAGCTTCCCAGCGAGTTCCAGCAGCCTCCCATGGCTGCCAGCGCGTTCCAACAGCTTCCCGAAGATTTCCAGCAGCCTCCCATGGCTGCCAGCGCGTTCCAGCAACTTCCCGGAGGGTTCCAGCAGCCCCTCGTGGCTGCCCATGCTGTCCAGCCACCTCCGGCAGCTACGCAACCTCTCCAAAAAACTGCTATAGCAACCGGAACACAGCAGCAGCTGTGCCATGTGGCTGCGGAAATTGCAGCGCAGCCACGCAGCCCCGTGGCCTCCTCCGTCATGCAACCCCAAGGCCTAGGTGCCGGTGCCACCACCCATGATAGTGCCGCCATTCGTGACCACCTCAATGCCATCTCGGGCCATTCCCTAGTCTTGGAGCAAATCCATTCACTCCCTTCTTTGCAACCACACTTGACGTATGGGTACACATCTAATGGAACCCTAGCCCATCTGCCATTGGGCCTGATCCACACCTCTGCTCCCGACCCACGCAGTCAAGTGAGCCTTAACTCACGAGTTGATTAGCTTACACAAAGGGTCGATGACCAAAACAATTTAATTGGCCAGCTATTCAAGCAGATCAACTTGGGTCAAGACTTTGGAGCCCATGACGAGGAGAGAAGGATCCGCGTACATACCGGCGAGCATTTTGAGGGATCCTAGACTAGACAATCAGAGAGAAACTAGCAGGGGAGAGAACGAGATCGAGCTGACGAGATGCAGACATTTGCAAGCCATACTCTGAGCCGATCGACGATCCATTCAAGACTAGGCTCACAGGGGCACGAGTCCATGAACGATTGCGTGACGAACACAACGACCGATGTTCACTAACCCGCTCAAGAACCAACTCGAGCGACAACTCGTTGAGGAATCTTGGCAAGCTCAATCCACCAATCTGCCTCACGGGCAGGGTAACCAAGGAGGTCAACTTCTTCAAGTCGACGAGGAAGTCAACCATCCCCACCTGAATCACGAGGGTCGCCAACGTGCTCGGCAAGCCATGCATGTGGAGGACATCGAGAACTTCGTAACTTAAAGATTGGTGGAAATTTCGAAGATGCTCTACGCAGGGAGGTGGACCAAGCAAACTATACGCACTACCAAAATCGAGCAGACTGCTCGCTCAAAGAGATTCTCAATGCCTTCATTCAAGCATTTCAAAGGGGATTCCGATCCCGAGAGCCATTTAAAGCACTTCAAAAGTATCATGATCTTCTACAAGGCTAACCATGCCCTGATGTGCAAGGTGTTTGTAATGACCTTGCTAGGAGCAGCCCAAGACTGGTTCCACACCCTGCCATCCAGGTCGATCAGCAGCTTCAAGAAGCTAGCTTATGTCTTCACCAAAAACTACACTTCTTACCGGACGATCAAGAAAAACTCGGACCACCTATTCAGCCTGCACAAGAAGCACGATGAATCCCTCTGAGATTACATCAAGAGGTTCAAAGCAGAAAGGACAAACATCATTGGATGTGACGATCGAATTGCGTCATCAGCCTTCAAGAGGGGCTTGCCAATTGAATGTGAGCTATACCGCGAGCTGACCATCTCTCCCTGCCAAACACTAGTAGAATTCTTCACGACAGCAGAGCGCTATGCACTTTGGGACGATGATCAGACCGCTGCAAAGAAAGCTGCCAAGCAAGCCGATCAACCGGTTGAGCAGGCAAGCCAAAGAAACGACATGATAAAAGACAAGGATGGAGGTAAGCGCGGATTACAGCCTCAGGGAGGTGCTCCAACAGTTGAGAGCTACACCAAGTCCACTATTCCGATACAGCAGATCCTAGCACAAGTAAAGAACATGCCTTGGTTGAAGAAACCATCGCTTTTGAAAGGAAACCTAACAAAGAAGGATACTAGTAGATATTGCGAATTCCATTAAGTGCACGGTCATTACACAAATGACTGCTTCGCTTGGAAAAAGCACCTCAAAAAATTGGTCGGAGACGGCCATTGCACGGAATTCATCGCAATGAGTGATATCCAGCAAATTAAAGATCGTGACGCAGCTGCCAACGAACCTCTACGAAAAAAGTCATACGGATCAGCACCATCCTCGCCGATTCTAAGAGCTCGAGCTGACCACCGAGGAGCATAAGAGAAAGATCATGCAAGTGACAAAAACAGGTCTCCCAAGCTGTCACTTGCTACCCAGTCATGGAAGATGATCCCGACATCATCTTTTAAGGAAAAGAAGTTCCAAGACAACGGAATGCCCATCACCTCTGGAGGTACTATCCACGAAGCTCCTCGCCTATTAGCTCGGCTCTAAGCAGGCAACCAGGCCTCCCTCACCTCCATTAAAGACAAGTTACTTTTGATGTTACCCCTGCAACTCATCTCTTTTGTTCAATAAAGCAATGTAGTCACACATACATCAATACAAAGTTCAAGCTTTTCTTTCCAATGGAATGTTCACAAATGCAATTGACATGTCTTCGGACGTAGGCTAAACAGGCCACTTTCATCAACACGTCTCCGGATGTAAGCCAAACGGGTCCCTCTCATCGACACGTCTCCGGACGTAGGCCAAGCACGGGCTGCACTCGCATCGACACGTCTCGGACATAGGCCAAACAGGCCACTCTCATCGACACGTCTCGGGACGTAGGCCAAATGGGCCACACTAATCGACACGTCTCGGGACGTAGGCCAAACAGCCACTCTCGCATCGACACGTCTCCGGACGTAAGTGAAGCACGGGCCACACTCGCATCGACACGTCTCTAGACGTAGGCCAAAAAGGTCACTCTCATCGACACGTCTCCGGACGTAGGCCAAACGGGCCACACTCATGACACGTCTCCAAATGTAGGCTAAACGGGTGACACTCATCGGCACGTCTCCATACATAAATCAAACAGGTCGCTCTCATCGACATGTCTACGGACATAGGTCAAACATGCTGCAACATGAGAAAAACATCCTATAAGATATGCAGAGCATGCCCGGAGTCCCTTAAGAGGGACCCTGGCACTTATAAATTTTCCAAGGGAGACACACAATCAAGATACTGGCTGGTTACTCAAGCAGTTCACAAGTCAATATGCAAATTGAAGTTGAAAATATAAACTAAATTTCCAAGGCAAGCTGACCAACTTGCCAAGTTTAACAAAAAGAAGATAGTCAGATAAGACCAATTATTCTACACAAGAAAACATACTACAAAAGCTGAAAAGAAATGAAGGAGTCTTCATATACTCTGAGATGCCAACAGGAGATCCCTGGTCTCACTTCTTCGGCGTCACTGATCACCACATTCTCAACTCCACCGCTTGATCGCTGATGTCCGCCACTATCTCATTTGCTGCATCCTCTTCTGCTTTATCCTCTTCACCATCGTCTTTTCAACCTCCCGCTCTTCACTCCTTCTATGTCCACGACATTAACCTGCTCACTTTGCATATAGTGCAAGTCAGAACAGAGCATCTCGACGTCTTCATCTCCAATGGCATAGACGATATCATTTCCATTTGTAGTCCAAGTAGCCCAGCTTGTACGCGTTCATGGTAGCTTCGAACTAGGACTTTTCATCAGACTTGTTGTAGGCGCCAAATCTAGCCAGAAGCTTATCATAACTAAAGGAGACGTCAGCATTCTTGCGCTCAAGACAGAAGGAAGCATCTTTTTGACTAACCAAGTCAATAGCAAAAGAAGAGGCAACAACATTTAGTTTCGATAGTTTCAAAGAAGTAAGAGCTACTCATTTTTCAAGCAGATGAAATATTGTTTCCCTTTGTTTTTCCAAGGAAAGACTTGAGATTGTCTCAAGATCACTAGCCTGATGGATATGATCAACCAGTTTGAAGCAAACAAACGGGCTTGACAGGAGGTTCATGTTCAGCAAATCAGACACGTCTACATCCCATGTAGGGCTGGACTTGTCCACTTTGGGATCAGCCGCTGACATTGTAGGAGAAACCTTCACCCGGACAAATGACTCTCTCGTCTTCTCAACCGCCGCCATCCTTAACTCTCAAAGGAGTTGACGATGCTGAATCAACTCCACGCTTGACTGCTCGTGACTCAACAGCTGGATCGCGATAGTTGAACGAATGAGCACATCTCCCAGTTCGATCTTCATCCCTTGACTAGTGCAGATGACTAGAACTTCAGAGAGGAATATCAACATCTTTTTACTTCTCGGCAAGCAGACCCCTTGCAAATCACGGTTTCCAAGCTTGTCTGTAGGAGACTCAAGTGGAACATCCCGAACATTGCGTATATCGTCAATCTTCTTACTATCTGCACCAACAAGATGTTTAAACCTTGCTGATGGCGACGGAACAGTTCTTACTTGAGTCTTCTTAGCAAAAGTGATCCTTGGCTTTTTCCTCAAAGGAGTCACATCTTTCACCAACGAAGTCGTAGCTTCATTTCTTGAAGACTTGACATATCGGCCTTCCTTTTTAAAAGGAGTCCGGCATAACACTCCTTCTGCCCAGCCAACAGATCATCATAGTCTAGACCATTCTGCTTCCATTTTTCAACATATTGGACATGGGGCAGACCACCAACTTCCTCTCGGTACTCACTCAGCCGCCACCAAGCGACGACAACCAACCTGGTCCCACCTAGCTGGTCCTTGCCACAAAAAAGAGAAGACAAAGAAAAAAATATACGTGCTCAACTTACCTTGGGATGCACGATAACTCATCTCTTCGACAAGCAGTACAAATTCTCCAAGATCTCTCTCAAGCTAGAAAGTAAAGAAGTCAAGTTTGCGATGTGAAGAAGAGTGAAGAGAAGCCCTGCATTTATACAGGTTGGGCATTAGGTCAAGAAAGAATCGCAAGACTATTCCTATTGGGAACCCAACTCCAAGAACAAATAAAAGCCGACTCCAATTAAGAGCTCAAATCCAAGAAGGAAGCCCATTACAGCTGGACAGCCCAACAGTTAATTCACACCTCCTCCATGCCACCATGTGCCATGCAGAGGGCATTTGTGGGAACCTAATTTTATGGGTCAAATATTTCTTTCCATTTGGGGAATATTTGATTTGGGGATTCTTGCCTTGAATAGGGATTTGATTCGCATTAAATCCCTAATTGATTTAAATCTCCTAAAATCAGAAAAATAATTCCTTTCCCAACAAGGATTATTTTTCCCCAAACCCTAACCCTCTGAGACCACTATAAAAGGATGGTCATGCACAAGGGTTGAGGTATGTCTAAACTCTCTACTGAAACTCTGCAGAAAATTCCTCTCACAAACCCTAGTCACCTTCTCTCTCTCTCTCTCTCTCTCTCTCTCTCTCTCTCTCTCTTTCTCTTTTACATAAGGCTCCGGCCGCCTGGTTTACACCATAAACACATCTCCGTACCCTAGTTAGCTAGTGTTTTTCTTACAAACTCTTGAACTAATTTAGGCATCGGAGGGCCTTTGGCCAACACCCCTCGGGTGTGACCCTCTTATTTGTTCTATTTTGCAGGGAGAAAGAGGCGGCGAAGAAGAGAGGAGAATCTTCCCAATCGAATATTCTTGTGGGAAAATTTGCTCCCACAGATAGTGCTGGTAGTTATCTTGAATTTGCAGGATTTGTTGTAAGTGCAGTTTGATAATGCCAAATTTCGTTATTTGAGTTTCATTGCTCCTTTCATGTTTAGACTTTTTTATTTATGAATTATTGTCGTTGATCCTGTGAATTATCATTTATATGCGTATGTATATAAAGAAAACTAAAATTTAAAATAAAAAAAAAATAAAAAAAGAGGTTGGGCAAGTAAATTATATTTATGAATTACCTGTTCACACCTTGACATCAATATGCATCCTTTCTTGCTAGTTCGACGTTTTTCATTTTTTATTGTTGTGCTAATGCATAACAATTAAAATCGAGTGCTGCTATTTTCACTCCCTTATCCTATTTTCCCACTCACCATGTAAATTTGAAAAAAAACAATCATATCTTTCCACTTACCATTATTCCTGAAATACCCTTTAATCAATTTTGAGGAAAACACAAACAAACACAACCTACCAATTAACTTTCGCCTATTTCTCACAAAGTCAAGCCATTCGCATAAGCTTCAAAACAATTTCGCAGAATTTCAAAACAAAACTCAAATACAACTTTCCAACTCCTTGAATCTCAAATACAACTTCACCAAACAAAATATATATACTTTTGCTGAACACCACAAAGTCAAACCATTCCAAAGCTTCAAGGGATACCCAAAAACTCCAAAACCAAGCTCAAAACGACCCCAATTTTGTTCCAATTAGCTTCACGGTGCGTCTACCCAAGTGCAAGTAGTCACACATAGTAATAATCTTGGAAGTCCAAGTATCGTATTCTCAAGGAGCAGGTAGGCAAATATCTGCACACAAAGAAATAATTAAACATACCACAATAAAAGTGACAAGCAAAATGGAAAAGTAATTTGATATGATTGTTGTGGAAAATTGAGTTTAAAAATGAAATATCAATAATGGAAATGCTGAGGCATCAAGGTTCAATTCTTTAAACAAAATATGTTTCATGCTCTTTAATCCAAATTATAACTCGATTAAAATCATCATTGAGAAACTTTAACCGGAAGATAAAGAAATTAAAACCAATTTAATTTTTCAATGTAATCTTTTATTAATGATTGTTCAGAAAATGGAGTTGCTTAATATCTATTCTTTTAATTTAAAAGCATGCCAAGTCAGTTCTTAACAATGAGAAAAATATAATTGAACTCATGAAAAGATAATAGCACTTAACATCAATCAAAATAAAAGGATATGAAAATATTGAACAACCAAAAATAAAAGAATTTAGCAATTCATACCGTATATTGGATTAAAGAACAATTCACAAACTTACTCAAAGAACATTTCCTTTAGCCTTAGCTAGAGTTCTAGCAACTCATTACAAAAGAAAACATAAACTAAATGGATAAAGAAATCTGTCGTAGGGGTGCCCTTGCCAAATAAGTTGATGGGTGATTTATAGTAGTTAATGAGGTGAGTGGGAAGTTAATACATTCATGGTGGGTGATGAAGGGTTTAATTGAGGGATTAATTGGATTAAACATGTGTTGATGGTGAAGAGTTAGTGGAAAAGAAATAACGGTGAGGTAAGTGGGCGTTAAATGGCTATGAATGACATAAAATAGGCTCTTCTAGCTTCAACGGTTTTGTCTTCTCTTCTCCCTCTTTACTTCTCTTTATAATCACAATAATCCCACAATCAATTCTTCAATTAAATCTGCCAGCAATTCTCTTCACACCTAGCTTGAACTTGGACAAATGTATGTCTTCATCTTTTGGCTTTCCAACTTCCTACAGAAGATAAATTCACCTAATAAGTTCACCAAATTAACATAGAAAATTCATAAATCCAGTTGGTGAGAATAAAATGTAACAACAAGTGAAATTATATTCATTAAGCCAAAATTATATCATAAAGTCTCCAAAATAATAGTAAAAAGATGTAATTTGAGACTCTCATCACTTCACAAACCAGCAAAAGTTCCAACTCAGATTCCTATAATACTATAACCACAAATATTAAATCTCCCTATAGCTTTAACCCCAAAACAAACAAAAAAACAATTCAAGCAAACAGACCAAAAATCTTACTAAAATTGAACCACAAGCATCCCCCAAAAAGTAAAAAAAAAACCCCAGTTTCAGAAACTCCAAAACCCACCTACAAATTTTAGTTTTCTTTTTCTTTTTCTTTTGGGTAAATAAGAAAACCCACCTACAAAAAATTTCGAATGGTTCACAAGACAAAGAGTAAAAGCAAAGAAACATAGAAAAGTAAGATGAGAGGAATTATGCTTTGACTTGAGGAAGTGGTACGACAAAGAAGAATCAACCTGGATTTGTTTTCCTCTTGAGCTTATCTCCTCAGAGAAACAAGACAAGTAAAGAGAAAGGTATAAATTTGTCATTAAAATAGGACAAGTGAGTAAAAATGACAGCACTCTTAAAATCCGTTAGATTAATCGAGTGGTTAATATTATCTTAAATGCATGTAAATGCACCAATGCTAAATACATAGACTCGGAATCAGATGGAGCTTATATATGCATATAACTTTGTTTAAAGTTAAGAGTAGAAAAAATATATATTTGTAGTTTGTTGTGTCTCATGTCTGGACTTTACATTAACGTATTGTTGAATAAGAGTCACTTCGGTGAGCTTTTAGCATGAGAATATTGTCATTACTTTCATGATATGATGAATATCAATTATATTAACTAGCATCAATGTCTTAGGTACATGGTTCATTGAGAATATAAGTGCGTATGTGCAGTGGCGGACCTGTGCAGGCGCAAGGAGGTGCACCTGCACCTCCGGTCGCCGGAAAACTCCATAGAAGCTGCTGAAGTTGCACCTCTGCTCATGCACGGAAGGTGTTCGATGAAATGTGCAAATGAAGGGCTGCTGTGCTGTTGCACTGCTGCGCCTGTGCAGCGCAAGAACTTCTCTTTTTTAAATCGCCTGGCCAAAACGACGTCGTTTTGGACCAGGCGCTGCTTTAAAAAAAATAAAACCTAGCCATTCGTGGGCCATTCGTGGATAAGGGTTTAAAGAAAACAAACCTGGCCATTCGTGGGCCATTTGTTCATGGTCATGGATAAGCCAATTTAAATAAGGGTTTTCAAAAAAAAAGATAAAAAAAGGGGAAACTGCTGGGCATTCGTGGGCTTCTATTCTAAGGGGCTTATATAATTCCTACCTAGGTTTTAATTGAAACTTCTCTTATTCAATTGGGTTTTGGAAATTCCTTATTTAAGTGGGATTGAAAATTCTCTTTATAAAAAACCAATTTAACATCACTCAAAGTGTGTGTGCATCACAAGAGTCCTGTGTTTTTTTTTCTTCTTGAGTACGCTAATACAAAGTAAGTCGGATGCATATTTTTTATTTTTTATTTTTTTGTGGAGCTTTTAGCTTTTAAGAATTGCACCTCCGTTGAAAAATTCCTGGATCCACCGCTGCTTATGTGTGGCTGAACATGAGATACATGGTTCATTGAGAATTTTACATATATGTTCAATTATTCTAAATTACATCCTGCAAGTACAAATGTGTGAAAATATTTTTTCTTTGAAATTAAATTCTGAAAACTATATGGAGGAGTTGAGACTTGTTGTTCCCAAATTCCTTGTCCCCTCCCTGTCTCTTATCTAAAATTTTGACACGTGTCTCCACCTTTAACAATACACAAACATAACTTGTATAGAAAATAATGTAAAACATTAATATGCGGTTTTCGATGCTTTTTTTGGTCCAAATTTTATATCATGGACAGGAAGAAGGAGACAAGGAATTTGGGGACAGCAAATCTCAACTCTACATGGGGGTGGTGCAGGGGCGGAGGCACGTAGGGACCAGTGCAGTCACTGGCCCCCACTCAATTTTTTTCTTTCTTTTAAAATGTAATATGTATTGCTGTTATTGAATAATCTATATTAATTAATATGTTTAGTTTATCACGTGGGCCAGCAGCCAAATCCTGTTTTCCTTTCCACCAAGCGTAAGCCACTTTCCATTCCTTTTTCCAAAGGTTTATGGCTCTTATTATTATATATTTACTCTTCTAAAAAAATTGATAAAATCCTAACCCATTTTTCTCCTTTCTTGGAGATACACAAGCAACAAAGCAGACTTTCTCAATGCACTGCCTGTGAGTTTTTCTCTCAAACTCCATATTAAACTATCAAGTTTTTATTAGGTTAATTTATTCAATTAAAGTTTTTTTAGTAGTTCTCTTTTTTATTTTTTTCTTTCTTTATTTATTTTTAGTTCATAAAATTTTGAATTTTTTTCTTTTTATTGATTTTAATAGATCTTCAATTTATGTATAAATGATTGCTTTGTTGCATATATTGAGAGAGACATTTTCAATAGTACAGATGACGAGGTTGTTATGCAACGATTTCAAAATATGAAAACTCGTCAAGAACAATGATGATTGTAATGAATACATAATATGATTTTTGATGTTTTGGTATGTCTTGTGAGTTCAAATTTTTCATTGTTTATATTTTGTGAGAGGCCCCCACACACATGAAATTCTGGCTTCGCCATTGGGGTGGTGTACAATTATTCTTGGAGTTCATGTCCTATGGCTCTAATTTCTCTGTCTCCTCTCTGTTTCCTAGCTAATTTGTTGACATCTGAACACTAACTTAACTCTAATTTAACAATGTTAAATCAAAATAAAATAAAAAACTGAAAATTAGAAAAACAAAAAACAAAAAAACAAACAAAAAGCCCAACAACAACCACCACCACACTACCCACTCGCCCAACCCCAACTCTAATTTAACACTGGGAAGTTGTGGGTGGTTACCTTGCACTTTTATAGGCGCAAGACATGGCGCATGTCTTGGCCTTGGCATTGACACATGGCACCACAATTGAAAAGGAAGCCTTAAGAAAAGGAGTTCGTGGGTTCCTTAGTGGGAAGCAAGGCATGGCAGTTTTGGGAGGAAAACTGCCCATGCAATAGTGGTTGTGTGCATGGCAGACACATCACCCAAGCAGTTGGGGTTGTCAACCGTAATGGGTCCTTTGACTTTGACTTTGACCGAGCTCGCAAAATTATTTATTCTCTTTTCAATTCTCGATCCATACCTTTTCGGTGTGCGATCTTATAGGTTCTACTTAGCGAAGCCGTGTGCAAGAATGGTTACTTCTAAACCAAATATGCATTGTAATTTTTATACAATTCTCCCTATTGGCTAAGGCTAATTATTATTAGTCCACACAGGGCTTCCACAAACAATGAGTGACAACTAGCAGTATGTCATGGCTACCCAAACTAAATAGAATTCATTTGAAAACCTAGTCAATTTGTGATTACAATGCAATTTGATCCTTATCTATTGCAATACTCTCTGTCGTGTATCTTGGGATATGGTTAACTTGTGTCAATTCCCTAACATGACATCACTTTGATGTAATTGCTTACGTTCTTGTTTCAATTCTTATCCTGTACTTTGGCCAAAGATTCAATGAACCATATCTTTAAAGTATTCTCTCTTCTTACTTAAAGTAGAGATTCCTTATTGTACATTCACTTACCTTTGTGCATATGTTGAGTGTCCTAAGGAACACCTTTACGTCACATCCTCTTGATACCACTGTATAGTGTCCTAAAAAATAAACAGCTCATGCACAAGACAACTATGATGTCTCAGGTCTAAGGATTAATTTGCATTATCATTATTTAGAATTCCTTATTTGACACTTGTGAGTAAGACTTACATACAAGAATTCTTGAGTTGATTGCGTTCAGTAAACTCCATCTCTATAGAGCACCTACACACTTGTCTTAGTGTCTCTACACAAATGACTTGAGATTAGTCATCCTCATGATTTAGCAAACATAGCATGCACCAGTCTTCACGTCTCACCATTGTCCAATTGGTGATCCTATGACTAGGAACCTTTTAGGATACGATACTTGTATGATGGAGAGGTCTTGTGAATCTAACTTCTTTAGACTGCTTTTCTTTCATATCTTTATCCATGGTCTTGTTACTTTATGTAGATTATGTATCTTAGAGTAACATTCATGTCCCTTTGATTATATTGATTATTTTATATCCTTAGAATATTCCATTTTTATATTGGGTTGTAGGGCATATATCTAACATTATTAAACCTAAATGAGTTTCGAGGCGGGCATACTCCTTCATGGTGCAAGTCACATGTACTCTTGAAGAACTCACCTAAGTGAGAGTGGTCATGAGGCCGTGACTATGATGATTGGGTTTTTCTCTAGTACTTCTCATGAGAATCAAGATAAGTGCATGGCCATAATAGCGGTAACCTGTGCCAAGTTTATGTATCGATACCATGTGTTGCAATTAGTAATTTGGCCAAAAAGGGTCTAGTTCAAGACATAGTTCACTATGATTTCTTCATATGAAAGTTGTTTACACTAAGTATAGGCTCAAGTCTGGAAGACACCTACACTCATTGCACGGTATAAAAGTTGCCCAAATCTTCTTTCTTATAATCCTATGAAGTTTTGAATCTTGTGGGGGATTGTTGGATATTTATCTTATTTAATTATTTATTTATTAAGATTCAAAACTTATTAGGTTTTAAATTTATAGTCATAACCTTTTAAATAAAGGGTTAAGTTTAAAGGCATATCTCTTACTGAATAGGTATATAGAGTTCTATAAAATAGGAACTCCTGACAAACCAGTGTACGTTCTATTCCTTCTCTTCATGTCTTCCAGTACTATGTTTTCCTATAGTCCTTTCTTTATCTTATCAATCTAATGGGCAATCCGATAAACCCTTGGCACCCTGTCTATGATCGTGCTTAACGGATCAAACGTCCTATGAGTTTCAAAGGTTTTATCTTGGAGTTGTAGACGACCTTTATAATCTGCATGTGGGGAGGCATTTATGATTTTAGGACAACGACTACGTGCCTTTCTTGATATCACATGCCAGATGTTCCTAACCCTTTTCCTATGTATTTACTGTATTAATTATTATGTATAATTGATGTGTTTTGGGTATTGATTTATCTAATTGATTTTCATATGAATATTATAAATATAATTATTAAATATTTCCAACACTTTCTATCACCCAAAAGAAACTTGACTTGTGGAAAAAGTTTTGAAATTTCCACTTCAATTTTGTTTCCTCGTCTTTAACTCTATCTTCACTCCTTAAGGCAGGAGCTGAAAAAATATAGTTTGGTCGAAAAACCTACCCACCATCCACACCCATGATATTGGAACCTTAACTAGACTTTTATATTTTGTATAGATAATTGGTGATAGGTTGCATTTATGAACCAAAATTAGGTCCATTAGTGACATCGTGACAGCCACCAAGCTATTCCTAGCTCAGCTATTAATCGACCCTAGTCAATTGAGTGACAATGATTTTGAGTAACAATTTTTAAAGCATGTACACGACGGTTTTGAGACAAATGAGAAAACATTTTTAATTAATCTATCATTTGTTTAATGTCGTCTAGGGTGGGCAATCAGACCGAAATACGAGCAATCGGCCAAACCAAATTGATCGCCACCACCACTTTTCTCCTTTACCACCATTGCACCCGCACGCAAATCTGGAGGCCATAGAAGCCACTTCGCTGGGTGTGACACTGAAATCAAACCACACCGAACCGTTGGTTCCAGTTAATCGAGGGCCTTCATTTTTAATGGTGTTGGTGCTGGAAATCACCCCACGGAGGTCTTCGGTTCTGTGGACGATTTTGGCTCAACACTGAACCAAACCACACTGAGCCCACCCCTAGTGTCATCTATGAAAAATGGAAGTGTTAGATAAATTAATGTGTGGTACAGTATTACCATGTCTGTTGATGACACTTTCACTAAAAAATTGCCGCATATTGCTTGAAAATAAAAGTAAAAGATTGTATATATATATACAAGTGATATTGGGGGAGGGGGGATTCGAACACATGTTCTCAAAGTGCAAGGCTACCTACTCTTAACCACTTGAATTACAAGCCCTATAACTAGATGGGTAAAATGTCCAAATCTTGAATGCGTGTTGAATGTGTGAAGTAAAATTTTGAGTGCTAATAGAAAACTACAATTTGGTAAAATATCCTAGGCATATTTATTTCCTTTAACTAGAACTAGAAATCACACGTATGCTATGTGTGCGAGATGGTCGTTATTTTTAGGTGAGGAAAAATAAAACTAGGAAGATTTTTTATTTATTATTTTTTTTTCAAAGGGGAAGAGAAAGCTATGTTAGAACAATGTGAGAGAATTTTATTTTATTTTATTGTTTAAATTATTTTGAACTAATTTTTAACTCTTCTTATATTGAGTTATTTACATTAACACCCCCTAACGTTTTCGCTGTTTTCAGAAAACCCTTAAGGTTTCAAAAATTATATGAACATCCCCTGAGGTTTAAAATGTTTCATAAAACCCCTTTTCATTTATTTTTTGTCCAAAGATTGATGATTTATATAAATAATTTCTTCAAATGATAAAGTTAGCCTTTGAGATTAGATTGCAAATACCTTCATTGACGTTAATTTTTTTCATTTGCATAAGTTTTCTTTTTTATAAAATCATCATTTTTTGGACGAACAATAAATGAAAAGGGTTCAGTGAAAAAAGGTTTTTTGAAAACAATTTGAAATAATTTGAAAATGAGTTTTGTGAAAAACAATTTGAAACCTTTGGGGGTATTCATATAATTTTTGAAAGCTCAGTGGGTAATCTGAAAACACCAAAAATCTCAGGGAACTATTAATTTAAATAACTCTCTTATATTAGACCATTATGTTCAATGCAAATTCATATAGTATAATTGGAATTTTAGCAAAAGGGGTTCATAAACTGTGTTTTTCCTAAACAACAATATGCCATTCTTTTCTAATTTAAAGAGTGAACTATATTTTTCCTCTATTTTTTATAGGTCCAATTTCACATACACACACATGACACAATGGGACACTCTTGTTTGAGCAAAATTCATCATGAGGAATATTTGCATGTAGATTCTTTGACTCTCAAACTTCCTTCTCTTTCTTTTCCCTCGACCCCTGCGAAAAAGGATCGAGTAAATACATACCGAGGAGGTGTTGGCCAAAGGCCCTCTGATGTCTAAGTTAGTTCAATTGGACCTTGAAAAAGATACGACAATAACTAAAGCAATTGAAGTTTTCTCTATGGTACAAGAGAACCGGGTGGCTAGAGCAGTGTGTGGTGGTGGCTGGAGCCATGAGAGAGAGAGAGAGAGAGAGAGAGATAAAGGTCTTTCTCAAGTAAAAATCGGATTTAAGATTACCTCATATGTGTGATGTAGCCATGTATTTATAGCGCTCCTTGTCAGCTAGGGTTTGAAGAGTAATCCTTATTTAATTAGGATTATTCTTACCCAAAAATAGGAGATTGGAATTAATCAAGGAGATTCAGGGGAAATCACAACCTTGATTTAAGGAAATATTCCTATCTTAAATAAATTATAATTCCCATAATTAAATAGGATTTAATTAGGATAATTGATTGACTTAAGGAATTTCCCTTTTCCACATGCAACTGCTCATTGGCCGCCAAAATATATGCTCCCACAAATGCCCCCCAGTTTCTGCTTGGTGCATATGTTGCAAGGAGAAGATGTTAAATATTCTTCGGGCTTTCCAACTTTGTTTGGCTTTCCACTTGTGAGTTGGACTCCTAGTTGGAGTAGGCTCATGACTTCTCCTTGGAATTGACTTGTGACTCCTTGTTGGTTAAGGATACCCAACTATTATAAATAAAAGGCTTCTTTTCACTCCTCTTCAAATTGCAAACTTATCTTCCTCTATTTTCTCGCTTGTGAAAGAGATCTTGGAGGAGTGTACTACTTGTCGAGGAGAGGACTTGTCGTGTACACCAAGGTAGGTCACGACTAGTTGTCGTCGTGACAACAAAGAGTGGTTGGAGTGATGGCGTCGATCGATGGCAGAGGTCGCGATGGCTGCTGGTGGTAATGGCTACCGCTGCAGCTTTTTTTTTTTTTCTTGTTGCGGCAACGACCTGCTGTGCTAAAGCAAGTACCCGCTTGGCTAATGGGTTCTGGAAATCACCGCCATCGTTGTTGACTACTACTCGGTTGCAGTGTAGCATTGGCTTTGTTCTTTTGTTTTTTTTTTTTTTTTGCAACTTAAGGTTCTAGTTTGCGATTTCTCTTCCTTTTGCAGTTGCACAATCATCATGTCATCTGACGAGGGAATCCAATCTTCTGATTCGCAAGTGCCCAAGTGCTTATGGGGTGGCTCCAAGGTGATGAAGAGGAGATTCGTGGCAAACTTGCATCGTACACAACCAATCCCAGTTTAGTGGTGCGCCACCTTTGCTTCTGCCATGTGCATGTCAGGTTGGCAGAGCCTTCGACGAAATGTGTGGCTCACATGGACCCTAATGATCTAGATGCTAGGATTATCACATTCCGCCTGTTCTACTTATCTTTGGGCTTCTGATTTCTGATGTCGCGGTTTTTCAAGAAGGTCTTCCATACCATGGGGTGTGCACCTAGTCAGTGTACTCCGAACGTCTATCAGGCCGGATTCCTCTGAGTCGACTAGGATTGTGTTAATCCTTATGAGATTTTAAGGAGGCTCCTTAGCTACACTACAATCTTTGATGTGCTAGATGACCTACTTTGCCACAAACTCCGTGTAGTAGCCTTCTCCTACGAGCTCTTCAAGGTGCATCTTCCATGATCAATAGTTGGCTGTCTTATGCTTATGCTTGTTGGCATTGGCGGACTCATGAATTTTTAGCGGGGTGCAATTTTGAAAGACTAAAACTTTATAATAATAATAATTGACAATTTGTCAAATGCCTAGAGCGCACCACGCAACCTTGGTTGAGGCAATTCACCAATTAAGTCATAAGTCATAGAAAAAAAATATATATTACAAATGACCAATGACTATGATTAATTGACTATAGTATATCAATTAATATGGAAATCAACGTCAAATCCTCAATTAATCTAACAAAAATCAATTAAATAAACAAATCATAATTGATAGCACCTCGACACCTGTGTCACGCAACCTCTTCTTTCTTGAGTTTGAAAAGAAAAAAATATATCATTCTTGGATTATTTGAATTCTTTGATTGACTTATTGCATATATCATTCTTGATTCTCCGGTAGGAAGTGTACTCCTTTGTGAAGACGAAAGCTAGCTCCTTGAAGCAGATGATCGACTCTGATGGCATGGTATAGAACTAATCTTGAGCTTCTCCTCGTAAGGTCATTGCAAATATCTTGCACATCAGCCTATCCTCGGCCTTGTAGAGAATCATGACACTTTTGAAATGCTTCAAATGGCTCTCAAGATCGAAATCCCTTTTGAATTGCGTAGTGAATTCCCTTGGAGGGGCCGCCTGCTCAATCTCGGTGATGAATGGTGAGGAGTTCAAGTCAAGCCCCAACTTACAAATTTACGAAACCTTGGGCTAAGACGTAATTCACAACTTAATTATAGAATTTAATAAAAAAAAACTATAACTAAAATGCGAAGAAACATTTAAAGAAATAAAATAAATGTTTTGCAAAAAATATTCAGTGGAAATGACAACATCTGAAATCTTAAAATTTATACATTATTTTACAAGTTAGAACTATTCAAGAGTTCACTAAAAGAGTAGCTCATTATTCATCTACAAGCTATGTACACAATACACTCTATAGATATGCCAAAATCATCACAAGCTCTAGATTTCAGGTTCAGCACCTACAAAATCTGTTAGGGAATGAGCGAAACCACAGCTTAGTAGAGACATAAACCTTTTCACGATAAATTGATATAACTAAATTATGTGACATACAATCACACAGCCAAATATCACATTATTAATAATAATGCATGAATGCTCTTCATCTACTTCCATTAATTCATATAACTAGACAAGCAGACATGCACATTTCATACCATGCTTATACCACTTGGTGCCGAATGACAAGACCCGCCTTGAATTCCTCGAAATCCAGGATCCTGTGGTTTTTCTGACATCCAACTAATGTCGGGCTCACTTACTCATTTCAAACATCCTCTTCCCCTAAAACAAAGGAAAATAGGGCCGAGGCTTCAACCGAAATTTCGGCAGTCTCCTTTGAAAAGCGAACTTTACCAAATTTTTCAACCTGCCAAAAACAAGAGAAAAAGAATACCAACTGCCAGCAAACACAAAGCAACAGCACACAGATTACAAAATAGGCCTCTGGTCTTAACTTCAACCTTACCAAGGCAAAGTCATCGTAGTCTACGAATTTGTTTTTTACTTTAAAATAGCCACAAAATTCCAAAGCATAACTCAATTGTTTATTTTGCGGATGCACCTACATTAACCTAGGTTGCCTATGTACCCTTACTCAGAGATCAAGCCACACATAGTTCTTTCCCTGAAAATTACAATTCCTAAAATATAATATAATGTTGAAACAATCTTACGTTTATAACTCGACTCTTAAATTCTTTAATTTATTATTACAACACAAACCAAATCCAAAATCCATAACTCTCAAATCAAACATTTTACCTAAAACCATACATATAACCATCCGCATAGCGCATATCCTGCTATCACCCACCAAGGGGTATACGGAACACATAGTTTCATCTGAAGGCAACCGATATATTTTCCAAATGCAACAATATAATTTCATCCGAAGGCAACAATATAATTCTAAAGGCAACCAATATATATATATGTATATATTTTTCGAATGCAACCGGGTGATGGAGGAAAACTTGGCCAACCACCTATACAGACAAATTGGGCAGGTGGCTAGGGAAAGATCCCGGCTGGACACTTGTAGAGTAAACTCAATGTAGGTACAGGTCAATACATTGGCCAGACACCTACATAGTAATCTCCATATAGGTACAGGCAAACCACTGGGAGCAACCGATGAGGGAAAATTGTCCAACCACTGCGTGCACAAATCGGGCAGGTAGTTGGAGGAAATCTTGGTCGGACACCTGCAGAGTAATCACAATGCAGGTATAGGCAAATCACGCCGACACCTACAAAGTAATCTCTATGTAGGTACAGGCAATATCCACTGGCCGGACACCCACATAAGTGGGCACAGGCAAACCACTGGCCGGACACCCACGTAGTAGACACAAGTACAAGCAAAATATTGGTCGGACACCTCCAGAGTAATATCTATGTAGGTACAGGCAATTCTAGTCATGTGCACGGACTTTACCGAAGGCAACGCCCAATTCCCAAATCCTTTCTCAAAATTGTCATAAAAATTCCCCTTTTTCCACAAACCCACTTCCCCAGAACTATGTTCCCACTCCTTTCTCGACTTTCCAAAGATCCGCTCATAAGTAAATAAACAAATCCCTTTTTAAACAGAGACCAATCCGAAAAATCATTGATTTGATTCAGACCATACCTGCACAATCCTCTAAAGCCATAAACTAAATGATACAAAAATATAACTACCTCAAACTTGGAAATATAAACGATAGGCTAAATCATTCATAAATACTAGATAACACTACCGCGATATAACAACCATTTATGTAACAATAACTATTAACAATTTCCTAAATATAAACATACAACAAACTAACCCCAATATTACCACAGTCTGAATCCTAAATTCATATACTTCAATAATGATAATACTCGCAAGAAATCTCATAACGCATAGCAAAAGCCAATACCAGCCCGTTAACAAATTCCATAACCTCAATATATTCACAAACTTCAAATATCATAATATAACCCAATAATCCCACAATTAAAACACTATTAAAATCTCAAAATCCCAACAAGACCCAAAATAATTCAAATAATAACCAACACTTGTTTACACATGCAATTTCCATAATGCATTATAATCCAATATTAAAACACAATATAATTTCATAATCTTAATAGTCAAAATAATCGAATTTATATAGATGCAAGGCCATCCATCTTTGAAATTAATGATCGTTTAAAAAACAAAGTCCACTCACAAGAGTACGTGAAGCAAGAGTACTTATTTGAGAGAATAAAAGGGCTTAATTAATGAATAAAACTAGTCTTACCACAATTTTCTACCACATGATGTGGCAGCTGATGTGTACACACCACATCATGTAAAATAATAGTTTCTGTTTTTTTAATTTTATTTATTAAAATACACTTCATTCATTTAATTGATGTGGCATATAATATGGACATGTCACATCATGTGGTATAGAAATGTGAGATAAAAATGTGGTAAGTGTAGCATTACTCATAATTAATATGTATACTCCAACAACGAACTTTAACTCAAGACTTTAGTTCCCGGGTCTCAAAGTGCACATGCATGAGAATCGGGGAGTTCTTAAGGTCAATCTAATACTTTTCGAAAGGTGAAACTACCTCAAAAGACTCACGGTCAACCGAGTGGTCAAACTTCCCATATTGGTCAACCGGGGCCCACGACCTTTGATTTCCAATCCAAAAGTTCCTTTAGGTCCGACACAGTCACAAAACAAGTCCTGCAAGTTCGGTCTTGATTGAGTGGTTGGATTTAAGTCAATCACATGATCGGATGGTGATCGCTTCACCTAACACTAGACTCATTGATTCGGAGTATCCGAGACTCCGATTCTCGATCCACAAGTTCTTACACGTTTCTAGAATTATGAGGAATAATATATTAGAAAATAGGACCAATCGAATGGTCTGAACCTATCAAACCCAGATATCGCCTAATAGGCGTAAATCTATTCGATTGTCATATGACAACCAAATTCTAATTTAAAGCATACCGTCGCACTTGGGACGACATGGGGATCAAATCTGAACATAATGGGCCACCACACTATGGCCCACGCGCCACACGCTACCGCAAAGCGTGGGGTAGCTTGAGAAAATTTCGGTGACGGAAAAATTCACGAAACACCTACAATACCTACACCGATACGGTCAGACAAACAAGGGGAACACTTTTTGTTCTCGGACCATGGCCAAAACGTGACTGGAGCTAAGTGAAATCACTGTCAAACCATCGGCCTAATATGGGTATACTGAATTATTTGTAAAACCTCAAAATGAATCTACAATACCTACATAAATGGATAGATCACAAAGAGTAGATGAAGTTTCATACCTTACTCGATTAAAATGACAGTCGAAGTCACCGGAAAGGGCGTCGAAAACTTCAAAAATCACCCGAACTTCCAGTCGTTCCAATTTAATTTCCTTGGGTTTTTGAGCTGGGAAAATGGGTGGGTTAGATAGAGGACATCGATACAAAACTTTTGCAACCGAATCGGACACTGGATAACGACGAAATCGCCGTCGAAAAATTGCATTTGCTATCGTAAAGAGAGAGTGTGTTAGGGAGAGATGGAGGAGAGAGAGAGAGAGAGAGTGGTCTATTTTAAAAATCCAACTTTGAAATATTTACGGTTGTGCCACTGCACTTCCGTTGACCATAACTTCTTTGTTAAAACTTCGATTTGGTCCCACTACATGTCTACGAACTCGTGAGAGCGAGCTCTACACAACATTGCTACTCATTTCCCCAAAATCCTTATGGACTAAAAAGTGACCAAAGTACCCCTACTCCCAAGCCTAAGGGCAAAATTGTAATTTCACAAAAGAATTAAATTAGATTAAATCGATTAAATTTGGTCATGGATGTTACACCGAATGCCCATTTATATGAAATAACCCCCATCTCAATCATCCCATAAATCCCCTTTTGTTAGTCATCTTGTTTAACTCCCTGTCGTCAGTCCCGTATTACCCAATAAAAATCATGTGCACTATGGGATCCCTGAGATCTGGTACCTACCAAGAGTTAGACTTAACTACACAAAAGATTATATCCATTACCTTCTTTTTCCATTATTTTCTCAATCCAACTAATTTCCATGACATGATATAACTATGCCTTTCACATATCCTATATATCTCACAACAATGTAACCATTTAAAATATCACCAATGCATATATAATTATGCCAACATTGTTCAAATAGTTAAAGAATATGTAAACACCCAATAATAAGGAACGTCTACCAAACTATAATACCATGCATAATATAATGCTCACGAAATTTAATTAAATCAATCTCTGTAAAGGGCCCCCAAGAAACTCTTACTTCGATTCCAAAGCTAGCTCAAAGTTTAAGAAAACACAAGCTACTCTCTCTCTCTCTCTCTCTCTCTCTCTCTCTCTCTCTCTCTCTCTCTCTCTCTCTCTCTCTCTCTCTCTTTTCTTACTCTTATTTCAATTGTAGAATGCCCTATTTATATTAAGGGGAAGTCGGTTGCTATGAACTTATGACGGCTAATAAAATAGCATGTTATCAATTTGGCATGATATTAACAAGAAAAGGCTGCCAACAACCCGTAATTATAGCATGAGCTGTCTCATGCTCTGCAAGGTAAATAGATGAACTCAAGGTGATAATGCATGTAATGAATGTAAGACTACCAGGTATAAAATGTAATAGCAGCAGGTGTTGAAGGTGTTGCAAATGCAATAGAATTACTTCACTTTTGAACATAGCCATTTAGCATGCATATAGTGGACGACATATGGATAACAAATCTTTATATATTTGTTTAATAATCAAAGAAACTAAATATTATCATAAACATAGAAATATATAAGTATTATTATAATAGTATTCATAATAATTAACATAAAAATATAACAACAATATTTACATATACGTACCAAGATAATTACACACATAAATATAACCAATATATATATATATATAATCAATTCAAATGTATAACTAAATATGTAGTAAAATATTTAATTCTCAAAATTTAAATACATATACTTTTAAAAATACAGGTCTTCACAAAGAGAATGTTTTTGTCAATTCTTTACTTGGAGGAGTTTGTCAGGGGGTGAATAACACAATTCTAACAATTGAATATTATTATAAATATATACAATTATATAAGTTAAATACCCAAGAAATATCTAAGGGTACTCATTTAGAGAAAAACAAATAATAAATATATAATTTATAGTTATTTCAAATGAACACACACACATATATATATATATTTACTAAATACAAATAATTATTAGAATAGTATTGTAAACGTAAAATAATAATAATATATATATAAACGTTTAATCCTCTTTTTAAAAAACTTTTAAGAATACGGATTCTCACAATTCACTTGGTCTTCCTCCTTGCGCGAATCATCTTCAAAATCTCCTTTAATCTTCAAGCCTCGAAGTTGATCATTCACGAGATTCTCAACATCTTCTGCCTACATGGCTTGTGGATCACGTCGGTGTCTCCCATGACGTTGGCGTCATTGATCTAACTTCTCGACTATCTTACTTGCACGGCGTACTGGTGGACTAAGCCTGTGAGGGATCCTCTGTGGCTTATCGCTGAGAATTTGCTCTTGTGGAGCAAGTAGGTGAGCGTCTTTCTTCATGTACTTCATAAAAGGGATTGTAAGGCTAACCTCCTTGGGAGCCTAGTCTTGTATGAATACTTCTTTGTGGACCCAAGAGAGCGTGAACATCGGATCGTGGGCCTAACCTCAGTGCATGTTTGTCCTTGGACCTAATCCTGATCAAAGACTTGATCTACTTTGAGTGGGGCTCGCAGATGCTTGTGACATGCCAACATGCTGGGTAACGCACTCTTGTCCTCATCCTTACCTGCTTGCTCCTGCCCGACCTGCATGGGATTTTCAAACTCCTTGCATGTCCGCTCTTCCATCCTTCTTTCTTCACCATGGGATCCAGTGCCTAGGTCTTAGACCAAATTGATCTGCATGAAGAGTTGCCCAACCAAGTTGTTTTTGTCTTCTACTCTTTGAGCGAGCTAGTCTACTCTAAGGTTGAGGTATGCTTGACTGCTTGGATCTGGAGGAGAGAATTGTGTGGAGCCCAATTGCACGCGGCCTAGGGTTTCGTTGGAGGTGTAGGGAGCAATTGGTGGCAACGCCAACGGATGGAGTTGTTCCAAGATCAGGCCGTAATTGGCGGCAACGCCAAGATGGCCATAAGTGGTGGCTGCACCTTGCACTGAGGCTTCATCGTGGTGATGAGCCTCAGATCCGGCAGCAAGGCCATGTGGCGGCGACGGGGCCGTGAGGTGGAGCCACGGTCTCAGTCGCAAGATTGCGAACGTATAGCTTTGGCACTTCGCGGATTACTTCGTCGCGGCGGCCTTGTTTCAAATGTACATGCTTCAAACCACAGTTGTTTGGAAGGCCTTGGTTGAGTGATCAAATGGAGGAAACGGATTCCTTTGATTCAAGAGCATGTGTTGAGTATAACTCGTGTTCTCAATGAAAGCAGCAAAATGTTTGAGCAAAATTCCGCACAGGGAATATTCGCATGTAGATTCTTTTACCCTCAAACTTCCTTCTCTTTCTTCTCCCTCAATCCCTATGAAAAAGGTTGGAGTAAATAGACCACACTTGAGAAGGAGTTAGCCAAAGGCCCTCTGATGCCTAAGTTAGTTCGATTGGACCTTGAAAAAGATACGACAATAGCTAAAGTGGTCGGAGTTTCCTCTACGATACGAGAGACTAGGTGGTCGGAGCCTGTTGGCTTCACAAATCTTACGGCCTAGTGCTCCGGGCCATGGGAAGTGCGCTAACACGTGACGCCCTTCTTTTGGATGCGGTGCGGTTGTGCGCGGGCATGCTAGCACGGTCTACCGTGCGTCGAGATGGTGATGAGGTTTGGGTAGAAGATGGTTAAATGATGCGCCTGTTTTGAGTTTGACTGCTAATCAAACGATTGTGGCCGAGAGAGGAACCTGATCTCGGCCGTCAGGTTCACGGCCTGCGCTACAAGGCCGTTTAGTGGTGGTGTTGGTGGCGGGTTTTAGGCGGTGCTCCGGCGCGTTGCTCAGAGAGCGACGGTCGTATGATATATGGGATGAATGAGATGACAACAGAGATGGTGCTCCAGCGCCTTCAAAATCAAGGTCGTATGATATATTGATGAATGGATTTTCCTTACAACACTACTACAAAAATCGAAATAGACGACGGGAAACCACCGTCATGTAAAAGGTTTTCGCCCGGTCGTGAAATCGATTGCCGCCTATTTGGGTTTCAAACCACGGCTTTTCACCGTCGTTATTTATCAGTAAAGATGACGGTTTTTAAAGAAAATCGTCGTTGTTTAGAGGTAAAGATCGTTAATTATAGGAGGAAAGACGACTGTTTTTAATAAAACCGTCGTGTATTGTATGTAAAGATGACGATTTTTTTATGAAAACCGTCGTGGATTGTTTATAAAGACGTCATCTTTACATACAATAGACGACCTTTTTTTATAAAAAGCGTCATCTTTACATACAATAGACGACGGTTTTTATAAAAAGCGTCATCTTTACATACAATCGACGACGGTTTTTTATAAAAAGCGTCATCTTTACGCATAATCGACGACGGTTTTTTATAAAAAGCGCCATCTTTACGCATAATAAACGACGGTTTTTTATAAAAGCGCATCTTTACGCATAATAGACGACGGTTTTTATAAAAGCGCCATCTTTACGTATAATAGACGACGGTTTTTTATAAAAAGCGCTCATCTTTACGCATAATAGACGACGGTTTTTTATAAAAAGCGCCATCTTTACGTACATAATAGACGACGGTTTTATTTATAAAAAGCGTCATCTTTACGTATAATAGACGACTTTATAAAAAGCGCTCATCTTTACATACAATACACGACGGTTTTTATAAAAAGCGTCCTCTTTACATACAATAGACGACGGTTTTTATAAAAAGCGTCATCTTTACGTACATAATAATGCTTTTTGATTTCCTATGATGCTATACAACGATTTTAACTAGAAAACCAACCATAATGCTTTATCAAAAATTGTTTCTTTCATAAAACTTGAAGATTCAATAGTTATTACATAGTTAACCAATCTTTATTCTACAACAAACATAATTCCTAACAAGACCTACGTACTCCTAATCCAAGCATTCCTCATCCAAACATACAAATGATGCACAACTGAAGTCTCCTCCATCATCCGTGTAAATAAATCAAAATGACAAGGAGAGAAAAAAAAAAGAAGCTAAGATTATAAACATAAAAAATTAGGTGGAAGAGAAATTTTACCATTGGTCCATATTTCCATAGAAAACTTGTAAAATGAGCATAAAAAAGACCATCGAGAACTTGCAAATTTTCAACAACAAAAAAACATATGTCTCACATAGAAAACCTGCAAAAGAAAAAGTTATAAATCTGCAAGCTTCCTCCTCATCTCCTGATAACCAAATCAGAAAATCTAAAAAGAAACCATAAATAAAAAAAAATAGGTAAACAAATCAGACAAATCAAGAAAGACAAAATCTGAAATTAGGGATACAAAGAACATACCAAAAACGCAAAGAGACTAATCCAGAATTCACTAGCAAGATATAGAAGGGTATTAAGAGATTAGGTGACTTTCAAATCAACCTTTCAACCAGCTTTGATTCTCAAATACAGAACATCCCTCTACATCTTACGGATTTGCTAAGACCTCAATCTCTCAACTCCTTCATTGATATCGATCTTTTGATGATTTTGTAGAGAGTTTTATGAGGGTGTTTTAGAGAGTGCATGAGGGTTTCAAGGAGGGAGAGATAATGTTTTCATAGACGGGGGAAAATCTGAAAATTTGACAAGCGCGAATTCACTTAAGTAGACTTTTTTTAGCGTGTTTTAAAAGACGACGCTTGTTAATGAGAGATAAGATTTTCAAAGACGGGTGAAAATTTGAAAATTTATCAAGCGCGAATTCACTTAAGCGGCCATTTTTTAGCGTGTTTTAAAAGACGACGCTTTTTTTAAAAAAAAATTTGTCATCTTTACATATAATATACGACGGTTTTTTTATAAAAACGTCATCTTTACATATAATAGACGACGGTTTTTATAAAAAGCGTCATCTTTACATACAATAGACGACGGTTTTTTATAAAAAGCGTCATCTTTACGCATACAATAGACGACGGTTTTTATAAAAAGCGTCATCTTTACGCATAATAGACGACGGTTTTTATAAAAAACGTCATCTTTGCATACAATAGACGTTTTTTTCCACTACACTTCTTGACCCTATATGAATACAATGACTGAATTTGATCTTCAATTTAAAATATTTACACTAGTGGATACCACAAAATCTTATATTATATTTAACGAAAATATAAATAAACTCTTAATTGTTAATGAATATTTTTTTTTTCTGGCATACGCATTTTAAGAAACTAGTTTCAACGATCCAACCATCAAACTTGTTTGTTTATACTTCGAGATCATCTACACCAAAAATCGAAAAAAATAAACATTCAGAGATAAAGTAACGGACAAAAAATTTCGACGGTTATAAATGAAAAATCATGATTTAACGGTTATTTTAACTCCGATTTTGATGATTTTTTACCGCTACACTCCTTGACCCAATATGAATACAATGATTGAATTTGATCTTCAATTTAAAATATTTACACTAGTGGATACCACAAAATCTTATGTCATATTTAACGAAAGTATAAATAAACTCTTAATTGTTAGTGAATATATTGTTTTGATGGCATACGCATTCTAAGAAACTAATTTCAATGATCCAACCATCAAACATGTTTGTTTATGCTTCGAGATCATATACGCCAAAAATCGGAAAAAATAAACATTCAGAGATCAAGTAACGAGACAAAAAATTTCAACGGTTATCAATGAAAAATCATGATTTAACGGTTATTTTAACTCCGATTTTGATGATTTTTTACCGCTACACTCCTTGACCCAATATGAATACAATGATTGAATTTGATCTTCAATTTAAAATATTTACACTAGTGGATACCACAAAATCTTATGTCATATTTAATGAAAGTATAAATAAACTCTTCATTGTTAGTGAATATATTGTTTTGATGGCATACGCATTCTAAGAAACTAGTTTCAATGATCCAACCATCAAACGTGTTTGTTTATACTTCGAGATCATATACGCCAAAAATCGGAAAAAATAAACATTCAGAGATAAAGTAACGGGACAAAAAATTTCGACGGTTATAAATGAAAAATCATGATTTAACGGTTATTTTAACTCCGATTTTGATGATTTTTTACCGCTACACTCCTTGACCCTATATGAATACAATGACTGAATTTGATCTTCAATTTAAAATATTTACACTAGTGGATAAGACAAAATCTTATGTTATATTTAACGAAAGTATAAATAAACTCTTAATTGTTAGTGAATATATTGTTTTGATGGCATACGCATTCTAAGAAACTAGTTTCAACGATCCAACCATCAAACTTGTTTGTTTATACTTCGAGATCATCTACACTAAAAATCGAAAAAAATAAACATTCAAAGATAAAGTAACGGGACAAAAAATTTCGACGGTTATAAATGAAAAATCATGATTTAACGGTTATTATAACAAACCATCATCTTTACATATAATAGACAACCATTTTTTATAAAAAGCGTCATCTTTATATATAATAGACGACTCTTTTTTAAAAAAAAATTTCATCTTTATATATAATAGACGACGGTTTTTATAAAAAGCGTCATCTTTACATATAATAGAAGACCGCTTTTTATAAAAAGCGTCATCTTTACATATAATAGACGACGGTTTTTTCGGTTTTTATAAAAAGCGTCATCTTTACATACAATAGACGACGGTTTTTTCGGTTTTTATAAAAAGCGTCATCTTTACATACAATAGACGACGGTTTTTTCGATTTTTTATAAAAAACTTCATCTTTACATATAATAGACGACGGTTTTATAAAATCGTCATCTTTACATATAATAGACGACGGTTTTAAAAAATCGTCATCTTTACACATGATAGACGACGGTTTTTAAAAAAATCATCATCTTTACATATAATAAACGACGGTTTGTAATAAAAATCGTCGTCTTTACATATAATAGACGACGGTTTTATAAAATCGCTCATCTTTACATATAATAGACGGTTTTTAAAAAATCGTCATATTTACATATAATAGACGACGGTTTTTATAAAATTGTCATCTTTATACATAATAGACGACGTTTTTTTTTTATAAAAAGCGTCATCTTTACATATAGTATGACGTATGATAACAAAATCAAAGAAATAAATTGATAAAAAAAATTCGTATTAAGACGACGGTTTAACTATAAGGTATGACGTATAAAGGGAATAAATACAACGTTAAATTTTATAATACGTCGTTAAATGAAAAACAAACGTGGTGAGATTTAAAGATACCGTCGTAGAACTATACAAGAAAGACGTCGATATATTTTTATTTTCCGTCGCTGTACATTAATTTAATACGGCGATATTTTGTATTTTACCGCCGTGGATTTATTTGTAATTATATGGCGCTTTATACAAAAACTTGGTCGTGTTATTTTCGCGTAAAACGGCGGCTTTTTTGAAATCGCCGCTTTACTTTCTACGCCGGTCGATTCATAACTTCGCCGTTCTTTATTTGCTTTGATTTTACATCGGAAATCCTGCTTCAAATAGACGTCGGTTTTTTAATTAGGTACGTCGTTGTTTATGAACAACCATTTGAATCTCCATTTTTTAGGTGTCTAAGGTGTTATTACACGGCGGTTTTATAGAACCGTCGTCTTTTAAAAAACAACGACGGTTTTCACTTAGACCGTCGTTTTTTTCTGGTCGTCTTTGTCACTTTTTGTAGTAGTGCAATCTACCACTACTCTTAGGAAAGCAAATAAAGGTATTGAAAGTGCATTACAGGAAAATATAATTTGCTTCGTGGGAGGCTTTTGGTTTGATGTTTGAACCCTTTGAATGTAGTCTTGAGCTTCGTATTTATAGGAGGAGTCCTAGAGGGACAATCGAGGCCGAAAAGACCTGCATAGTGGAGCTTGATCGGGGCAAGTGGGTAGTCAAATCGGCATTTGGGATCGTGAAGCATGGTGGTGTGACCCCCATCAATCCTGGTAAATCTCGCCACTGCCTGTAACCCCTTGGCCGTGGGAATGCATTTAATGCCCTGGTCTGGTGGTTGGTGATCCTGACCTCAAGTTGTAAGATTACTTGTGAGAATATTTGCACTTAACCACTCTGATTTCCCTCACCAAATCCTGACTTCACTACTTCCCCTCTTTCCTCATGCATCAAATGCTTCTTGCGACTAGTGGGTTTGCTGCGATAGTCAGAGGCATTACTTCATTAAATGGGGCGTGGGACCCTGAGGCCACGTGGCGATTTAACCACGTATCTTCGGCCATGTCCTTTACGGCCTTCGACTTCGGCCCATAATACCGCGGTCGCGAGGTCGAGAGGATTCTGCCTTTGTGGCTTTTCTTTTGTTTTTAGGAAGGAGAAATGCCTAACGAAACGTGGTCGTTTCAGTTCATGAGTAGGTGCTAGGGCCGAGAGGAGGTCCTTCGGTCAGTTCATGACCATGATTTATTAGGCACAAACATTGCCCCACATCCTCGGATTCTTCGGTCGCGCTCGGCAGAGGCCAAAGAATTCCAAGGGATAGACCCTTTGCATTCCTCCCGGTGATTGATACCGGCGCCTTAAATGCGTAGGTCGGTCGACGCATTTAATGCGCAAGCACGCCTTGCGAGCCATCATTGCCTAGGCTTGCACGAGCCGTCGCTTCATCTTGTTAAATGGAACGACGGCTTCGGTCTTCCGACACGTCTATCGCGCGACGCTAGCACATCGCCGATCGCTACGCTCTCGAGAGCCATGCCCTTTCGCTTCAATCCTAGCGCCAATATAAAAAGCCTTACCTTCTTCATTTTTCTTTACGCCTCCAGAATCCTCAAACGCCAAATTCGCCAAACCATTTCCTCAATCCATCAACCCTTCTAAAACCCCAAATCTCAAGCACTTCATCTCTGAAATCTTCGCCTTTTTCTCGAGTGCTCTTGCCTCCATTCTAACTCGCCTCGATGGCCCCCCTGTAGCTTTTCCAAAACCGAGGTTGAGCCATATCCGCCGATCCTCGCATCGTGCCTGATCCAGATGGTTTTTCCTCTCCTGCTGTCTACCAACTATCCTTCGTCTTGGAAAGTCGACGTGGGCCAAGGCTATGGTGTGGCCGAGATTCTTTCCCGACCCTGGGGGAAGATGACCTTTCTCCTTATGAGGCCGTGAAGAAACTATAATGCGATTGATGAAGATGGGAGGGCCTGGTATGATGATTCCAACTTGGCCATGTTCGTTTGGCTTAGCACCTCGGTTGCACCCATGGCTAGAGTGACGGTCCTGGCTTCACCCAGCCACAGTTGTGCCAGAATGACGGCACTCGCCATGACCGGAGTGACGACCTTGATTGCAACCCGGTTTCACCCATGTCCAGAGTGACGGCCTCGCCCATGGTCAGAATGACGGCCCGACTTTAGCCAGCTACACCCGTGTCCTCCGAGTGACGGCCTCGACCATGGCTCGGTGACGGCCTTGGCCTCAACCCGTTTCACCCATGTCTAGAGGACGGCCTCAGCCATGGTCGCGGTCGCTGAAGATCTGGCGGTGGAGGCACCACCTAGGGAAGAAACATCTGCCTGCTCCAGCGAGGGGATCAAGAAGCGGTCGTTCATAGATTTAGAATGTACTCTATTTTTCACACATGTATGTTTATATGTTTCATTCGGCCATGACCGCCGTTCTTTTGTAATCGCGACTCTTTCTTTTTAATCTAAATGAAGTATAACCCCTTTTTTCTCTTTTGACAGAATGTATGTTTTTCTTTCATCTTTGTCGATTGTAAACCTCATAACCTATTCTCGGCCGTCTCCCATAATGACGGGGTATATTTCTTCAAATACTGGCCGCTTATTGACAAGTTGTGTCATTCTCCATCCCTATCTCTCAACTGAAATGCACCTCGGCCAAGAATTCGTTCGATAATAAATGGCCCTTCCCAATTGGGTGAGAATTTGCCGAACCGAGGGTCCTTAGTCCCGATAGGAAGCACGGCACGCCATACCAAGTCGCCTTCGGTGAAAGTCTTTGCTTTACTCTTCCGCGTGACCTCGCCGTGATCTCGCTTTTGTGCTCGTGCATTAGGTTATAAGCATCGAGTCCTGGATTGCTCTAAATCTTCTAACTCCAACCATGGCTTTGCATAGTCCTTCTCTTCCTGCCCAGGTCGTTCGGTCACACGGAGAGACCGAACCTTTAGTTCTATCGGAACAATAGCGCCATGGTCGTAGGTTAAGGCATAAGGGGATGTGCCAGTAGTCGATCATTTTGAGACTCGGTAAGCCCAAAGGGCTTCAGGGAGTAAGTCGTGCTATGCCCTAGGTTTTTCCTCAATCATTTTCTCGAGGATGCCCTTGATTGCTTTGTTGCTCGCCTCGGCCTGTCCGTTAGACTGTGGGTAGTAGGGTGTCGAGTAGACCAATTTGATCCCCATCCTTTCGGCGATTCTCGAGTCTCGGCTGATGCAAAAATTGGGTCGTTATCGGCTGTGATGGTTTTGGGTATACGGAATCTGTAGACGATGTGATTTTCAAAGAATCTGACCACCTGCATGCTAGAAATAGACCGATAGGACTTCGCCTCGACCATTTAGTGAAATAGTCAGTTGTCACCAAAATCCAAGCGTGCTGGTTGGACACTACCGGGTAGATTTTGTCGATAATATTCACGGCCCATCCTCCGAACGGCCATGATTTAGTGATCGGGTGGAGGGCTTTAGCTGGAACCCTTTGATGGGGCCGTAGATTTGACACTTGATACACCCTTTCGCGTATTCTATGCAGTTCTTTAAAATGGTCGGCCAATAATAGATGTGCCTCCGGACCAACCATCTCATCTTGACGCCAGATGGTGAACGCCGCAAATCCTTCGTGGGATTCGTCATGATAACCTTAATATCTTCGGCGCTGGGGCATAGGAGCAATAAACCATCCGATCCTTTTGATACAACTCGCTCGATAAATCAATAACACCGAACTCAAAACGAGTAGTCCTTTCATGGGGTAGCGCCACGGCTGGCCGCTTCGACCTCATCGGTAATTTCGCCGATGATACTTGCGTCGTTATTCCTCGCCGCCAAAGCCGGCCGGGTACGCTGTTCGAATGTTCACACCGACGCTATTGGGCCATCTCATTAGCCTCATGGTTTTCGGTGCGCGGCACATGAACGAAGGAGATCCTAGAAAATTCATCGGCCGTATTGAGGGCCGCTACATAATACATGGTTAAATTCTCGCCGTGCAATCGTATTCCCCGGCTGGTTAATTACCACCGAGAATCACCATAGACCAGACACGGGTCGCCTTCATTTCTTTTAGAATTTCAGGACCGATGATGAGTGCTTCATATTCGGCCTCATTATTGGTGCATTTGAAATCAAGCTGGAATGCAAATTGCCACCTTTGTCCTTGGGGGGACTCGATCACGACCCCGCCCCAGATCTAGTCTCGACATCGAGCCATCGAAGTACATGGTCTAGTAGTTCTTCTCTATGCGAGCCATGCCAATCTCGACCTCCATCTCTTCTTCTTGCCCCTGAGCCGGGTGGTGGGCCAAGAAATCGCCAATGCCTGAACTTTGACCGACTTCTGAGCCACATATTGAAGGAGAATTCGGACAATGCCATCGTCCACTTCCCGATTCGGCCGCGTATGATCGGCCGAGTGAGCATGTATTTGATGAGGTCGGTCTTGGAGATGTTCTAAACGACCGAAGGAAGCATATGATGGCGCAACTTGGTGGCCGTGAAATAAAGTGACAAGCATAATTTCACGATCGGTGAATAGTTTAGCTCGGCCATGTTAAGCGTGCGGCTCAGATAGTGCATTGCTTGTTCTCGCCGACTCGTTGTTCCGAGCCAGCAGACAACCGATAGAGCCATCGCCGAAATGTAAAGCCTCAAGGGTTTCCCTCTTTCGACGACATAAGCGCCGGTGGTTGAGATAAATATTTATTGATGTCGTCGAGGGCCGCTTGATGTTCTACCCCACACGAACCGATCTGTGTCTTTCACTTACGCAGAGGAGTCAACGGCCAGATTTTCCCGCCAAATTGATATGAACCGTCTTAAAAGTTGACCTTACCGAGGAAGGACTGGAGTTCCTTCTGGTCCTTGGGGTGCTGCCATAATGGCAAGTGGCTGTATTTTTATCTACCTTGATCCTCGCAGGAACCAAGAAACCAAGAAAGTTCCCGCAGGACGCGAAAGCACATTTCTTAGGGTTCATCTTTAGGTCGTGTCCCCGATTCGATCAAAGCCTGTCGGAGATGTACCACGTGGTCGGCTTTGGATGGGGATTTTACAACAACGCTGCCAATGTAGACTTCAACGGTTCGCCAATTAGGTCGTGGAAGATAAGGTTCATAGCTCGTTGGTACGCTTGCGCCGGCGTTCTTCAGTCAAATGGCATGACTACCCATTCATAAGTCCTGATTGCACCTGGACATCTGAACGCTGCGTTTTGTGGACATCTTCCTTGGCTATGAAGATTTAGTTGTAACCAGCGTGGTCGTCCATGAAAGACAGGAGCTCATGCTTCGCGGCTCCGCCCACCGTGAGGTTAGACATAGGCATGGGATACTCGTCCTTGGGGGTCGAGAGGTTTAGATTTCTGTAGTGGGTGCAAACCTCAAAGCCCCAGTCTTTTTCAAAACTGGTACAATGTTAGAAAACCATTCAACGACGAGCCGTGCGGATGAAGCCACTTTAAGAAGTCGCTCAATTTTCTTTGACCTTAAGTCAGACTTGTCGAGAATCGCCCGATCGTTGAAAGGCTCAACCCCTCCCTAATCCTTAGTTCGTGCTCGATCAAACTTCTTAGCAATCCAGGCATCTCATGATAATCCCAAGCGAAACAATCCTTATATTCATAGAGCAAACCGATAATCTCGGCTGCTAATTCAGGGTTCAAAAGCGCCTACAAAAAGAGGCCGTGGTTCGGGCTCGGTCCCTACATTTATTTCTAATAACAGGTCCTGGACCTTGGGGTAGTCATCCTCTATCTCGGCGGGCGCGGTCTCCAAGTCATCAAAGGCTAAAGTGTCCGCCTCATCTGATTCGTGGAGGAATTCGATTAGGTTGATCGAGTTTGGCTGTAAGGATTCTTCGCCCAATGTTCCGAGTCTGCTCAGCAGTCGGTCACGGCCGCTGCCCTCTTCTTTAGTAGCTTTGTCTGTCATCTAAAGGCTAGTGAGGTCGATCAATACTTCGCGGGCCGAATCATGTCGAACATTCTCGGCGCCCAACTCCAGACTTTATGGGCCATTGTCCTCGTTGGTCGGTCGCCGATCGTGGTCTGGTGAGGACAACCCATCCAACGCCGCTTCGTGAATCTGCGCTTGCACGGCGCTGGTTTCGAAGCGGTTTTTCGCCGGTGTATGGATGCCTTCCGCCGTCCCAAAAGAACAATAGTTGGAAAAGGGAGGACGGTATGTATCCAGACTGATGGATCCAGTCACGATCGAGCAATATATTGTAGTCCACACTGGATTCGACTACGTAGAAGGCCGCGACTGGGTCTGGTCGGCCACGGTGATTTTCAACGGCGATACCCCGATGGTTTTAGATTTATCGCCGACAAAGCTGCTCATGACCACGTCGCTGGGGATGAGGTCCTCCTTTGACTTATCCAGCTTCTTCATCAAGGAATAGGGAAGGATGTTGACCGTTGCCCCACAGTCAAAGAAGACTTTGGACACGGGCACACCCTCTACATGAGCCAAGATGTACAACGGCTTGAGGTGTCGGTATTTGTTTGGCTCGTCTCTGGGTATTACCTCGTTAAAAGCCACGGCCAACAACTCTTCCTTTGTTTTTTACTTTTGATCAAGCCGCCTCGCCACGCCATTATCCGTGCCGTTAGTCCGCTCCCGGGCTGAAAACTCTGACGGTAGCACCAAGACCATGTTCATGCCGACCTCCTTTGGCTCCTCGCTAGTTTCCCCACCAGCCTTCCTCTTTGGCCTCACCGCAAGAATGGCGAGGGTTTTTCCTCAACCATCCCGAGGATCCCTTGTATTTCTCATCGGAGATTCCCAACGTGGAGTCGCCCTCGGCCTCGTGTCCAAAGAAAAGGTCGCCGGGGCCCTTGACCATAGGCCTTGCAGCCCCTGTGGTATCGCCTCAGGACGCTTTGATCTTAGGAGGTCCGAGGCCTCGATCTCTCCTCGATGGATTGTCTAGCCTTAGCTAACGATCCTCGCCGCTAGCCATCCAGACGGCTTACCCGGCCCTTTCCTCGCCAAACCAAAGATAGTGTCGGCCGAGTCATAGTAAAATATTGACGGAGGTATTCTAAATCGCTTCGCTAAAAGGGGCCTTGACTCCATTCTTCCCTCGCCGAGTCGGTAACCCGCCATCCCTCTTGCCCTGGCCTCTCGATTTGCTCGATATACGACCTTAATGGCCGAGTCGGATCCACGAGTCGGATCCACGGGTAATGAGGAGCCTCTTTGCCTTATTGTTTTTGAGAGCCAACTCCACGATTTCACGGTTCTCGTGGGTCATGCCGTATAGGTCGATGGCCGAGTGGTCCTTATGGAATTCCATGAGAAAGGACAGACCATTGGCCAAAAAGAGGGGTCCTTCCGTGGTAGACGCCGATGATACCCTCATTTGTTTTCTCCAGAGCAGCGCCTTTAGCTCGACCAAAGTGTCATTCCGCGGATAACCATCCGCTAGGGCGCCACGCCCTTCGGGGCTTGATGGCAGCCTCGCCGTAGGGGGAACGATTGGCACGAATGGTGGCTCGCTGCGGTCGCCATCTTCTTTTGGCGTTTAACTCGGCTCGGGCCGCTCAGATCCTCGGCTCTGGACTTGTCTCGCATTTTTGTCGGCCGATTTGATGCTGCCCTGTGTCGTGCATAATACCAACGGTCATCCCGCATAACCGGTGCTTTGAAAGTCTTCACCGCCTAGGAGCGGCTTCATCTTTGTGGCCCGCCGAGGTATCGGGTTTCGTGCCCCTAGTCGGTCGAAAATGGCTCTATTCACCGGCCGACGGCCGCATCGCCGAATTTTTCATAGTCGCTGAGATGGCTCGCGGCCTTTCTTTTGTTCTCGCGGTCCGAGCTGACCTATCTTGTACTTGCACCGACCGCACGGCATCGGCTCGTTCGCCAACTACTCCTTTCCTTTGCTGGCCGACTAACTTCCCTATATTCGCCCGAGCTGCGCTGACCATGTTGATGACAGTGGAGGGAATGGCTTGAGTCGACCGCATGGCCGCCTTTTCCGAGAATTGGAGCTTCTTTTCGCCTATCAACTTCGGATGACGCCTCAGTAGAACAACGCAGTTATTGGTGTTGTGAGACCAAGAACTATGGTATTTGCAAAACGTCTTTCCTTTGAGCTCTTCGGGCTTCGGAATTTTATGACCGAATGACAATTTGACCTTTTTCTCGGTCAACAATAGGTCAAAGATAGCTTCGGCCCTGGTCAAATCAAAAGTGTAGGCCTTCGTTTCTCGAGTCGCAAACTTGGCGTCGGGAATCTTTGTGCGATTATTGTCGGCCTTGACAAGTCCTTTGCAGACGAATGGTTTGTCTATGCTAACTTCGGCTGAGCTTATCTCAACTTCGCCGCTCTCGCCTCTATGGGGCCGCCTCCTTCGCATAGCGACCACGGATTTCGATTGTAAGTCCCTTTGAAGCCGCCCACTGCACTCTTCTTTCAACAAGGATGCGACACCACCTTGTTGATCAAGTCGCATGTCCCGGAATTCAATTCCCTCGAATTTCTTCCGATTCGAATTCCAATCCTTCTTCGCCATCTTGACAAATTCCTCTCCTGTAGGTTCGGCGGCACAGCCTCGCACGCTTTGAACCGCCGCAGTAGTCGCGAGGTGATTCGTCCGACGCCGCTCATCCTTGCTAGCTTGGCGACCGTTATTTCTAGGTTAGTCTGATACAAATGTTCGTGGAATATCCTTTTCATGTTAGACCAATCCCTCACCGAATTTGGTATAAGGTTTATAAACCATGAGAACGCCGCACCGGTCGAGAGTGAACGAATAAACAGAGCCTCAAGGCGTCAATCGCCTCTCAGACCGGGCCGTGAAGCGGCCTATGTGTTCAATGGAGGAGGTCTGCCCATCCCCGGAGAATAGAATGAATTCTAGCAACCGATAGTTCTGGGGAAGAGTTGTTCGGTCAATTTCGCGGGTACGGTTTGGTATACTTCGCACTTTCGGCACCTTCGAGCCAGCCGTCCTCGATCATTCACCGGACGCTTCGAATCCCCGAGGGGGCGCTTTCGGGTTGCTACCTAGCGAACTTGTTGCCCTCGCTCGCGGCCTTATCTCGGGCCACTTGAACGAGGGGTTCGCCTTGCGACCGAGCCGCAACACTAGATAAGCGCCGTAGGTTTGACCGAAAGGCGATGCGCTGTCGTTGGAATGGCCAAACCGCATCGAAGTTGGGAGCCGACGGAAATAACGACACTGTAATGGTGAAACGGTCGGATTGCTCGACCGCATCGCTATGACGGCGGACTTTGTGCCTAATAAATCATGGTCATAGACCGATTGAAGTGACTTCCTCTCGGCCCCGACGCCTACCGCTTCGTTAAGCATTTCACCTTCCTAAAATAAAATAAAAACTGCAAAGGCAAAATCCTCTCGACCTCACGACCGCAGATTGAAGGCCGTCGAAGGCCTTAAAAGACACGCCAAAGAAATGTGGTCCCACGCCCCATTTAATGAAGTAATGCCTCGACTTTCACAACAAACCCACCACGCAAGAAGCATTTAATGCACAAGGGAAGAAGGGAAGTGATCAAGTCAAGATTTGGTGATGGAAATTAGGGTGGTTAGGCGCAGACATTCTCACAAGTAATCTTACGACTTGAGGTCAGATTACCAACCACCAGTGGCATTAAATGCGTTCCCACGGCCAAGGAGGCAGAACCCACGATCAGGACGGTGGCCGAGATTTACCAAGATTTATGGGGGTCACACCACCATGCTTAACGATCCCAAACCACCATGCTTCACGATCCCAAATGCCGATTTGACTACCCACTTGCCCCGATCAGGCTCCACCACGCAGGTCTTTTCAAAGCATCGATTGTCCCTCCAGGACTCCTCCTATAAATACTAAGCCCAGGACTACATTCAAAGGATTCAAACACCAAACTAAAAGCCTCCCACAGAGCAAATTATATTTTCCTGTAATGCACTTTCAATACCTTTATTTGCTTTTCTAAGAGTAGTGATAGGTTGTAAGGAAAATTCATTCATCAATATATCATATGACCCTTGATTTTCGAGGCGCCGGAGCACCACCTCTGTTATCATCTCACTCACCCCATATATCATACAACCGTCGCTCTCGAGCAACGCTACGAGCACGCCTAAAACCCGCCACCAACACCACCACTAAACGGCTTTGTAGCTCATGCCATGAACCTGACGGCCGAGATCAATTCCTCTCTCAGCCACAATCGTTTGATTAGGAGTCGAACGCAAAACAGGCGCAACATTTAACCATCTTCTACCCGAACCTCATCATCATCTCGACGCACGGTAGACCGTCCGCACGCCCGCGCACAACCGCACCGCATCCAAAGGAAGGACGTCACATGTTGACGCACATCCCCTCGGCCAGAGCACCAGGCCGTGAGATTCGCAATAGCCAACACCGCGTTGCTTGGGCCAGATGGTCCGACGGCCACGGCGTGAATCGGGCCGAGTTGATGGACCGCGAATGCGTGGGGCTGTTTTGCCCTGATACGCCAAAACATGGAGTGGGTCGACGCTGCTTTCGTGGGCAGTCGGTTCGGATTCACCCATGTTACCGGGATTGCCCGACTATTTGTCGGCGGCCGAGAATGCCGGCCGTAGCCCGACGCGGTGCGACTAGAGGCCCCGAGGCTCACGCTCTCGCCGTAGGGCTCAAACCTCTCGCGCTCTTGGCTTCTCGTCTGCTCGGGAGGCTTCGCGGACGATGTTTCCGCATCCTCTCCCGAAAGAGCGCCCGTAGTTTTGAAGAGAATCTGTCCATTGCGACCATAAAGGATGTCTCTATCCTGTAGGCCTACTTAGCCATCAGATCCTCCACTACTGCTTGCTCTCCCATGGACTCAACCGCACGATCCGTCGTTATTGGAACGCTGGCCGAGATTCGACCGCGTGTTCGGCCTCAGTGATAGTGATTGGTGAGGTGGACTCAGGAGCCTCGGAAGTCATTTCGACTGTTTTGTTTTTGAGCTTTGCCTGTGTCCTAGTTTCCACCATGAGTTTTTGACAATTATCCCACCGGGCGTGCCAAAAGTGTTGGCTGCGCAAATCTTACGGCCTAGTGCTCCGAGCCGCAGAAAGTGCGTTAACACGTGATGTCCTTCTTTAGATGCGGTGCGGTTGTGCGCTGGCGTGCAAAGACGGCTCACCGTGCATCGAGATGGTGATGAGGTTTAGGTAGAAGATGGTTAAATGATGCGCTGTTTTGAGTTTGACTCCTAATCAAACGATTGTGGCCGAGAGAGAAACTGATCTCGGCCGTCAGGTTCACAGCTTGAGCTACAAGGCCATTTAGTGGTGGTGTTGGTGGCGGGTTTTAGGCAAGTGCTCCGGCGCGTTGCTCAGTAGAGTGACGGTCGTATGATATATTGGGTGAATGAGATGACAACAGAGATGGTGCTCTAGCGCCTTGAAAATCAAGGGTCGTATGATATATTGATGAATGGATTTTCCTTACAATCTACCACTACTCCTAGGAAAGCAAATAAAGGTATTGAAAGTGCATTACAGGAAAATATAATTTGCTCCGTGAGAGGCTTTTGGTTTGGTGTTTGAACCCTTTGAATGTAGTCTTGGCTTCAGTATTTATAGGAGGAGTTCTGGAGGGATAATCGAGGCCGAAAGGACCTGCGTGGTGGAGCCTGATCGGGGCAAGTGGGTAGTCAAATCTGCATTTAGGATCGTGAAGCATGGTGGTGTGACCCCCATAAATCTTGGTAAATCTCGGCCATCACTGATCGTGGGTTCCGCCTCCTGGTCGGGAACACATTTAATGCCCTGTCGGTGGTTGGTGATCTGACCTCAAATTGTAAGATTACTTGTGAGAATATTTGCACCTAACCATACTGATTTCTCACCAAATCTTGACTTCAGTCACTTCTCTTTCCTCGTGCATTAAATGCTTCTTGCTACTAGTGGGTTTGCTGCGATAGTCAAAGGCATTACTTCATTAAATGGAGCGTGGGACCCGAGGCCACGTGAATGATTTAACCACGTATCTTCTGCCGTGTCCTTTACGGCCTTCACCGGCCCATAATATCACGCAAGGCCTAGAGGATTCGCCTTTGCTGCTTTTCTTGATTTAGGAATTAATCAAAGAGATTCGGTGGAAATCTCATTCTTGATTTAGGGATATATTCCTATATTAAATCAATTATAATTCCCCTAATTAAATACAATTTAATTATGATAATTAATTTACTTAAGGAATTTCCCTTTTTCACGTGTCACTCGCTCATTGGTCTCCGAAATATATGCTCCCATAACCCTCATTTCTCTATGTTTACTAACACATGGGTATTGAAATTATTATAGTTGTCTGACTTTCCTTTTATTGTTAAAATCTGTAATCTAATATCCTTAAAACCAAATCAATTATGGAGAAATAGCTAATCCAATTCCAATTCCTTAATTTATATATACCCAATTTCCTCGATTGACGACTTTCCTTATTCCAAATAAGTAAATATCCTGTAAACATTATGCCATTCTTTTCTGATTTGCAGACTGAACAATTTTTGTTTTTGTTTTGCCTTGATAAGGAAAGAACGGACTAATAACATCGAATTTGACACCCATCATACGCTAGACACAATGGGAGGACTCCCCCCATTTGAAATTTGTGTAATTGAATAGTGACATTCCAATCCAACGGCATATGAATCACATACTCAAAGTAAATACAACATAAGCTTCTGTGGTTGGAGAATGCAATAATTGGTTGTTTCAAAAGCATAAGATATTGCGATTGATGATCACCACCACCACGTCTTGGAAAAAAAGACACAGAAAAAGAGTGGATGGCAGAGAGTCAAACCTCTTTTTCCCATCAACGAAAATGGCATTAAATTATTATTCAGAGCGTGTGTATAGTGTGTGTGGTGGTCCAACAATGCCCACTGAGTTTGGGGAAATCGGACGTGGGTTGTCAAGACAAAGGGCCAAAAGGAAAGGAAGACCTTTGCATTACATACATTATACACAACTGAATTTCTCCACGTTCACTCTCTGTGTGCGTCACGGTTTAGCGTGTTGATTCCGCGTGCTGCCATTTTAACCTTAGTCGGCGCTCAACCTAATTCCGTATAAATCATTTCCTTTCCATTTCCACCACGCCGAAATTGTGGAATTCTTATCTATCATGTTATTATTTTTATTGGCTTAATCCTTGCCCGTGCCTTGACCCATATGGTGTAACGTTTAAAAGTTTGTATAGAAATGTTTGGTAAATGCCTTTTAGGAAAGTAATACTTGACTTGTATGGGTATGAACACCTCATGTGGGAGGATGGGGAATGTCATATCCTTAGAATATCTACAATGAGCTACTTAAATCACCTCTTTAAATAAATTTTAAGGAGAAATTGGAAAAATACAACTCCAACTATGCTCCTTATCACCTATTAAAATATGGAGACCTCAAAGAAATGACTCATAGTGGCTTATTATAATTTAATGTTGCCTTGTTTTATGCATATTTTAAACTTTTAATTAAGCAAACTTTTTTATAAATAAAAAAAAATTTGTATAGAGATGGATCAATTATATTGAATTAAAAAATAATTATAAAATTTATGACAAGGCAATAATTATGAGAGTAATAAATATTTATTACCTCACTTTTTCGTTTTTAATAATGTTGGTGTTTTTGAGTTTTTAAAATAGGCTTACCAAACAGATTTTTGTGGCTTTTGACTTAAAATTTGTTTTTGAGTTTATAAAATTGGATTCAAGTAGGATACTAAAGAAGCCCTTACATTTCCTTATCCTCATTTCAGAACATTTCCAAACATCACTTTCCTTAAAATATCTATCAAAACCGCTAATCGGATTTCCACGTACCAAAATATTAAAGGATCATGCAACTGCCACGTCATTGGTTTGAACAGAATGAGAAAAGTACAACCTTGGTAAATTGGGCAAAAATGAATCATGACAACTTACAAAGACAATATTAGATTTGACCATAATTTTAGAGGACTTTAGGTCATCTCCAACCTTCCGGGCCAAATGTCAAATTTTGACATTTTGGCCCTAAATGCTTCTTCAACCTTGTATAGGAAGAGGCAATAAAACTATCCAAGCAAAAGCCCAGGCGGAATACTGCCCTTCATATTACCTGGACCCAAATTTGGTGGAGCCCACAAACCAAAAGCATCAGCCCAACTTGATCAACCATGTGCTGATGGAGCCCACCAGCTGACAGCGTCAGACTTGAAGCAGCTGCAAGGGCTGCCACGTGTTGGCATCTCCCTTTGTGTCCGTTGCAAACCAACGTGTTGGCTCTCCCTTTGCTTCCGCATGACAAGTGGCAGCTCACCATTTGTGGTTGTTGTTTCTTTCTTTTTCTTTTTTTTAATTGAAGTTGCTATGTTTTGCAGGGAAAAAAAAATTGTGTTTTTTTATAATCTTTTTATTTTGTTGTACTTAAAAGTGAAATTATATTATGTTTTGAATTTTAGATTTTTTAATGTTAAAATGTTCAGAAAATTAAATGACGAATGTTGAAATAAAAAAAATATCAATAAAAATTAACAATAAAATAAATTAAAAGTTAACATTTTAAAACAATTTAAATAAAGTTGTAGACTCAAATTATGAGTCTGCAAGGTTGGAGAAAAAAATCATTTAAATCCTAAAAATACATAAATAGTTGTATTTTAAAGAGTTGAAATTTGAGTTCAGTCCCAACATGATTGGAGATGACATAGCATAGTTAAACATTTTGTTTTATCTAAAGAAAATATAATTATTATTTGTAGCAATAGTTTAAGGACGTCATCTTGCGTGTATAACACGCGTACGCTATGAACAATAACAACTCACGATGATGCGTAGTCTTTATCTTTGTAACAAAAGGAAAAGAAAAAAAGCATTCACTTTATTTTATAATTCAAAACCAGACACACAGGAAGAGTGCTAGGCGAGTAGTGAGTTGTAGCACATTGTTTATTACTTTATTCCATAAAGAAGCCTTTCTATGCGAGAAAGAAAGGTTTGCATGGCATGTCGTCCTGGTTGTCCTTCCTTTGGACCGAATTTGGTTTACTGAGCACATTTCTCTGTTGGTTATTAATGAAATGAAAAGCAACAATCGATCACCTCTAAATGTAAGGTGGAAACGAGAGATAATCATTAACAATGATGATTAAGTATTATTAACACTAACAGCAAAAATAAAAGGGGCCATGATAACTTACGTTGAAAGGAGTGAATAGGTGGAATTCAGATTTGTCACGCAAGTAATTAACGAAAATTTTGACGGTGAAGTCAGTGGCGGATTCAGAAAATTTCCTTCCAAGGGTCAACCTCTAAAAATTAAAAAAATATATACAAAATGTACCTATAAAAATGAAACGATAATATTATAATTCATCATTAATAAAGGTTGGGTTGGGGAAGGAAGTGAAGGTTGGGCTGGGGATTTAGGGTTGAGAAGTTTAGAGGTGAGAATTGTTGGCGTGACTTGTGAATATTGACTTACTTTTTTACACACTAAGAATTCCTATTATAATTATAATTGATTTACTTTAATTCTTGATTTCCTACTGTAAATAGATTTATGAATTTATTATTTACTTGCCCATTCAGGTTTCATTGTATTATAAATATGACCTCCTACAAGAGGAAGAATAAACAAGAAAATTCCCACAAACAAATATTCTCTCATAGTTTTCATATTTTAGCATGGTATCAGAGTGGCGATCTTGGAATTGCTTACTTTAGTTTCAAACCCCCGCCGCTACTATGGGGGTTGATGATTTTTTCAACCCTCATGGAGATAGCACCACCGGCTCCTTCTCTCCTTCTCAACCAACCATAGCTGAGTTTAGTGCTAAGATGGCTCAACTCCTACATATGCAGACTTTGGTCCTAAATCAGGATCCTATTTTGATGACCCCGAAACCCGATTCCGAATCAGATCCTATTTTGACGACCGACCTCAACTCCAAGACGACCCGACCCCACTCCAATGATGACCCCGAATTTGTCTCGATTCGACCCTTCAACCCCGATTTCGACTTGACTTTGGCCCCGACTGCCTCAGATCCCAACCCGAATTCCTACTCAACTTATATCATATGCATCTTCCGTTGTACAGATTATGACTTCTCGACTAACGACCCCGACACATGGACCAGATTGCACATATTGTGGTGATCCGAGACACACTCATGAGACTTGTTTTAAATTGTATGGCTACCCAGATTGGTGGGCTACTCTTAAACATCGAAGACAATGCAATACGACCAGAATGGTACTGGTTATGGATTCCATACTGATAAGATTGATTCCGTGAGTGGATAATTGATTCCGTGCAACCGATCATATGACGCTTGATCCTCGATGATTTTCTGAATACTACACAACCTCAACGAACTCAGTATTGCAAATGCCAATGGCGCATACTTATCCTGTGACGGAGGGTGAACTGTTGCACTCTCATCCTCGCTCACACTGTCTAATACCTTACTTGTTCTATATTTATCCACTAAATTGTTGTCAATTAGTCAGCCTGAACAATTGAATTGTTGTGTACTCATTTACTCAAGTTTTTGTTTGCTTCAGGATATTCACACTAAGGAGATTCTTGGTCGTGGTACTAAGAGAGGGGGCTATATTATGTCGATGACTTCAGTCCCGGCGTGGCTAACAGTGTGACTTATCCCTTTGATAGCAAACAAAAGCAAATATGGTTGTAGCACCGTCGATTGGGACATCTGTCTTTTAGTTATATGAAGCATCTTATACCAGATTTATTCTCAGGTTTCAAGGACTCTGACTTCACATGTAATACTTGTATTTTGGCCAAGAGTCACCGTGTGCCCTACCCGTTGAGTACAAACAAGTGTACTACTCCATTTACGTTAATTCACTCTGATGTCTGGGGACCTTCCCCTATCACTGCTCCTTCTGGTGTTCGATGATTTGTCACATTCATAGATATTGTACACGAATGACATGGCTGTGTTTGCTAAAGAATAAAAACAAAGTATTTTCCCGTTTTCAATCCTTCCACAAAGAGATGAAAATTCAGTTTAATGCTCAAATCCAGATTCTTCGCTTAGAAAATGGTAGAGAATTTGTCAATCATGACTTTCAGACTTACTTTCAACAACATGGAATTATCCATGAGACGACTTGTCCTCAAACACCGCAACAAAATGGTGTTACTGAACGAAAAAATCGACATCTTCTTGAAACCGCTCGAGCACTTCTGATTGGTGCTCATGTTCCTCGCCATCACTGGGATGATGCTATTGTCACCGCAGATTCACCTAATCAACCGCATGCCTTCTGGTGTATTGACTTTTAAAACTCTTACAGTGTGCTTGCTCAATACAGACCTCTACCCTATGTTTTGGTACTCACACCCCGAATCTTTGGATGTGGCTTTCGTTCATCTCCACAAAAATCAACGTAGCAAACTTGATCCATATGCGCTTCGTTGTGTTTTTGTGAGTTATGCCACTCATCAGAAGGCTACAGCTATTATCACCCTCATACCCAACATTCCTATGTCACTTTGAATGTGACCTTTCTGGAATCTGAGCTATTCTTTCATGACCCATTATCTAATTCTACGCTTCATGAGGAGATACGAAGTGAATATCATAATTGGAACAACTTGGAAAACGAAGAAATTCTCCTCTGTACGATATGATGATGAGTCTGGAGCATGAGATTACTCTTTGCCGGAGATCAATTGACTGACCCACCTGATCCATGTGAAGATATTTCTGATCCAAGTCTCACACCTACAGACAATACAAAACAACAAGATGAAGACCACCATTCTAACTCAACAGTACCAATAGACCAATCTACTAAGAATATCCATAGAGGTAATTACTCCTACTAGACTTGTGTATTTAGAGGATAAAACTATTGGATATCAATTACCTTTCAGGCAAAATCGTGGAAAGCCACCAAACCGTTATTCATCTGATATTGGCAAGACATCCAAGTATCCAATTGCAAATCATGTATCCACTGAGAAGCTATCAAAACCACTCAAGGCTTTTGTGCACCAGTTGTCTACTATCCATATTCCAACCAAGATCTCTGAAGCATTGAAAGATCCTAAGTGGGTCCAAGCTATTAAAGAGGATATGAAAGCTCTTGAGAAAAATCATACTTGGACATTGGAAGACTATACCACAAAGGAAAAAAGAATTATCGGATGTAGATGGGTGTTTACTATAAAACACAATGCAGATGGATCTATCGAGCGATACAAGGCAAGACTTGTGGTAAAAGGGTACACACAGACCTATGATATAGACTGAAGAAATATTTGCTCCAGTTGCAAAGTTAAACACCGTCAGAGTCTTATTGCCCCTTGCAACTAATTTAGATTGGACACTGCACCAGTTTGATGTAAAGAATGCTTTTCTACATAATGAACTCACGGAGGAGGTGTACATGGACATCCCTCCTAGATATAATATTACTCAAACTGGAGGTTACGAAAAACATTGTATGGATTGAAACAGTTACCACGTGAATGGTTTGGACGGTTTACCATGGCTATGAAGAACAATGGTTTCAAACAGTGCAACTCAGATCATACTCTATTCTTAAAACATCGGAAAGGGAAGGTAACAACATTAATAATCTATGTTGATGATATGATTATTACTATGAATGATAAACAAGAAATATCACAGCTACAAGACTATTTGGCTACTGAGTTTGAGATGAAGGATTCTAGGTGGACTCAAGTATTTCTTAGGAATTAAGGTGGCTCGATCGCAGCAAGGTATATTTCTCTTTCAAAGGAAATATGTCTTAGACTTGTTGACAGACACAGGAATGCTAGATTGCAAACCTGCGGACACTCCTATTATTCAGAATCATCATCTTGGAGAATATCCGGATCAAGTTCCAACTAACAAAGAAAGATACCAAAGGTTAGTGAGAAGATTGATTTATTTGTCACATACTGACCAGACATTGCTTATGCGGTGAGCGTTGTCACTCAATTTATGCACTCTCCAAATGAAGACCACATGAATGCAGTTCTTCGATACTTAGATATTTGAAGTCTGCACCTAGAAAAGGACTTATGTTCTCAAAGTATGGTCATCTAAATATTGATGGTTATTCAGATGCAGATTGGGCAAGTAATGTAACAGATAGAAAATCCACATCGGGTTACTTCACATTCGTGGGAGGTAATTTGGTGATATTGGAGGAGTAAGAAACATAATGTAGTAGCTTTATCCAGTGCAGAAGCCGAGTTCAGAGGCATGACTAAAGGGATTTGTGAACTTCTTTGGTTAATAAAGTTGCTTACTGAACTTGGGTATAAACCTACATCCACAATGAATCTCTTTTGTGACAACAAGGCTGCTATAGCCATTGCACAGAATCCAAAGATAATCGCATTACTAAACATGTTGAGGTGGATCGACACTTCATCAAACGAAGCTTGAGGCTAAAGTGTTTCAGTTTCCATTTGTGAAATCTGAGGATCAATTAGCGAATATTTTGACAAAGGCGATTTCCAGTAAAGCATTCCATAATTCACTGGATCAATTGGGTATTGTGACATTTATGCACCAACGTGAGGGGGAGTGTTGGCGTGACTTGTGGATATTGACTTACTTTCCTTACACACCAAGAATTCCTATTATAATTGTAATTGATTTACTTTAATTCCTGATTTCCTACTGTAAATAGATTTAAGAATTTATTATTTACTTGCTTATTCAGGTTTCGTTGTATTATAAATATGACCTCATACAAGGAAAAAAATATACAGAAAATTTCCACAAACAAATATTCTCTCATAGTTTTCATATTGTAGCAAAAATAAATGAGTTTTAACATTTGGGGATAGGGGAATTATCGGGCAAGAAAGAGCAGCTTGCTACGCTATTATTATTATTATTATTAAACTGTGCTAAAACGACGTTGTTTTGGCCATGTTTTAAAAAAATAAAAAAAAAAGCCTTTAGTGGAACAACATCTTTTAACGTCGAGCTTAATAAAAAAAAAAGGAAGGCGCGCGTTTTGGCATAGGTTTTTTAAAAAAAAATTTAAAATTCATATAAAATTTAATGGAACGACGTTGTTTTGACGCTGCAAAAAAAAAAACATTGCCGTTGACGCGTTGCCCCTTTAGGCATTTCGTCAAACACTTTGCGAGGGTCAACTTTGGCTGCTCTAATGGAGGATTTCAGAGGTTGCATGGGTCAATTGACCACCCTTGCTCCTCTGTGGATTCGCCCCTGAGTGAAGTTAACGCTGGAATTTAGATTATAAAAAAATTGAAAAATTTAGGATATGTAATTATTAAAATTGAGAGTGCATGAGTAAATGTGCCTTTAGGATAAGAGTTCAAGGTACTAAATTGAAATTACACCCATAAGTCAAGATAATATTCTCGACATTAAAACACGATAATATTCTCGATATTTCGTCAATATTATCAATATTTTAAATTATGGATCAAACCCAAATGTAGGGGCAGGGGGAAAGGAACCACTTTACCTACGTGGTGTGAACCCTATGATGAAAATCATTGTAGCAGGAGGTCAATCCAATCAAAATAAATTCTATCAAGCAATGGCAATATGACAGCTCAGATTAGAGAATCATAAAACCGCCACATATTGCGGGTAAACCAAACGAAAGCCCAAATTTTCCAGCTAACCAAACACGGCAAAGAATCTCCTCCCTCTAGAAAAGAAATAGAAAGGTGTGTACAAAAGAGAGCTCACTTTTTTTTTTTTTTTTTTTTTTTTTTGGGGTCTGAAAGAAAACTCACTTTAACAACAAAAGGTCAGCAAAACGTACCCAAACCAAACAAACAAAACTCACCAAGAAACAAACAAACAAGCCCAGAGTCACACCAAAATAGGTGGGGCCCCACTTGTTATTGCTATTTAATGAAAGCATAATTAATTGGATATTAATTGTTAATTCAACGGTGAATTTTCGTAATTATCATATATAAATTAGCCGCATGGAAAGGTTCACTACGAAGCTTCCTGGAAGTTGCCATGGCAGTGCCTACACTCCCACCATTTAACCCCTCATCCCGTCCTCTCTTCTTCCCATCCTTTCCCTTCTCTCTCCTTCTTCTTCCTCTCACTCTTCTCGCTTTCTCTCTCTCCAACCTCTTTTACCCTCTGGGTTTTCATTTTCGGTCATGAAGCTCATCAAAATCAGCTCCAAAAGTCTCAGCCCGAAACACCTCTTCCGGTCCAAGAAGGACCGATCCGCGGTGTCCCGCCGCTCCTCCGACCCACCATCGTTCGGGTCCGGAACGGCGTCGTCGTCGTCTTCGTCCTCCTCGTCCTCGGACTCCCTCCACAAGCCCGGAACCGGAGCCGAAGCTGGTGGTATCCGGACGCCGACGAGCGTTTTGCCCGAAAGATCGGGCGACTGGTCCGATTTCTCGACCGATCTGCAGCTCGACATGGCTCAGGCGTTTAAGCTCATAGACCGAGACAACGACGGAGTTGGTCTCGAGAAAAGAGCTGGAGGCTCTGCTAAGCCGGCTTGGAGCCGACCCGCCGAGCCAAGAAGAGGTGATGTTGATGCTGAGCGAGGTGGACCGAGAAGGCAACGGTTCGATAACCCTCGATGCACTGTTGAACCGGGTCGGCCCAGTTTGCGGTCCGGCCGCGGACTCGGAGCTGCGCGATGCTTTCGAGGTCTTTGACTCGGATCACGACGGCAAAATATCGGCCGAGGAGCTTTTCAACGTTTTTACGGCGATAGGGGACGACCGGTGCACCTTAGAGGACTGCCGGCGCATGATAGCGGTGGTAGATAAGAACGGGGACGGGTTCGTGTGCTTCGAGGACTTTGCTCGTATGATGGAACTGCAGAGATGATGATGACGTTGCTCCTGATTTTAGCGAGTCATAAAAAGTCCTTTGGCTTGGTTTTTTTTCTTTTAATTTCGGTTGGGATAATGCATGTATGGTTTTTCACGGTACCTTGTTGAATATATCAGAGGATCTGACGGCTTGGATTGATTGTTCTCAACCTTTAAAAATTTGTGTTTGCACTCGGAATATATGCTTCTTCAACAATTTGTAGATAGGTGAATATTATCTTATTATTTTTCTATTTTTGAGTGCGAGGAAAAACAATTGAAAACATTGGTTGAACCTCCTATTTCAACTAAACACCAAAAAGAGCACTAAACATCTCATGTGGTAACAAAATTTTCCATAATCATAGGTTATTTATTTATTTTGCATCAAAAGGAGTTTTAGCAAAATATCTATCTTTCTCGGCTTTTAGTTCAAGTGGTTATGACGTACTTATATACGTCTGACTTGTAGTACTTATATATGTCTGATTTGTAGTTCAGGTGATTAAGACGTACAATATATGTGGTTAAGACGTACTATATACATATATATGTGTGTGTGTGGTTAAGACGTACTATATAAAGAGGTTTCAGGTCCGGTTCTTCACTTTTCTATAAGTTTTAGGTCCGTACTATATATGTGGTTAAGACGTACTATATACATATATATGTGTGTGTGTGTGGTTAAGACGTACTATATAAAGAGGTTTCAGGTCCGGTTCTCCACTTTTCTAGAAGTTTTAGGTCCAATTCTCCGCTTTCGCATAAGATGTTAGGTTCAATTTTTCACTTTTCCAAAATTGCTTAAATATAATATATAAAGAACAGAAGAGTTTAGTTGAAATTATTTTACGGCCAAAACATATTTCCACTGAGAATGGTATGATTGATTGGCCTGGCAGCAACACTCTGAATACTTGACAATTAGACTATTGCAACTGAGTGGCGGTCAATAACTTTATTCTTGTGTTGTTTGTCTAATGTTTCGATTCCGATTGACCCTTTAGGTTATTCAGGGTTTTCAATACTTAATCTAAACCTTTACCAGCTTGCTTACAGTTTTATAATCTCCTCTAGAGGATTGATACTTCACTTTTGGAGGATCATTGGGCGGCACCACACTTGATACTTGATCGTTGGAGGATCATGGGCCTGGAACCACACGATGCCCTTGTTGATAAGTCCTTATTTAGTTAGGATTTCGGTTCTTTACCATGTTAGAATTTTAGTTACTTATCTATTTGTCTAGTACTATTATAATAGATATTTTATTTTCTATTGTAATTTAGATTTATTTCCTATTTTATTTAGGGTTGTACTTTTATATAAATACCTCCTATATTGGAGAAGAATAAATATATTAGCATAATTGAATATTTGCCTTACTTTGTTTTGACATGGTATCAGAGCTTGGTTTTTCTTGTGACATGTGCTTGCATTCTCCTTGCAATTTAAGTGCTCTCCTCCCCTTCTCTTCAATGAAGGAGGGGGAGTGAAAAGGAATCGTTTCTCTTTTCCAGGGAGATATTGCCTCTTTCTTGACTCTGACGTCCCTTTCTCTTCAGGGGTTGAGAGGGAGTGAAAAGAAGTTGTGTCTGCTTGAATTAGCTACAATTGACATGGAAGAATTTGTCGATGTCGTTGCCACTACTACCGTCGTTGACCATACCTTTGCTCTTGTGTTGCCTTGCTTTACCTTTGAGGTTTGTTTCTTTTGTAAGTTACATTGGTACTTATGAACACTTTACACTTCAATTTAGTCAAACACAAAGAGAATGCCATAACTTTCTTTCCCCTTTTTCAAGAGTGAGAAATCAGCTAGGAAAGAGAACTAAAGAATGAGGAATGGTCGAATGGGGTTACCATAGTTGTTGTGTCTCCTCCTCCTACCCAGGATTGAAACCCCAAGGTTTCTTTCCTCAAATGAAACCCCGAAAAAAAAAAAAAAAAAAAAGGAATGAGGCATGGAATACCTTTTTCTTATGTTATTTTTTTGAACTCCTATTATCTTATGCTATTTGCTCAAGTAGTTACTTCTATTTCATTAAACAAACTTATATATATACATAGAGCTTCTATTGAGGAATCCTTCAAATAAGTTTATTTGAGAGACACTCTTGTAGGACTCACTCCGCATTGTATTTTACTAATCCACACTATCTATGGTTTAGATAATAATTCAAAGATCATCTCTACAAAAAATCACTTGAATCCAATATCATTTGACCACTCAATTTTTGACTACTTAATTGAGTTATTGAAACTTTAATACTTTTCTTGAAACATTGTGTTCATTAATTTTGTAGAACACAATTGAATGTTAAAACGGTTTTCGATTTGTCTAATTTTTTGCAAGAATGATCTATGAATGTAAATTTAAAACATAAATGGTTTGGATCATTAAAAAAAATTCATAAGGGACCCTAAATGGTGTCCCTCAAATATTTATTTGAGGGATCTCTAAATAGAAAGAGACTATGTATATATATTTTTCTCCTACGTGGATGCGATGTATTTTCTACTACCCCTCCATGTTTTTCTCCTTATTTACAATATGGAATCTAACGTTTGCATAGGAGAATAACTTATATATATTTTTTGTAGAAGTTGCTATCCCTTTTCCTTCAACTATGAAGATGACCAAATTAACAGTAGTTGCAGAGTATATTAGTCTTCTTCAACTTGGATTGGTTTCTCATTTATGTTTGGCATCCTTTTCAATAATTTATTTATTTATTGAAAGGATTACAAGATTGAAGATTCCTTGCTTAATATTATATGACTCTAATATCCCTAGTACTGAAAAAACTTGCGGTGCTTATTTGACTGCTTTTAAGAATGTACATAAAAGAATGTCCTGAAAAGTTTAGCGATTCTCCATTATTTTAAGGGATATGCTTCTGACAAAATAAAATGTTTAATATTTTTTTGACAAATTCCATTATATAATAATATAGGTTTTCATCTTATATATCTTATATTATTTCAGATCGAGAAGCAGTTGAATGCTCAATAATACTTTTCGTAGCTTAGCCACGTACTTTCTTCATCTAACAATCAAACAAGCATAAACATTCATCATCCTACATAATACAACAAATAGGGTGTTAGGGTTGGTTGGTAGGAAAAATGACACCAATAGGGTGTTAGTTGAATTGACTCGGGTTTTTGGTGTGCTTCTAAGTAGTATTGGGTTCAAGCCCTCGTGAGACCTGTGTGTGAGTTTTCCTCTCCTCCTTCCTAAGTGCAACTTTAGTGGCTGGGTGTAAATGAGGTTGTATGCTGTATTTACACCCATATTCGCCGGAAAGTGCTCTAAGAGCATCTCCATTGCAAGGGTGTAAATGAAGATGTAAAGGGAGATAAAAGTTGACACATCATTTTAAAACAAAAACTCAATTTACTGCTAATTAAAAAAGTAAAAAAACATGGTAACACTCAACTAATTGGATAGTTAACATACGAAGTTGTTTTTTTCCTCCTCCTTACTTCACGTTCTATCCTCTTATCTTTTTTGCCTTCTTCCTTACATTATGGCTTTTTTTTCTTTTCTTATTCATATCTTTGCCCCAAAATCAATTTAGTAAATTTAGGTTTTAGCCATAAAAAAAAAATTCACTTTTGAAAAAAGCCAAAACTTTTTCAAAAAAAGACATAAAAACCTCTCAATTTTGAAACCAAAGACATGCAAATATAAAGGATTCTTTAGGAAATCCCAAAATAAATAGGGCAATTTTGTCTTCTTTTAAAAAATTTCTCTCTCATTTGGTCTTTTCCAAAGTCTCCCTAAAATTTGGCGGGATCCAATCATCACCAGACAAGCTTTGAGTCTGTTTAATTGTAATTATCTAGGGAACTTACATGCCTCGTGCGTTTGTTACGCACGTGGTTCTTCTCAACTTCAAGCTGTCACTGTGAGATTACTAATTCAATTCAATTATGTTGTCTCAATTTTTTTTTCTTGGTGGGTTCTTATTTCTACTGGCTGTGATGTTACTAGAAGAGCAAGAAGAAGATTGGGGCAGAGACATGAAGAGGGAAAAAAAAAAAAGCCAGAACCCAAGGAAGAAGGCACAAAACACAAGAGAACACAATGTGAAGCAAGGAGAAAAAAAAAAACAACTTTAGATGTTAACTATTCCGTTAGTTTGCTGTTAGAATTTTTTATTATTATTTTTAATTAGTAGTAAATTGGGTTTTTATTTTAGGATAATGTGTCAACTTTTAAATTCCTTAAATTAAAACAGATCATGACATAGAAAATTAGAGCAGAAAATGGAGCCACATGCTGATAAGGAGGAGAGGTAATGCAAAAATAGTGGGCTCCAAACATATCAAAGATGAGATAGCTACTAAAATACCAGAAATATCATTTTGCTTCAACTTGATAAAAAATCATTTCCTTTCGTGTTCTTTTTACATATCCAATTTATATCTATCTTATTAAAGGAAAAACGACATTTACATCTTCCGCCGTACACATTAGGCACCTAGATTTCAAGTTTTCCACCCCCACTTTATTTTTAGTCCAAACTCTATTAATACTCAACGTTATATAATAAACAAATCAATTCGTATAAACAAAAAGACAAATCAATTGATATATGTTTAGATTTTTATTGTTGAATTAGTTTCCAGGAAAGTATTGATAAGTCTTGAAATAAGGGCGGTTTGGCGTAAAGTGAGGGGTGAGATGGACAGTTTTGTATAAGTTCTTTAATGATGGGGATGGGTGATAAGAACATGCATACGACTAAACAAAATGTCACCAACAATCCCTATCTCGTTTTTACTGCTTTGAAAATGTCCTTTAATTTGTAGGGAGTAGGAAGATACAAATTTCAAATACATAGACAAAGAAAAAATGTTCGCATTCCCAAACATGAGGCGCAATTACCTGGAAAATAAAATCAATTATTAACCTTCGGTTATATTTATCGAAAATCAAATATGGTTGTTAATAGTCTCGTTACCTTAAATCATTGATGTAATTTACGGAGAATTTTCGTTGTAATTTATGTCATATTTATATAATAGTAAAAAGAAAAAGAAAAAAAAATAGTGTTAATCAAATTTTATATGGAGGCTGTCTTTCTTTTTTCCCGTGCAGCTTGTACTGCTTGGGACATTTTCCAGGCCTTCCACTTTCCAGGAAACTTCATTGCCTTCTTCCACCCTCACCTCACGACAGAAAAGTCTTGGCTGGACTCGTCTGTTTCTCAATAGGAGCCAGAGTAGGACAAGAGCCAGTGGGTAAGAAGGCAGGCGTTGAGCTGGGAGCAAAAAACAAGTCAAGTGTTGGATTTTAGACATCAATTTGGGTTCTTGTACTGCCAACTTTGCCAATTACCACGGTCAAGATTTGAAAAGTCACTGCGGCGTCTCGAAGGGTATAAACAAATGAAGTAGGTAAAAAGTGTACTATATGTATTGATGTGGCATGTTGCCTATTCAATTGTCTCTTTTAAAGAAAATTGCTTATTTTAATGGATTGGGCAAATGAATTAGGTAATGCAATATTTTATTTTTTATTTTTTTATTTTTTATTTTTTACATTTCCGGCATTTCACCTACCATAAAAAAATAAAAGAAAATTATATTTTATAATAATAAAATTATGTAGAGCTCAATATGACAGGACCCGACCCAAATTCTACTTTGGAATTCGAGTCGAACCCTGTGCGTGTTCGACACTTGGCTGGTGCCGGGGCACAATGACTAAATTGCCTTTTTAGTTAAAATTCAAGTTAATTACAAGTTCGACTTCTACCGAAAATTCGGCAAAGTCTCCCCTGTAATTTGATCATTTCCCAGAATTTCCACCTGTCAAAACCATATGTATACATATCCCAACTACCAACATGAAATCAATCTACATCCAGACCATTCAATTGAACTAAATGGCCTCAGGCTATACAAAAATTCCTAGGGCATTTCATCAAAGCAACTAATTCAAGAATTTACAACAGCACAATTTGATTTCAAAAGAAAATCCTACATAAAAGAGAGAGAGTGGAGCGGAGTGTGGAATCTGTTCGGTGGTGGCGCTCTGGTACACGTCTAATGCCTGGGAGCGCAAAACATTCAAAAATATGAGTGGACAAAAATAAAGTTTTAGAAAAATAGAATATGAACATACTAACCCTTCCGTCAAAACAATTAGAAAACTTAATCATGTTGCATACTATACTCATACATAAATCAGGCATGCATATTTATATTTATATAACATTCACACGCTCACAAAAATCATTAAACAATTTTAACTGTTGAAAAATAAATATTTCTCTACCACCTAAGTATACCCATTTTATTTCCGTCGATTCCCATATCTATCCGTCAATTCCTTTAGTTTCCTTAAATTCCTTTTTTTTCCGTCAATTCCTCATGCCACCAAAGCAACACGTCCTAGCAGGTCTCGGGAAACGCAAGGTCACCCGAGCCGCAATCCTCGCTAAACTCAGGAGATATTTAATCAACTTGATCTGCGTTCCTCCTTCCCGCGGCCCGGGCGTCCCCTAAACTCGTGGGGCAAATGTCAAGCGCACTGACAAAACCAAAGGCAACCATTTTTATTCCGAAGACAACATTAATTCCGAGGCAACTTTTAATCCAAAGGCAACCTTGGGTATCCATGGTGGTTTTAAAATAAATATATGTATTTCTGAAAAAGTTTAGCATTTATAAAACTGTTCTTCATTATTCTAAAATCCTACTACCATTTAATCTGATAACTATCTCAATTCTTACTTTCCATATTCTTTAGCATATTCAATTAAGCAACATATCAATAAAAATATTTAACTTCCACAAATCATGCTAGGAAAGCCATAATCAACAAAACTTATTCAAGATCAAATAATGAAATTCCATTGCTTAAAATTGTTTATAAAACAAAAGTCCACTCACTGAGTGTTCGAGCTGGCTGGACCTTTGAAGGTCCCTCTTGCAGTCATTGGTGCCCGAGTACCTCACTCTTCAAGATTGCTGGCCGGAGTAAGGAGAATGAAAGCTTGGAATTCTTGTCAAAAACCGACGCGATCTCGGATGTTTTCTTGCAAAATCCGGCAGTTCCAAGGGCGGGACAGGTTGGGAAATGAAGGGAGAGAGGCGGCGGTTCAATTCGGTCCATCTGATCGGTCGGAGTGGAGGGTGGCGGTGGTAGTGGTTATGGAGGAGAGAAGGTGACTGTGCAAACCGGAGGGGGTAGGGTTGTTTCAAGAATTATGATTTTACCCCTATATGTATTTTGATCGTATTTCCTTCGTTATAATTCCGATTCGAGCCCACTACTTGTCTACGGATTTCATCGTGCTTTATGCAATGGTATAAGCGGAATTTCCAAATTCCTTCCCGATAAAAAAAAAAAATCAACTTTAAACCTAATAAATTATTCTAGGGGTATTTTAGTCTTTTCCTCTAATAAATTAATAATTAAAAATTAAATTAGGTTTGGGTTATTACACAATATACCTCTTCACTTTGAAGTAGATAATATTGCCTTATTGGGGAGAGTAAGTATATTTTGCCTAGCCATCTGCCTTTCCTTTGTAAACATAAAAATGTTGATGTGGTAAGAGCATCTCCAAAGGAGTATGCAAATGAAATAGGCAAAATTGTACTATAAGGCCATTTCCAGTCATAGGGCTCCAGAGCTATAAATTTAGCCCTCCAAAATATTAATTTTTTAAAGAATAGTGTATGGCTAAAGTTTTATATCTCCAGCCATAGGGCTCTAGGGCTATATTTTAGGGTCTCTCATATTTTATTATTTTGAGAAAAACTATGGTACAACAACTATCTATTGTTTAATTTAATTAAACTACTATTTAGAGACAATATTCCATAGATGACACGTATACGTTGATAACATTTAAAAAGGCTATTTTAAATAAATATAATATATATATATATATCCTAACAGCTAGCTGACGTCATTGATGATGTCAGTGCACCTTTAATATTGACTGTTGGATATGTATTTGCACAAGATTTTTCATGCTCTTGCCCACACTTGATAATTTCTCTTCTTAAAAAGCACATGCATGGGGCTCATAAAAAAATTTGGCCTAGGCCAAAGCTAGGCTACAATTGACCTAGTTGGAGGGCTAAAAGGGCCAAATGTGGCCAAAAAAATTTGTAGGTCATGACTAGAGATGAGTTTTGCATTCTTTTAGGGCTTTATTTGGTCTATCGCCCATGGCTAGAGATGGCCTAACAACCTAGGTGACATGTTGCCTATCAATTTGCCTTATGAAAAGGTCACTCCAATGGACTAGGCAATGCAAGTCTACAAACTATTATTATATTATTTATTTTGATCTTTTACATTTATTATTATATTTTATAGAAAGTAGGTGAGAGAGTGGAGATGATGTTTTATTATAAAAAGCAAGTGGGGCCCAATATACCTTTTCACTTTGAAGTAGGCAATATTGCCTTGTTTGGGAGAGTAGGTATATTTTGCCTATCCATTTGCTTTTTCCCTTGGAGCATGAAAATGCTGATGTGGCAAGGCAAATGAGGTTTGCCTACTCTTTTGCCTCTTCCCTTGGAGATGCTTGTTTGGGAATGTCATTGTCATGCTTTTTCCTATAAGATTGGAATGAAAAATTTACATTTGAAGGTTTGAAAAATAGAGACGGACCATTTATGACCTCCTAAACTGGGGAATATGATTGGAGGGAGCATGATTGTAGATGCTCTAAGGAAGAAAGTGAGTTTGGATTTTCAGTTACCAAAATTATTGTACCATTTGTGTCCATTGGTTACTTATTTGACACGTGTCTTCTTATCTAAGAGAAATGTTTTTTTAAATATAAAAGTGTTGAGGCCCAAAAAAGTCATAGGAAGCCCAAAGACATTTAAAGCCCAAAATAACATATAATGTCGGTCATGCGTTAATTCAAGTTGTATTTTGGGATTTAATTCATTAAATAAATTTAGAAATAGCTTACATGCCATGCCAAACTAATAATACATTTTTCCATTGTTGATCACCTATCAAGCTCACATGAACCCAAGTCATGTGATTTACGGGGCTTGCATGAGGGATTGTGGTGTGGAAGGTTACAGAGGTCCACAAGGCCTACGGAAGCTCTTGGATAATGGAGACTTTGGGCTAGCTACTTGGGAGCATCAAAGTCCAAGCCCATTACTTGGAGTTCTCCAATGTAGGTGAGCAAATGAGATATTTTTCAAGCACTTCCTTTTACCCATAGGAAATAGTCATTTTCTAAATACCTAGCTTTACCCAGTGGAAACAGGCCTTTTCCAGCACTTCCTATTACCCACTGGAAACAAGCAGTTTACAGTGCTTCCTTTTACCCATAGGAAATAATCAGTTTATAGTACCTAGCTTTACATGATGGAAAATAGTATGCCCCAGTGCTCCATTTTAACCACTGAAAATATGCTGGTTCCAGCACCTTCCTTTATCTATTGGAAATAAAGGAAAACCCTCACCCTTTATAAATTGGCATTCATGGCTCAAGCAAAAGGCACCAATTTTTCTTCAGCCAACACTCCCTCACTAAGCTACTGCAAGCATCCCAGAGCCCTTTAGCAACCACAGACTACTTTCCTTCCTCCTTTCAGTTGCTGCAAGCATTCCAGCGACTATCCCAGCCATTCCTCAGCTATCACAATCATTTCTTCTACTTTCTCACCCTTAAAATCCATCATCTTCTCCATAAAGCCTCACCAAGCATAACTCCAAGCTTTTCCTTCCTTCCAAGCTATAAACACCATAGCTTTCAAGCTTCAAGCTTTTCCTTTTATCCTCCCACCTCTAGAACTCATAAATTTCTCTAGAATCATTGTCACAAACAACATACCTTTCAAAGTCTTAAGCTTTTCTTTCCTCAGCCATGCTCTTTGAAACCCCATTCATTTGATTGTTATAAGCATCCCAACAACCATCACAGCCAAACAATCAAACCACCATAGCCATAGCCTCAAACAATAAATTCTCAACACCCAAACTCAAGTATATCAAACACCAACCCAAGCACAAGCATTCTCATTTGCTAAACTTGTGGGTCTTTAGCTCTCACACTCCAAGCTCTCATGCCAAGCTCATATAATCTCATATCAACATCAACAAGTCATCTTCAACTTAGCCAGAGCAAGCAACATCCTTACTTATTGCTGGAAGCTTCAATCTCAAGCCGTGTTCTTCCATATTCTTCATCTCCCTCCCATAAACATATCCAAAGAGAGCAAGCATCACCACTCACCTCTGGAACCCTTCGATTTCAAGCTTTGTTATTCCATTTCTTCCATTTTTTCTCTTTTGGCAAGCCACCCAAGAGCCTGACAAAGCTTTCGTCAAACTATTGGAAATCTACTCAAGCCACCCATCTTTTATCTCTCTCTCTCTCTCTCTCTCAAAAAGCTCTATCTCGTATTTGAAACACCTAACCTCTCATGTCTAGTCTAGTAGTGTCTCAATTCACAAAGCAAACTCTCATGTCAAGTCTGTGTAACATTAATGCGCCATCTTCAACTCTTCGTCAAGCTGCCGGAAACATCAGTACAAAATATGCAGCCGCTGGAAGAAGAACAGAGTACTCCCCTAGGACTTGCTTCTCCCTCGGGATGCTTTGGGCCTAGTTCTCGCTAACTCAGACAAAAGGGCAACAAAGGCTTCATTCATCATTCTATGGTGATCCAAGAATCAACAAGCCCGGACGAGCCTTCGAACGAAAAAGACCCAAACAAAAAGAAACTTCATTTGATAAACTTCAACAATACAAACGAATATATCAACATGACATCTCCATCCTTGAGTTTATGTGATTCTCACAAGCAAATCAATAATTCAATCCAATTATGTACGTTTTAGAATATAGAAATTCAATGCAATTCGTCAAATCACCAAAATTGATCAAAATATGATTAAATTGAGACTAAATCAATCAGTTTCAAAAGAATCAATTGAACTGAATCAGTTCGGTCGGTTATTTTTTTTGGTCGAAATGGAAACTTTCAATACATGAAACAAGGTTTAATGGTTTGTGTACTTCGACCCGGTTCGCATTTTGGTCCTTCAATTTCCAAAATCGTTCTCGTGTTAGAACAAATGGTCATGCTGTCAATTTTTTTAATTTTTTTTTTGTTAAATGTAGGGGCAAAATGGTATTTTTGTATTATTTTTAATTTCCACCATATGAATATTCATTTCACCCAAAAAAATAAAAACCAAAAAACCTTCCTCCTATTCTCACCACAGTAGCCACAACCTCTCCAACCCAACCCCACCTAAACACACAACCTACAACAACCATCAAGCCTTCGTCACCCTCACCCTCACCATCCCACCTAGTCCCAATCCCTCTTTCCCCATGATGAAATATTATAAATAAAAAAAATTTCCATTTGTTTTCATCAACAAAAGATATGACATAAAGTGAGGGACATAAGCCATTGCAAAGAAGGTGGGAGATATATGGATGGGGAGAGTTAAGTTGCAATGATGGGGTTGTGGGTGTTGGGTTTGGGTGCACTAGGAATTGCCCATGTACCCAAGGAGTGAAGTAATTTTTGATTTTGACCCTCAACAGTACATCATGTGCCATGCACATGCTCAAATTTAACAGAAAAAGTTAACAAAATTGATTGAAGGACCATTCGTCCTAACGAAATTGAAGTTAAAAGACCACATGAATGATTTTGAAAATTGAGGAACCGAAATGTGAATCAAGGCAAAGTTCAAAAACCATTGAACCCAAAAACCCTGAAACAAATGATAGTGAATTGACGTAGATCTTGAACCCTCACAAAATAAGCACGAAGTGAACCCACCCAATGACTCATAATAGTTTATAGAGGCCCACTCATTTAGCTCCTCAAAACCTTGTAAGACCAATTGCGGACTATACGGGCCCATAAAACGAGCTTGGGGTACTTTCTCACAGTCCCACCCATTTTCCCTACAAAAAATAAAAAAAAGCTTTTCCTCTCTGAAATTTACACTCGCTCTGAAGCCAATTTGGAAGTGGAGGTTTAGCTTCGATGCTCATAAACCTCAGAAGAACAATACGCATTCCATTTCATCCCAAACCTTCACTCTGCATTCCTCTGAATCTCTTCTCAACTTCAGCACCAAACCCAAACGCAAACTCCACAGAGCCCCTTTTAGAATCCCAACTCAAATCCTTAGTTCTCAGCCATTACAAGCATGGCAAGTTCACCAACCTTCTCCAAAACGTCGTCGCTTTGCCCACTGTCCTCCTTGCCGCCTGCCAAAACCTCACCACCCCACAAGCCCCAAATGGAAATGGCCTCAGCCCGTCCCTTCTCGACTCGGTCTCCAAGCGGTTCTCAATCCACGAAATGGGTCGCGAGCTCTTCGAGAATCGGTTCGATATTGGAGCTTGCAGTGTTACGATGGCGGCCCAAAGAAATAGAGGTGAGTCTTTGGTCTTGCCTAACTTGAAATTGAAGGTTTTGATTGAAGCTATTAGGATGGTATTGGGAATTGTTTATGATGAACGCTTTGTGACGTTTTCTTATGGTGGTCGTGTTAATATGGGCAGGCACACGGCCATTAGGTACCTTAAGAACTCTGTAGAGAACCCCAGTTGGTGGTTTACAGTTAGCTTTACCCGCGAAAAGTTTGATCAACAACATGTAAATAAGCTATGCATGTTTATGCAAGAGAAAATAGAGGATGAGAGTTTGATTAATGTTATAAAGAGGTTGTTTGAATGCGGTGCGGTGAGAATTGAATTGGGTGGTTGCTTCTTTGGAAGAGGGTTTCCTCAGGAAAGTGGGTTGAGTTCAATTTTGATAAATATTTACTTCAATGGGTTTGATAAAGAAATTCAAGAAATGCGTCTAAGAAGAATCAGGAGCATCCCAAATTTGATTCAAATGAGCTTGTTTCGAAGGATGGTGTGTTTTACAAGCCAGTGAAGATATATGCAGTTAGGTACTTGGATGAAATATTAGTGATAACATCCGGGTCTAAGATGTTGACAATGGATTTAAAGAACTGGGTTGTTAAGCACATAGAGGGGATACTGGAATTGAAGGTGGATGGGATAAAAACAGCTATTCATAGTGCGGTGTCTGAGAAGATTGCTTTTTTGGGCATGGAATTACAGGCAGTAAAACCTTCAGTTTTGAATCCTCCTATGTCAGAAAAGGCTATGAGAGCACAAAAAAAGTACATTAGACAGAAGGAAGTCAGAGCTCAGGAATTGAAAAATGCTAGAGAGAGGAATAGGAAGAAATTGGGATTGAAAATCATGAGCCATGTTTATAAGAAGTTGAAGAGAAGCGATGGGTTTAAATTTGAATATCAAATTAAGAATGAAGTCAGAGAAATCTTCAGAACCTGGGCTGATGAGACGGTGCAAGAGTACCTTGGCTCTTTGGAGGAGCGTTGGGATTGGTACCGCAAGCTATCGGCAGGTAATTTTCTCTCTTTAAGGCACATTAGAGATCAACTGCCTCAAGAGCTTGTTGATGCTTATGATAATTTCCAAGAGCAAGTTGACAAGCATTTAAACCCAGTCAAAGCTAGAAGGGCACTGGAGGACGAAGAAAGGAGAATAAAAGATGAAGAGGAGAAGAAATATGCTAAGGGTACAGTTGAGGATTTGACAAAGCTCTGTGTCAAAGCTGATGCACCCATAGAACTTATTAGAAAAATGGTTAGGTTGATTGGCTTTACAAATCATATGGGTCGTCCCAGGCCAATTACTTTACTAACTGCTCTTGAAGATACTGATATCATTAAGTGGTATGCGGGTATAGGGAGAAGATGGCTGGAATTTTATTGCTGCTGCCATAACTTCAAGATGGTCAAAACTGTTGTGACTTATCACTTGAGGTTCTCTTGTATCTTGACTCTAGCAGAAAAGCATGAATCCACCAAACGTGAAGCCCTGAAACATTTTACTAAAGATTTGAAAGTCTTTGATATAAATGGAAATGAAGAAGTGCACTTCCCCACAGAAAGGCAGGTGAAAATGATGGGAGATAAAAATCTCTCTGATCCAAAACCAGTGGATGGGACGTTCTCTTTGGCTTTGATTAGATTAGCTTCTGATGAGCCTCCATATTCTTGTGTTGCTCATTTCTGTGACAAAACTGATACTGTTGTTTATCGTGTACGACTATTGCAAAATCGCTTGAATGTGAACCCTGTGGATGAAAAGAAATGGGTCCCTGGAATGGGTGCAATTAATCAAAGTCTCAATCTGAAATGCTTCCCTGTTTGTCCTGATCACATACATGACTTATACACGGGGAGAATCACCTTTCAGGACATTGATTGCACTTCATTTGTGGATGGAGGCTGAGTTTTACATTCCTCTGGTTTAGTATCTGTTTACCACAGGTTCTTGTCTTCTGGAGGCTGCTGCTGATCCACGCAGATTTTGGGAATTGTTGCATATGCTGAAGTCAGGTGGGTGATGTACATTACATTTTATATTGATGTATAATGCAATTTCAGCTGCCCATGTAATTTTAACAGGAAATGTGTTATTAGTACATCATCATTTTTAGAAGTGATGACCCAGTGTAAAATTTTTCAAAAGTTGCGATTGCAGCTATCTAAACAATTCGTCCTAGTAAATGAAAACTTCTCACAGGCCTTTTTGGATGGTAATTTAACTGATGAAACAGCTTGCCAAAAATCTCCCTACTACTGAAATTTTAGATTTTGCATACTCCAGTATCTCGTTTTGTGATGATGGAAACCAGATTTTGTTTTCATAATTGTGCTGGATAGATTTGCCTTGGCATCTTGTTATGTGATTTATAAATTTGCTGGATGTTACCAATAATGCCGTTAGCCTAAGCAATGAAAGCGTAAATCTATTTTTGGTAAAAAAGAATAGTGCAATTTATTTTACAGATCTACAACGATATGTATATCTTGTATGATCTTCAAGTTCACCCTTTGTCCTGTCATGATTTACCCTTTTTGCTTTGGGACGTATTCATCTATAATTTGCTTTTGTAAAATATTTGACATCTTGCTTACCTTTTACTTTTGTAACTTGTCACTTGTTAACTACTTTTTCCTGGTTTTGCAACTGGTAGAGACTAGAGGGTTCTCGCTTACGAATATGTTGACATTGGGCTGTATGGAGGTGTTCTTTGTAGTTTTCTTAGATGGGTAAGAGGCCCTTCAAAAATCAAGTTTTGAATTTCATGTTGGGGATTTCAAAAGTTTGTGGAGCAAACACCAGGTGGGAAATGGCTAGAGAGTTTTGATGCAGGGATATCTCCCGTTTTGTGATATTTTTGTTCTGTAGATGCATAACAGAAAATGGAAATTCAGAAGGGCAGATTAGCAGAAAGCTGGACTTCTGGTGTCATATCATTTAAAGATGGTTTCAGAAGGAGATAATAGATCACACACAAAGAAATGGATGGTTGTAGAGTTAGTGTGGTAATTACGAAAAAATAATTTTCCCCGGGAGGTAACAATTCTTGTGACTGATGGATCGAGTCTGTATCTTTACTGACTGATGGATCCCTTGTGTCTAGATTGTTTATGGAAGCAAAGAGGTAACAATTCTTGTGTTGCTTAGTTTATTATCTTGAGGAATAGTTTGAGTTTCATTCACTCTGGTGTTATAATATTGAGAGATAAGATTCTCATTTTCCGAGTAGATGTAAAAGTATTTTGGGAGAAATGTTTTTACAGTCAATATTGGGACTCGAAATTTATCAATGAGTTGTAACGAACAAGGAAATGAAAAGGGTGATTCCCTATTATACCAAATATAAGGACTCAAATTATAAAAAATTCCTATATAAAATAGACTTTAGAAACATACTTATGATTCATTTATAACATAACAAAGAGGCTTTTAACTTCTTATAAATTACAAAACTATCATCAATTTCTTAAAACAAGCTAAATTTCAAAATCTTATAAATATACTCAAAATACTCAATTAGGTATCAAAGTAATTTAATAATCAAAATTAAAGTTAATATGGTCAGCTGTTATTTTTTGGGTGTATATAGAAATTAAATAGTGCAAGGTTAATTTATAATATTAATGCTAAGAATGAATATAAATATCTCAAATAAAAATGTGTTTATCCAAGTTTTGGTCAAACAAAGACAAATAATAAAATTGAGCAAGAAAATCGACCAAAAAAAAAAAAAACCACAAAAAGAGGGGAACCTGTCAGACAACCGTGTGACCACCCCAGCCAGTCACCAAGCTGAGAACGATCCTCTGCTGCTTCAGGATTCCGAAGAATCAGAAGCTGTTAATCACGCTCTGATCGCACGGTCATGATTCATCCACCAGGTTGGGATTCCTGTCTCCTTAGAAATCAAGGATACAGAGGTACGATCCTATAGAACAGATCCTGTCCAAGTAAGGTCGTGTTCTGTCGTCACATGTTCAACTATATAAACCGTTCCCATGTTCGGTGTTTGGTCGATGTGGGACAATTAGCACTCTGAACTTATTATTATTTTTTAATTTTTATACATTTCATTTTCATTGCACTGGTGCTCGTTCTGGACCAGACTGAGATCACAAATCTTTGTACTTTAAACACTCCCAAGAATTGCACACTTTTATTGCAAGTCCTTGTCCTTAGCTTTCAAGATTTCATATCATTTCCATGTTTTTCAACGTCCCAACTTCTTCTCTCCAACCTCAAAACTTCCTCTTCTATTTCACACCCATCACCTGAAACATCCCTACCACAACCTCGCACCTTCTCTTTCAATTTCTTCAGGTTCGGTGCTGGATTCATGCCAGGACCTTCAGACCCTGAGACAAGTCCATGCTTGTATCCTAGTCTCAACTGGGTTCAAACCCCCTTCCCTTCTTTCAAAGGTGATCACTTTGTATTCTCGGTTCAATGGCGTCGAGAGCGCTGCTTTGGTTTTCAGATCAATACAAGAACCAAATACAATGTTGTGGAATTTGATCATAAAGTCTCATGTCGACTCGGGTCTGCTTGGTTCGGCTCTGTTGCTGTACAAAAAGATGCTTCAATTGGGTGTTTCACATGATTGCTTCACGTTTCCGATTGTAAATAGGGCGGTTTTGTTGCTTGGGAGTGATGCTACATATTCAGGAATGGTTCATTGTGTGGCAATTCAGATGGGTTTTGGAATGGATGTATATGTTGGCAATACAATGATTGATGTGTATGTGAAATGCGGAAGACTTGATTATGCTCGTAAGCTGTTTGATGAGATGCGTCAGAGAGATTTGGTTTCTTGGACATCGATGATTTCCGGGTATGTTTCTGAAGGAAACGTTGCCTGTGGGTTTAGTTTGTTCAGTGAAATGAGGAGGGAGTTGGAACCAAATGCCGTGACAATGCTGGTCATGTTGCAAGGCTGTTGTGACATTGAAATTTCAGTTTATGGGGAACCACTTCATGGTTATGGGATTAAGAGTGGTTTACTAGGTGATGGGTCTGTGCAGAACTCAATTTTCAGAATGTATGCTAAATTAGGTACCGTTGACCAAGTCGAAGATTTTTTTGGCCAACTTGATAGAAGGGATGTTGTTTCCTGGAATATTTGTATTTCCTTTTATTCTTGGAGAGGGGATGTTGTAAAGGTAAGAGACTTGTTTCATGAAATGCAGGGTGAAGTAGCACCCAGCAGTGAGACATTGACGTTGGTTATATCAGCATTAACCAAACATGGGATTCTTTGCCAAGGTGAAAGCTTGCATTGCTTGGCAACAAAAAGTGGGCTTTGCGACGACGTCTTGCAAACATCTTTGTTGGACTTCTATGCCAAGTGCGGGGAATTGGGAAACTCAGATAAACTGTTTAGAGAAATCCCTCATAGAAACAGCATCACTTGGGGTGCAATGATGTTTGGTTTTATTCAAAATGGTTATTTCAATGAGGCTGTTAGGTTGTTCGGCCGAATGCAAGCTGAAGGTGTTAAACCCGGGGCTGAGATACTAAGAAGCCTAGTTGATGCATTTGCAAACCTAGGGGCTCTGAAGTTAGGAAAAGGACTTCATGGTTGCATAATAAGGAAATCTTTTTGTGAAGCTAAGAAGTGCAATACTCATCTTGAAACCTCCCTAATAAACATGTACATAAGATGCGGTAGCATATCTACGGCTAGAGTCTGTTTTAGTAGAATGTTGATCAGAGATGTAGTGGCGTGGACATCTATGATCGAGGGCTATGGGAGCCATGGACTTGGTTTGGAAGCCTTGAAACTGTTTGATCTAATGATAAGAGAAGGAACAAAACCAAATAGTGTCACCTTATTAAGCTTATTATCTGCTTGTAGCCACTCCGGCCTTGTGACCGAAGGTTGTGAAGCTTTCTGCTCCATGAAATGGAAGTTTGGTATCGAACCTGACCTAGACCATTACACAAGCATTGTTGATCTCTTGGGTCGATCCGGGAAGCTCAAAGAGGCCTTAGTGGTCATTATGAAAATGGTTATTTTTCCAGATAGTAGGATTTGGGGTGCTCTTCTTTCAGGGTCTAGAATTTACGGTCGTAGAGATGTGGGGGAATTTGCAGCTCAGAGGCTGTTGGAACTAGAACCTGATAATGTCGGGTATTGTACTCTATTGAGTAATGCACAAGCTAGTGTTGGAGAGTGGGATGAAGTAGAAGAGATAAGGAGAGTTATGAAGGAGAGGGATCTAAAGAAGAAGCCGGGGTGGAGCTGCATTGAGGCCGAAGAAGGAAGGATTTATGGGTTTGTTTCTGGGGATAGATCACACCATCAAATGGAAGCAATTTATGAAGTGTTGGAATATTTAAGTAGGATGGCACAGGGATTTAGCTGAAAGAAAAAAAAGCCAAGGGGAGAGGTAAGAAAAAAAGCTAGGGTGGAGGGGATTGAAGGCTCAAGGAAGATGGATCTTTGGGTTTGTTCCTGGAGATATACCACACCATCAAGTTGATGGGATTTATGAAGTATTGGGATGGAATTTATCAACTTTTAGAGAGCTAATTCTCTAATTTAGAACTGGTTGGTTTTGTTCACTAATAATTCATTACCAATACAAGCCTTTTGCACAAATTTGTTCCTTAATACTTAATACACTAACCCATTCTAACTAAAGCTAATCAAGGATAACAATTTACAGCTAAACTAGTCCTGAATTAGAGGCTTTTATATGTTGAGGCTTCTAATGAGTCTTGTTATGGATGAGTAGCTGATCTGACAACACATTAGCTTATATATTTGTGCATAGCACGGTATCTAAATGCAGAGACTCAAAATCCAATATATAGAGTAAGTGAGCTTGAAAGTTGTTTTTGAGTAGTTAATAGATCCAAAAATACCATAAGAACCTAGCTTTAACCTCCTGCTTGGCTGCAACTCATGTAATCTTTTTTTTTTTGAGGTCGAAAACTCATGTACTTGTTAATTGATTTTTTTAGTTTCCATTTATTGTAACATGTGGTGAAGTACAAATGAATGTGGCTAGTGCCATATGAAATCAATACGTCTCTCTCAAATATTTTATTTTCACAGAAATTTGGTTCACAAAGGCAGCACGTGGTTCACAAAGGCAGCACGTGGGATATCTGCATATATACAAGAAAGAAGGGTGATGTTTGGAGTCGATCCATATGAATTGGTCCCCTTATTGGAATGAATTGACAGCGGATAATAGTGGTACACAAACTTTTGTTGACAAATCTATTTCTTGTGGACATAGGTTAAGCTAGTTGTTTAAGACAGTATACTTATCCTCTATGTAGGAGTTTGAACTGTAATGGAAGGGGGTTTGAACTCGGGTACACTGCCTTAGTCAAATAACTTAACTCATGTGTGTATATCTATTCTTCTAATATTGGAAGATATTTTAAATTCGGATGACCTCTCACCCACTGTTGTTTAAAAAGAAAAGTTCTGTAAAAAAGAAAAAGAAAAATAGTCATCGCTGTCACGTGCATCCCTTGTGATGATGCAGTGATCTGTTTGGACTTCTTGTTCTCCACGGTGAAAGAAATCTAAAAAAATTACATATGAGATTTTGTCTCTTGAGACTCTCGGTCTAAAATATTGATGATTTCGGAAATATCTATTGTATGAAAATATGAAAATTTCAATGAAAATATCGAAAAATTATCGATATAGGTAAAAATTGAATAAAAACCATCCACCCTCAGCCCCCATCCCCTCTCATTCTGGATATTGTCATGTGTAAAATTGGATCATAATTAGAAAGTGACTTTTTTTAACAGTCAAAATGAGATTAATTAATTATGATTTGTTTTATTAATTCTTTCGTGATCTGTTTCATGATATGTTTATTGTAATAAATAAAAAACCGCATTCCACTCACCACTCCCCCTCCTCTCTCTCTCTCTCTCTCTCTCTCCCCATCCAACTTTGACCCCGCTCTCCCGCAGCATCCCCGACCGCAGCTCCCTTCCTATCCACCCTCAGCCCCCATCCCCTCCCATTCTGGATATTGTCATATGTGTAAAATTGAAATTTTGTTTGAATTTGTTTATTAGTTTTTCTTCCCAACTTATTCTGGACCGTTAGATTAAAGCATTGAAATCCAGCCGTCCAAGTTTGATATACTGATACTTCAAAGCCCACCCCCGAAATTCCCATTGGATCCCGTTGATTTTGGGAATTCAGGAGCAACCCAATTGAGGATTTCAGGAAATGGGGGGTGGGAATGTGGTGTTTTCAGCGTTTAAATTCCAATCGTGGCAGATGATAGTGGTGGCTCTGCTATTGATGGTCGGGTGCTTCTATGCCGGAACTCTCTTTGGAAATAATGCTCCAATTTATGCATCTCAACTTAGCATCAGTTCTTCTTCATCTCCTGGTTTGTTCTCTCTCTCTCTCTCTCTGAGCTTGTTTTTCAGACCAATGAAGGTTTTATGCATGCATTTTAGAAACATTTTTTTATTTTGGGGAAAAAAGAGTTAGCTTGAACCAAATTTTCAGAAGAATTCTTAGTACATTTGTTCAAGAATCCAGTTTTTGTTTCTTATTTCCTATAAACTGAAGTATATAATGTTACACCATGTTTAATTTGGAGCTCAAAGTTAATGACCATTGTTTACTAGTTCACTGTTCAGAAAGCTGTAAGAAATTGTAAGTTTTGATTGGGACCTTTCTTATTATTTATTTTTTTTCCTTCTTTTTATAATAAAAATGCATATTTGTGGTGAAAATTTTGATAGTGACTGACTTCATTCTCAATGATACGTCTTTTCAAATTAGGAATCTCATTGTATTTCTGAAGCTCTAGTAACATTTGAAATCTAATTTCAAAGGTGACATCTAGTTGTAATCTTGTTTACTAAAGCTGTTTGTTTCTGTATGGTCTGAGCTGGTGGAACTGAACTTCTTGTGAGTAATTGTGCTGCAGGTACTTCGACATTTACAAATGAAGTTGCTCTTACTTACAGAAGAACACCACTTTTGATCCCAGAGACTGGTATGGATGTATGCCCATTGACTTATAATGAGTATATCCCTTGCCACGATGTCTCTTATGTAAAAACTTTGCTTCCAAACTTGGACACTAGTAGAAAAGAAGAACTAGAAAGGCACTGCCCTCCAATTGAAAAGCGCTTGTTCTGCTTGGTTCCTCCACCAAGAGATTATAAGATACCAATAAGATGGCCTACCAGCAGGGACTATGTGTGGCGAAGCAATGTGAATCATACACATCTTGCTCAAGTCAAAGGAGGACAAAATTGGGTGCATGAAAAGGATCAACTCTGGTGGTTCCCTGGTGGTGGTACGCATTTTAAACATGGCGCAGCTGAGTACATTCGAAGGTATCTGCAATCAACTTGCTTACTTTTCTTATTCTCGTTTTGATGTCTTTCATTTCTTACATTCCTGCTAATTGGTATTTATGGCATTGAGGTAGATGATTTATCTATTAGCTAACTTCAAGTAATCATTGGTGTGAAATTATTTTTAACGAATGCGAATTCATTCGAGCAACCTGTGAAAGTCCATATTCCTAAATGTACCAACATAACCTATTTTATACCCCAGAAAAGGTCAACAGCCAAATGAGCACCTAAAGAAAATGAAGAAAATTTACAAATTAAGTCAATTCACCTAACATGAAATTCTGGACATCTGAGCAATTTTTAGTTGTGGCCACAAAATTTTGCATTTGAAATTTAAGAAGAGACCAAAGAAGCTATTTGAGTGATAAGAGGCTAATTGTTTTCAAGTCCTTGCAAGATAAATTTGAGGCTTGCAGGGGAAGAAAAACACCGGGTATGAAGTTTAGACCTGATTCAAGATATTTGAAGTTTTTATGTGCATACATTGCTTTCAGTTTGTTTATTCGCTTTACTGGATTTTGCAGATTGGGAGATATGATAACAACTGGAACAGGTGATCTATGTTCTGCAGGGGTCACTCAAGTTTTGGATGTCGGTTGTGGGGTTGCCAGCTTTTCTGCTTTTCTTCTTCCCTCGGGTATACAAACAATGTCCTTTGCTCCAAAGGACGGCCATGAGAATCAAATTCAATTTGCTCTAGAGCGAGGCATTGGTGCAATGATTTCTGCTATAGCAACAAAACAAATGCCATATCCCACTGGCTCTTTTGAGATGGTTCATTGTTCTCGGTGTCGAGTTGATTGGCATGAAAATGGTTTTTTTCTATCCTAAGCTTCATGCATTGGTTTTGAGTTGATGTCCATAAGGTCCCATAGCTAGGTTTCTACTACAAATTTGTTTATTAAAGTCATAACAGCATGCTGATTTAGTCATTAAATTGACAAGGAATAATGCCAGCCAAAAAACAAATTGAAAATTTGTCAACAGTTCCCACCAACACCAAAATCCGTTGGCATCTCAGTTTCTTTATCAATATGTGATGGCTTCAAAAAAGGAAATTTCATTGGATATGTTAAACATTGAACTAGATAATGGCTTTTTTGTTTTGTTTTTGGTTTTCTGTTAATGTTATGAGAGGTATGAGTTAACTATGCAATATGCTAGATTTTGTGAGGCTGCTTTGCCATTTCTGGGTTTGAAACCTTACAATGTTATTCTATTAATATGTTTGTATGCGTCCATAAAGTTTGCTTATTGTGTGTTTTTTTTTTCTTTTTTTTTAAATTTGTTTTGTGCAGATGGCATTTTACTAAAAGAAATGAGTCGCCTTTTGCGATCTAATGGATACTTTGTCTATTCAGCTCCACCTGCTTATAAAACGACTAAAAACTATCCATTAATTTGGGAGAAGCTAATGAATCTGACTTCAGCAATGTGCTGGAAACTCATTGCTCGAAAAGTTCAGACTGCAATCTGGATTAAACAAGATGATCTGTCGTGCCTCCAGCACAACTCTGAACAGAAGCTTATAAATTTATGTGATGCTGTGGATGATTCCAAGTCATCATGGAATACACCACTGAAGAATTGTATACAAGTAAGGGGTGCACAAACAGATTCTCCAAAACTCCTTTCTAGATCTGAGCGCCTTTCGGTATACACTGAGAGTCTTAGCAGAATAGGTTTGTTCCTTCTCTATTTCATATGATAAGCTTTTGTCTTTCGCTTTCATTTTCTTCTTTTAAAAAAATAAAAAATCCCCTGAATAAATTTTTATTTTATTTTTTATTTAGTTTAAATATGCTTTTGTTACCTCCTTAGTTATACGTAAGGCTGAATTTGATGCATAGGATAGAACACTAAATAACAATAATGGACCCGAAGTTTAGGTTTCTCTGATACATGAGAAGGACTACTACTAGTGTCTCACTTTCTTTATGTTTTTTCTGGATGTATTGGAAAACAATGTTATTCAGTCTGATTACACCCCTCGTAAATATGCTTATAACAGGTGTTACTCAAGAGGAATTTACTTCAGAGACCATCTTTTGGCAAGATCAAGTTCGACATTACTGGAGGTTGCTGAATGTCAATAAGACAGAAATCCGAAATGTCATGGACATGAATGCTTTTTGTGGTGGATTTGCTGTGGCCTTAAATGCTTCGCCTACATGGGTGATGAATATAGTTCCTTCAAGCATGAAGAATACCTTGTCTGCCATTTATAATCGTGGTCTGATTGGTGCTTTCCATGATTGGTAAGTTCTTGTTTACCTGTTACCTATTGCTAGTAGATAGTGTACAAAATGTAGTTAAATTGTGATCAAATTGGTACTCCAATCAAAAGAATGGCATCTAATCTGTCCTGAATATAGGTGTGAACCATTTTCCACTTATCCACGCACCTATGATCTGTTACATGCCAACCATCTCTTCTCTCATTACAAGAACCGCGGAGAAGGTTGCTTATTGGAGGATATCCTTTTGGAGATGGACAGGATAATAAGACCCCAGGTAATAATTTCGATCAATGCCATCTCTTATGCTTGTTTCTATTGAAGTATTAAAAACATAGGTTATGGAATATTAAGAACGACGAAAGAAGAACAATTTTTTTCAAGGATGGCAAGGCAATATAATTACTTTCGCATTCTAAGTTTCTATTCCAAGTTTCATCATCATTATCCTCACCTTTACCCCATGCATATGGAGTCAGACATAAATTCTCATCTTCCATTGTTTATCATTTGCATCCTTATTCTACTTCTTAATATCAGAAGTGATTTGTTTGAGTAATATAGTTATTATGATGTTCAGTGTCTCTTAAATTTGCACTCCGTATATTCTGTCTTAGTTCTAGTTCTTCATAAGCTCCTTCATTCTAATGCATTGAGTTCATATTTTTTTTCTTCCAGTTTTGTGACAAGTGTTTCATTAGATGTGTCCAACAAAACCATGCCATCTGCAAACACATACTTCAGATGTCTTCATATAAATCTTTAGTTATTCTTCCAGCAGTTTTGCAAATGGATAAGGACTTAGTGTTGTAACCCTACATTTATTGGGAAGTCAGTACTTTCTTCACACGGAGTGCGAACTTGAGCTTTTCTGCGATTAGACAACATCGTATATAATTTTAATATAGTTAAGAAAAACTTCTTTGTCAAGCGACGAAATTATGCCTCTTGTAACTCCTTTCTGTTCCTAGTGGCTTATGATACAGAATTACATTGAGTGAGTTAATGTGCAGGGATTTATTGTCATTAGAGACGACGAAACCATTACATCAAGGATCCAGGATCTTGCTCCAAAAATTTTGTGGGAGGTTGAATCACATTTGCTGGAAAACAAAGAGAAGAAGCCAGAAACTGTGTTAATTTGTAGGAAGAAGTTTTGGGCAATCATCTGAACTGTACCAGCATACAGAGCTCTGCGAATATAAGTTGCAGGCTTGTACCATGATATACATGCACTCCTGTATCTTTGTATGATTAATGACCTGGTAGAATGAAATCAGGTCTTTAGTAGAATGTATTCCTTGCTAGCTTACCATGTCATGTCCTAATGTAATGTGTACAGCACAGTAAAACCAGTGAACAATTTTTCCCAGTCTGACTTGCACTTTTATGCTTTAACAATTATCAATCGGAAATTTGATTTTAATTCTTATTCTTCAAACAATTAAGCTTTAACTGCCTGAGGTAGAATAGTAAAAGGCAGCTTTACGGCTACTCTTAGGGTCCAAATTTAAGGATTTAGATGACATTATAAGGTTAAACTGAAAGATTACGCCACTACAATGTATGCGAGCTGGATTACTATTATACAGTGTTTGTACGTTACTTTTCTTCTTTCTTTTCCACTTTTCAGTGTGCTTTGTGCGAGCTGGATTGATAGTGGGCTGGACTGGGTTACTGGAGTGTGTGGGTTTGGGCTAGACATAGATCTTCCTTCGATAGGTTTTTAGTTGTTTTGTTATTCGTCCAATTCAATCTAATTCAACATTTTAGCCTAGTCTAATCCCACATACTAAGCATAGTCAAATATATTTAACACAGTGATTAATGACATCTTTAACATATTTGTGGAAATGTGTAAATTGGAAAACTAAATCAATTAAAATGCACCCATAACCAAATGAGGACTAGCTACAAGTAGAACTTGTGACATGGAAGAATTTCAGTTACACTGCTTGAGGTTTTGAATAAAGGGTGTCCGAACGTCAGGAGGTGTAATTGGAATTCTCGGATTGAAATATCAGCAGACTTACCAAGACGAATATGAAATCACATAACGTGAAAATTTAAAAATAAAACAAAAAAGAGAATGGAAGATGAGAATTCGTCTGCTTAACTCAAACATGATATTCATCGCAATATTCCTAATACATGTTACCATTGTATCATACAAAGATACATGCTTCATCTTAAAAAAGGAAAAAAAAACAAAACAAAACAAAAAAGGAGGGAGGCCAATCTAGTAATTTCAAAAAGCACCAGGAGGTAAGGAGCTCAGCTAACCCATTACTCTTCTTATAGAAATGTCAAAAGAGGAGAGGAGGGGTAGGCCACTAATACTAAGGTGATATGACAAGACAACCCCACGCTTGTCCCCCTTGCCCCCCAACATAAATATATTTATATATTATGATTATCTACCCCACTATTTATTTATTTATTTCAGTTGCAGTTGATAGCCTTGCCTCATTCTCGCTTCTTCTGGCTTTTAAGGTTTGCTTGCTTTGCTTCTGCTGTTGGGATTTATTTATGGGATCTATTTTATTTTTTATTTTTATTACACGGAAGGGGGAAAGAAGGGTAGCAACACGAGGACTATTATACGATCAATTTTTGTTCTGTGCGTGTATCGGCATATTTGGACAAATTGAAATATACCCTAATTTTGGGCCACATGTTTATTCAAACAAGTACAAAAGATTATTTAGCTTTTTTTTTTTTTTTTTTTTGGTCTGATAAAGATTATTTAGCTTAGGTGTGTGCTGAACCAGTTCGAATTTATGGCTTTCATAATTTCTTGATCATAAATGTATTAAAGATGTACTAAATAATTCAACTGTATCGCGTCGTGGCAAATGGATCATTGGTGTTAGTGTAATCAAGTACATCAACATTGATCACTCTCCACTGTGTATTATAAACTAGGAAAATTCAATGATCTGAAACGTGTATTGTTCCATGCACTCATAATTTAGCTCACAGACTTGTATTTGATAAATAAGTGGCTATTGAGGTTTTATCAGTTACCTCCTAAAAAAGAAGTAAGAAGTTAGTGTAAGCCTATAATATAGGGTATCATAAATATGATTGACGTTACGTTAGTAAAGCGTTTAAAATTTAAGTGGTTAAAAGCAATTATTCTGCAATTGAGGTCCTGTGTTCGAATCACTCCTTTTTCAATACCTAAAATAACTGTTAGGCCAGAATCCATAACCAAACGCAACTAATACATACAGTTCAATAGAATTTTGGTCCATCGCAGCCCCCAGGGGAGCAAATGACTATATATAGTAAAAATGTGCCATGAATGTTACTTTTGCCGCAAACTAACATATACAAAATATATATCTGCTTCTGTATGTTTCAAATTGTCGTTGGACCTTCATAAAATTAAAAAACAAATTGTCGTTGGACCAAAAGAGCTCTGGACACATGGTATCATTACCTGGGTAATTAGCAGTCTAATCCATAAAGGTATATTAAAGAAAACGAAAGCGATAGAAAATTAATTTTGGCCGGACCATTTTAGATATATAAACAAAAGGCTGAGAATGATATGGGTAAAATTCTGTAGTACGATCAATGCATTGGTGCATTGTATTTTTCAGTCATTCAATTAAAAGATTAATGATAGGAATTTCAATCTCTTCCTGCATTAATTAATTCTTTTTAAGTTCATATTCAACAATCAATAATCAGCCTACTCATCAGTCAATTGTACATCATTTTGAGAGAATTTGAGAGCAAAATTACTTGTACATGGAATTCAGGATGCTGGTTATGAATTCTCGTATCGTGCTTATTTTGCCAGACAAATGCTTGTACTTAATTATATGTTATTTTCGTTAAGATTACACTAAAATCAATCTTAATTATACACTAATTAAATGATTCAATCATCACTTATGTCATTAAAAAAAATGAATATGAAACTTCACATGCATTGGAGGGGATTATAATTAGAAAAATTGATTGTAAAGTCACTAGCAGCTGGCAAAAGTGACCCTTCTCCTTTTTGCAACATTAAAAAACTAGTTGTTAGTGTGATCCTTGAAGATTTCGTATCGTTTATTCACACCTTTAACTAGTAAGTAAAAGAATAATATATGATGTTTAAAAAAGCTTGTCGCAAATTCTTTAATGGGATTCTCATCTTCCCACTTGCTAGTTTTGCTAATCTCTGTCCGCTCTTTCTGTCACAATAAAACCCAATTGCTTCTAATTTTGGGCATAAAATGCACTTTCTGGTTTTCTAAAGCAAAGATATATAGAATCCTAATCCAACCCAACCATCCGTACTGCCAAAAGTTTGATCCAGGAGGAGGCCATTTTCTAATCATCTTTGTAAAATGCTCACTTCCCATTTAACTTTGCATATTGATATTGTATACAAAACAAAGTGGATTGTGTAATTCGAGGTACATCCTTTCTAAAAACGGTGAATTCAACTATTTAATTATCATAATAGGCATATACAATTCTTAATTAATTTGCCTTTTTTTTTTATAATTTTTTTTAATGATTATTTTCAAGAGGGAAGACAACTACAAAGTTTGATAGTATAAGGTCATTACAATTGTTAGCTTGGTATACAATGTTGATTTATTATCTAGTTCGAGTAGATTAGGGGATTTGAACACAACCCTAGTTTTTCACTTATCTTGGTATACATTGTTGATCTATTCTAGGTCATTACAACTGTTAGCTTGATAATAATCTTCTTATGCCGCATATCAATGTCATCCTTGATGTCAATTCCATTTACATCATGTGATCAAATTTTTGAGGAGAAATTCATCCTAGCACCCCCACCAACCCCGGGTATTGATATTGGTTAGGTGCCTCACATGTGAATCACTTTTGACGGGAATTAGACAGAATTGACATTGAGAATGACATTGTGCGCGGCATAAGAAGATGGAAATGAAATTGATAGAGTTGAAATAATATAAATGAAAATAATGTATTCAAAATAGTACAGAGACTACTCAGTAATAAAATTCCTAGAGAAAATAAACATAAGCATACTAGAGGTAAGTGTTAAGACCCAAATATTTTCCCAACTCAATTTGCAGAGCACTGATCAAAACGTACCTAAACTAATTCAGTTTTTTCTTTCTTTTGTACTAATAGTATTTTGCATATGGGGCAATTAAACAAACCTTACAATATTGTACCATATTCATAGAGACAATTCTGCTGGCAAACCAACCAGGGAGCAGTGTTAGGGGGCGTACGTTTCCAAACTGTGTCGTATCTGGAAAATTAATTGATGATCGATCCAATACAAATTGACTGACTGTTGCCCAATACAGTTTACATTGATGTGACTAGGGAAAGTCTGAACTCATAAATTCACACACAAAAAAGAAAAGAAAAGAAAAAAAGGTGTTTACAGAACTGTTCCAAAGCTTGAAGCTAAAAAGTTTTAGGGTATAGAAACCAGATGGAAAAACATAATTGATGTCAAGTTCTTTGCTAATGAACTAGTTAATTGTCATTAATTAAATAATTGGGAATTATATTATTGCTTGGGAACATAGAAACCAAGACAAAAGTTTGTGTTGATGTGCAATGGAAGAGAAATGAAAGAAGCAGAAACAGAAACAGAAACAGAAAAATGAATAGGGCTTTGTGTTTAATTGTCAGCTGGCAGCAATAACCAAATGTCCAAGGGTCACAGAGGCTCCTAACTGCAGTTAAGACTGTACACTTTTTTTTTTCTTTCTCTTTTACAAGACAAAGATGAGACAGACAGACGCTACCGAGAGAGAGAGAGAGAGATGGGGAAGGAGAAAGAGAGAGCACGGTGAAGTGAAGAGATGGATCATTTCAATCCCAGGAAACCAGAAGATGGAGGGTAAAAAGGCAAAAGGAATATGCAAAGAGGGCAAGATGAAGAGACAAGTGATGGGATGAGTGGGTAGGCTCTCTCTCTCTCTACTGTTTTAATGAAGAGTCTGGTGAGAATCACTAGGGTTTTGGAGGAGAGAGAGAGAGAGTTTGAGCGAGTGTCAGTGTCTGATTCATCGGTCATGGGTGATAGTTGGCACGTGGGAGTCAGTGCCCTTCCAACAAATACAAAAAATACACACAACTGCCTGCCATGCCATCCAGCTATTATTTCAAAAAACCAAATGCAGAACCCTCTCTGCTAGCTGCTACCTAGCTACATGACTTGCACAGTAATTAATTACCTGTTTCCTACGCTCACATAAGAGAGAGAGAGAGAGAGAGAGAGAGAGAGAGGGAAAGGGGGGGATATGGTGGGTTTGTGACACGTGTAGAGTAGTGGTGGGGGGGAGGTAAGGCCATGGACACCGTTTATAAATGATGGTACGGGTCTTAGCCGTTTTCTGGTTTAGGGACTAAAAAGTGTCTCCAAAAAACTCAAATGAATGAGAGTGTGTGTGGCTGTGTGTGGATTGGGCAGGTGCCTGCCTCTGTTTCGTCTGCCCTCTGCTGCAATGGATTGAAAGGTCAGGAGGCCTCTCACATGTCATGTCTCTCTCTATCACATGCACTCTCACTCGTCTTGTCAAATCATTATATATAGAATCATTAAACATCACGTTAACCGGCCCTTACCACCAACAATCATCTCCATATTTTTTTACATTCTTTCATTCTAACTTTTTCTTTTATTTACCAAAAATAAATTATAAACACCATCTACATATTATATGAATATACTGTCTCCGAAATTTTAATTTTGTTAATTTTATTCTTATAATTTTAAATTCTTCACAACACGTACTTACTCATTCACAGAATGGAACAGATGAATTGCGGGAATATCAAACTACATGATTCAATTACTAGAATAAAAATTAAAGAAACAAAAGTGACTTTTTACCTATATACATGTCCAAATTTATTCTTTTATTCAATCTTAATTATTTTATTTATTTACTATAAAAATATATAGACCATGTACATATCATGCGAATATAGATGTCCAATTATAATGTATGTTATACGTTAGTTTTGTTTTTTGTTGTGTATATTTTGTCGACAAATTAAGTGGTGATGGGAAGGGTGGAAATTCTATACACGAATCCCTATTCTGTACGAGAGCACACATCAAATCGCATTACAACAAACTTGTCCCTCAAGATAAAGCATCCCTTCCATCCAACACAAAACATTTAACATTGGCGACCCCTAAACTGACTTTGCTATTAGAAAAAGAATAATGCAAAGTAACATTGAATCGCCTTCCTATTTAGAACTACTAGTCCTGGTCAAATATTGATAAATTTACCACGACTGACATTAAATCCTTTCATGTTCAAAAACTACTTTTTGGATTAGAAAAATAATTAGGCCTTAGCAATTTTTATTTACAACAGTTGCAAAAATAGCCTTTGTTGATATGAATATTTATCCTCACCTCACCTCACCACATTTGGAAATCCCCCAAATCAGGGGAATCCTTTCTGCATACCCAAGACCACCAAATCAATATATGGGTGTCATGCCTCAATCCCCAAAATCAAGGGCAAACCATTTTTGTTTTTATAAAAGGAAGTCTCCCTAACGTGTAATTATAGCGTAGTACGGTAGTATAATCACGTAGTATAACGGGTCAAATAATAGCTCTCCAAATTTACTTACTAGAAGGCCCCCAAACTTATTCCCGCCATTGTAACCTGCATACTCATTGTATGGTAAAACTACAATTATAAAACTAAGTGGATGTAGCCCAATTATAAATGCATATGTAATTTATTCAATTCAATCTTTATAACTACTTTTTTTATAAAAGGCTGCAGTAAATGAAAAAAAATGTGGAGACATAGGTCTTCTGATCTTGTAATTGCTGATAGGCATAGATACGGATTGGTTCGGTTTGAAAAAAAACTCAATTCGTTACGTAAACCAAACTTTCGGTAGGCAAAAATCTCTTCTGTTAACCGATATTTTGGGCACGAATTGGTTTGGGTCAGTATACTAAACTTTCAGTTGATTTGGTTCGGTACAAATATTTTATTGGTCCACATTTTTTTTCTAGGTTCAATTAGTCCAATTTTGATTTTTTTTTAAAATCAATTGTTTCAAGCCCAACATTTGGGTTAAAACTAATTAACTTTATGTTCAAAGTATCGCATGATCGCATTTCCAATTAAATTGGCTTATTGCCAAACAAAAAGTTATTATTATATGACTTATTTATATGGCTTATTATCATTATAAATTTACTCATACACATTGATAGAAAAAAGGAATAGGGAGGAGTGTCACGAATTAGAGGTGTGGGATAATTTGTTGTGTTGCAACCCAGTAATGGCTTCTCATTCAACCAATTAAATGTTGACACATATATTAATAATTAGTAGAAAATTATGTTTCAATTTAGGTGTGGTATAGATCAAATGGTTTAGGGAGAATGTAACCTGCTTCTTTAACTATTACTTTTGGTACAAATCTTATTGAAAGAAATTTTAATTTAACCAAACCAAACTAGATTGTGGATACGCGAATTTTTCGGATCAAATGGCAAGCCCTAATCATTGGCATAGTTGACAATTTTTAAAGGGAGTTGATTTTCCCACTCCCAATCATTGCATCCATAATTTTTTATTTTTTTATTTAAATGAAACAAATTTTAGGCGGCTACAAAGAAACATAAATGCATCTAACTACACATTTTTACATTTTCTTTTTCCATGTTCTTCTCCGTCATAACCTTTTGGAAAACAGATATTGAATGAAAAAAATTGATCAACTTGTGGACATGAGTTGAATTCTCAGAATTTCAAAAAATGAATTGAGTTTGAGACTATGAGTTTCAAGTTCACATTATTGGTGTTCTCTTTGTTTCATATGAGATCATTTTTTACATTCATTTTGTTTGGGTACCTTCTCAGAAAGTACAAACAACCAGGGATTGAAGAGAAAGAAAAAATTAACAAATGGAAAAGAATTCTTCTCATAGAAATAATTCGGGGCATTCCAAGTTTGTAGGGGAATCCAAAAGCTTGGGTTTTATTGTTGTGTTACAGTGATGATGGAGAAATCCAAAAGCCTAGGTTTGGTTCACTCTCTCATTGATTGAGTACCCATATCAAAACTTTTAATGTAGGGTGATGGTATAATAGGAAAGAGAAAGAACACAAAAGAACAAAATTGATTAAAAAGTATTAAAAAGCAAAAGGAAGTGTAAGCGGAGAAAAGGGAAGTGAGACAATCAGTTTTATTATTATCGTGAATATTTTCATTGTTTATTGAGAGTAATGTGTTGGTCTATTTATTTGATTGTAATTAGATGAATAAGTTGTATGATTTGGGTAATTTTTTTGATAGGGTAATCTTTGAATTAATGATAGCCTAGAAATGAATGTTTTAGACCATAATATGACGTTGTGGATGGAGAGAGCTTTGTATACGCACTACAGACATTCACCTTCCACCCATTTTTTTTGGTTGCTGAACTTTTTGTGTATGTCCAAAAGCTCTTTCATATCATATGCCTAGTTGGTTTGGAAAGATGTATGAAACGGAATGTCCTGTACCTTAACTGAAAATCACTGTGTTCTTTCAACCAAAATGTAAATTCATTGGTGCAATGCAAAACAGATAAAAAGGAAGGCTTTTAGATGTTGGAGACGGCCTTTAACCCCTTTAAAATTTAAGATATAGTTGCAAACACTAGTACATATATTTATGTTACAGACTTTTTCTTGTAAACCCTATTGGGCTACTGTAATGGAGTAAGCAATATAAGATGGGGGCATGCAAATCCTTCTAAAACCTATGCGGGAAAGAAACTTGTGGGACCTGTTTGAGATAAACCCCTGGACCTTGAACAACAATCGCATGTTTTTTGTCTGCAAATAGCTCAAATTGGAGTTGAAACATTTATCACAATTTGAGACTCTCCCAAATAACCGCCAGAATACAGGTTCCTTTTCTAATAACATTAACATATATAGATTGAGTGACATAGCTATAGGAGATGAGTCTAGGAAGACAACTTAGACAACGTATCAATCAAGAAAAAGAAAAAGAATATGGGACCCCATAAAAAAAGGCGAGAGAGAGAGAGAGAGAGAGAGAGAGAGAGAGAGAGAGAGAGAGAGGAAACCCACAATCTACTTCCCACTCAAGTATTTTGCCCATTTTCATGATGATGTGGATGCACAAATTGGTGGAGGTCAAAGGGTGTACAGAAAGTGGGAATTGCTATCATCCTCTTCCTTTTTATATGTATGAGTGGGTGGTGGTCTCCTAGAGGCCTTCGGGGTCACTCAAGGTAATGACCACCTTTTTCAATTTGGTCAAAGTTCAATATCTTTATATATTTAGGGAAAATGACTGCATAAATCTCTCATTAGTTAGCTAATACAGTTCAACTATACTTTTTATTTGTTTTAAATGGTTACATGTGGTCCCAAACCCCAAAAAACTGTAATTACCTGGTTGCCAATGCATATTTTGACTTGCATTGCAATTAACAAAAAAAGCTTTTGGGGATTTTAGTCCTGTGCCTACGAGAACTGCATCGTTCATTAATGCGAAATAACTTTAAGCACATGCGATCATATGGTATGGAAAAGTGGTCAATTGGAGTACTGGATTTAGTGCACTGTATGTGAAGGGGTCATTTGGTTCAAGGTTTAAGAGTTAGGAATGGGTATGAAATTGCATCATCATGTTCGGTAAATGCATCTTTAAGAGCATCTCCAAGGGAGATGTCAAATACCAAACATCAAATTTAAATTTGATGACTGATGTGGCAATTTGACATTTACACAGTTTTTTACTCCACCCGATATGTCAAATAAATAATTATTGTAACAATCAAATCATTTACGATAAAGAAGAAAAATAATAAACAAAGAAAATAATAAATGAAAGTTACAACCAGCTGTCTTTAAAAAATAATAAAATATTCATTTGACATCTTGCTTTTGGGATGTCAAAAATAACAGCTGAACCTCTAGCATTCATTCCACATCAGCTTTGACAATTCGGTTGAAGTAATGTGAGATGTTATTTCTAACCGTTAAATGTCTATGTGGCACTTTTGACATATCGGTTGCAGATGCTATAAGAATGCAATACCTAACTCATGGATATGAACTTCCCATATAGGGGGAATTTTATAAAATTTGCCCACCCTGTGAAACTTGATGTGCTTCTAGACTAACCTAAATATTAGATCAACTTAAATCAAATTAAAACTCGCAAGTGGATTAATCGATTTATAGTATAGTTTGATGCAAGTACAAGTATCATTTCCACATAGATTAGTGATCAATTCTAGTTCTTTCACCTAACTCAATTCAAGACTCTCTTTTTTGGATTTCCAATTTATGACTCAACAACTACTTAACACTAATAAAAATAAAAATAAAAATGAAACACAACTAAGAACTAAAAAGGGGTGCAATGATTTGAAAGCAAGCAAATGATTAAATGAAATGAAACGAAACAAGCTATCAAAACTAGCAAGTCACCGAAAAAAAGCAAGTAAAAGGGCATCACTAAAGGGTTCTGAGGGGATCCCGAGTCTCTACATTTAGAAGTTATACATTTATCTACATTTCACAACACCATTCTAATTATCTAATCGTTGAATACATGACACATCATCAGCATAAGTATTTAATTTTTTTTTTATATATTTGAAAAACTGTTTAAAATTAACAATTGTTTTATTGTTTAAATAAAAATTAAAAGAAAATTGAAAAACCACTACCTTATAGGAATATGGGGAGGGTGGGGTTACGAGGAATTGGGTAGGAGGAAGTCATTCAACAAAACAATTTAGGTACACAATTATATATATATATATATATATAGGAAACAGTTAGTCAAAAGAGCTGTATGCAAGTTGACTGGACTCTGGCGCTTGAGCGGCAGAGAGACTTTTTCGCCTGTGCCTAGCTGCTCGAGCGATAGAGAGGTGTCTCAAGTGGACGCAGGCGCTCGAGCTAGAGGAGAGAATCCAGCGCAGATCCTTGGCGAATTAGGATAAATTTCTTCCTAGTTTTGGGGGTTTTTTAAGTTTCCTATTCCTTGTATGATTGTACTAAAGTCTTATAACATATCTCCGCACGCGCTTTCGTGACTGCGAGAAGATATATACATATATATATTTTTTAAATTTTACTTTATTTATAATTTATAATTTTATTTTAGAATTAAAAAAGATAATGGTAGTTGTATTCCATAAAAATAGGATCCATTATTTGATTTTTCTTTTAATTTTAATTTTTTTAAATATGAAAAAAATGTGAATTTACCATATTATCCTCATTTAATTAATAATTTCAATTCTTAATGTTTGCATTAATCAATGACATCTTCTAGTATTTTGAATGTTTCACCATTCTCTGTCTTTTGCTTTATATATATAGATAAATAGGCAACTTAGCGCTAGGGTTTTATCGAACAAGTACAAGAGAGAAAACTAAGGCATCAAATTGGGTTTGAGCTAAGGGTGAGAGAAAAGAGAGCTAGGGCTTGTAAGAGAAAAGAGAGTTTGGGAATGGGTATAAAATTGCATTCTCATGTTTAGTAAATGTATCTTTAAGAATGCAATACCTAACTCATAGGTATGAACTTCCCATGCAAGGGAAATTTTATACCATTGGCTCACCTTGCAAAACTTGATGTGCATTTAGACCAACCTAAATATTAGATCAATTTAAATTGAGTTAAAACTCGTAAGTGTATGAATCGATTTATAGTATAGTTTGATGCAAGTACAAGTATCATTTCCATATAGATTAGTGATCAATTCTAGTTCTTTCACCTAACTCAATTCAATACTCTCCTTTTTTGGATTTCCAATTTATGACTCAACTACTTAACACTAAATAAAATAAAATAAAAACAGAATGAAACACAACTAAGAACTAAAAAAGGTTGCAATGATTTGAAAGCAAGCAAATGATTAAATGAAACGAAATGAAACAAACTATCAAAACTAGCAAGTCACCGAAAAAAACAGCAAGTAAAAGGGCATCACTAAAGGGTTCTAAGGGGATCCCGAGTCTCTACATTTAGAAGTTATACATTTATCCGCATTTCGCAACACCATTCTAGTTATCTAATTGTTGAATACATGACACATCATCAACATAATTATTTAATTTTTTTATATATGAAAAACTATTTAAAATTAACAATTGTTTTATTGTTTAAATAAAAATGAAAAGAAAATTGATAAACCACTGCCTTATAGGAATATGGGGAGGGGCTACGAGGAATTGGGTAGGAGGAAGTCAGTCAACAAAACAATTTATGTACACAATCATTGATGGGTTCAAATGTGTGTGTGTGTGTGAGAGAGAGATATATATATATATACACACACACGCACACATGGTAGCTTGTACGGCGACTTATTGTTGATGTTGACTCACCTAAAAGATGCGAAAGGAATAAAAGAAACGGTTATTCAAAAGAGCTGTAGACGAGTTAACTCGTGCTTGAGCAGACAGAGACGTTTTTCGCCTGTGCCTAGCTGCTCGAGCGGTAGAGAGGTGTCTCAACTGGACGTAGGCGCTCGAGCGGGAGGCACGAGTCCAATGCAGATCCTTGGCGAATTAGGATAAATTTCTTCCTAATTTTGGGGGTTTTTTTAAGTTTCCTATTCCTTGTATGATTGTACTAAAGTCTTATAACGTATAAATATGCAATTTAGTGCTAGGGTTTTATCGAACAAGTACAAGAGAGAAAACTAAGGCATCAAATTGGGTTTGAGCCAAGGGTGAGAGAAAAGAGTGTGAGAGAGCAAGTGGGGTTCTTCATTGTAACAAAATGTGCTCTTTCTTACTGGAGAATTTATCAAAGATCAGCAAAGACGACGTAGGCACAATGAAGAACCTCTATAAATTCTTGTGTTCTTTATATGTGTTTATTTTTCGGTTGGTGTCTGTGTTTTATCTTTGCATGACTTGTGTGTGGTAGTTGCATAGCCCATCAACGACAATGTCTTGGAGTGTTTTCGCACAACAAGTGGTATCAGAGCCGCGGTTGCGGGGAGTATTAGTTTATGCCCAAATGCTCTTATAACTTCTAAAGTGGCAGTGTGTTAACGATGTCAAGCGACAAGGAGGGAGGAGAAAGCTCCCAGACAAAGACACCATGTGTGGCGAGTGTGAAGGTCTAGTTGAAGTCATTCACCGGCAACGAAAACTTCATGCTTTGGCAAAGGAGGATGAAACACGTCCTTAAGCAGCAAGGTCTCAACACAGTTTTGGCACGCAAGGAAAAGAAGCCAGACACCATGACGGATGCCGAATGGGAAGACCTAGAAAAGTTTGCTAGAGGGTCCATCGAACAACACCTCATTGATGAAGTGTTGTGTAAAGAGATGGAATATATCCCGAAGTAGACATGGGATAAACTTGAAAAGATGTTTGCATTAAAATTGCTGTCCAACAAGCTTTTCTTGAAGGAAAAGCTTCACTTTCTAAAGATAGAGAAGGGTGTAAGCATGATGGAGCACGTGAGTGTCTTTAATAGGTGTACTGCGGACTTGCAAAGATTGGATGAGATTTATAAGTCGGAAGACAATTTCATGATGTTGTTGACATCTATGCCTCCTTCTTATAAGCACTTCCACATGACGCTTATGTTCGACAAAGCAAATTTGAAGTATGAAGAAGTGATGAAAGACATCCTGATGCATCACAGAATGGTTCAATGTTCCGGTGATAGCTCTCAAGGTGAAGGTCTTATGGAAAAGGCCAGAGAGAAGGGTTGATCAAGTAGGCACGAAGGCAAGAAGAGCAATAGGAGAAGATCAAAATCCAAGATGAAAGATGGTTGCTTTGAGTATGGGCCAAAAGATCATCGGAGAATAATTGTCTTACATGGAGAGAGAAGAGAAACAAAGGGTAGACGTCGGATGAAGCCGATCTTTTATTTACTGATATCATTGTTATTACTGATGCACTTGCTATCTCTTCCAGGATTTCATCTTCTGATTGGATTTTGAAATCTGGGTGCTCATATCAGATGTGTTCAAACAAATCTTGGGTTGACATATATATCAAACAAACAAAGTATCGTATTAAAACTACCATGTGTTTGTTATCCTTAATCTTATGAGCTAGATCATGCATGCAATGTATTAAACCCACACACAATCACACAAGTAGTCTAGATGCAAATTCTAGAGATTGACAATCAAAAGAATTAAACATATAGAACCAAATAAACCAGAGATTAAAAATAATTCAATATGATAACTTGAAATTCAATAAGTTTGCATCCAAAAATATGAATATTTGAATTAGGGTTTCATTCTAGCCTTTGCAAATAATTTAGTTACATATAATCATTGAAATAAAGCAAAACAAAATCATAAGCAAGACAAGATGGCTACATCAAGGGGGCTCCAAGGCGGGCAACAGCTGCTCCAAGCTCCCTCCCTCTCTCTCTCTCTCTCTCTCTCTCTCTCTCCATTTAGGTTGATTTGGAGCTTAATGAGTTAACTCTGCATAAGCCGCGCATCTCTTCCTTTTAGAGAGAGGAGGAACATCTAGTATTTCTCCTAAAATCACAAGGACTTAGGTTTTTTTTTTTTAATATTGGCCTTGTTGAGATTGTTAAGAAAATGAATGTGAATGTGTACCATAAGATATCGCCATACTTTAGATGTGTTTGTTAAGAGTCTGATTCCTTATCATAGTAACACTTCTAAAGAAGAATACCTGCATTCAAGGGGAAAATTCTTTCCAACATGGGGAGAATGATGCAGATTGTGTCGCAACAAGTATTTGGACGTGATTGACTAGTGTAAGGATTTGGAAAGGACGGTTACAAGGAGTGGTGCTCATATGGGACGTGTTGAGAGTATTTGTCCCACATTAGAGGATAGAAGTCTTGCATAAGTGCTTAAAATCTTGGGTCTCTACACGCACTGTTAATTGATTCCAAATTGAATGCTCACATTCTAATTATGATATCAAAGCATACTATTCACAAGACAACCATGGTTGGTGGAGCATAATAGAAATACCAAACAATAATTAAGGGGCAAGGTTTGTGATTGCCCAAAACTAATGGGCTCTTCCTGCAACAAAAATTAGGGATGGGAATCCGACCTAAAAGAATTAGGGATGAGAAAACGACAATATTCGTTTCAACATTCAGTCCGTGGCAGCATTGTCGTTTATTATACAGTGAACTCTGGGTCTTCTCCTCCACATGGACTTCATTTGGTGGCCCTTCCACGAACTGCACAATTCATGTCCCTAATTGAGGACTTTTTTTGTCCTCCTCTTCCTCATTTTCGTCTCATATGCACTCTTCGGGATACCAAATACTATTGCAAACAGTTTCCATTTGTTTGTTTGTTTTTGTTTTTTTGGGTATCAGTTAATAGTAAAAACTGAAATTAATTGTTATATGTGCAAAATTGTCATCATCTTCTCTAATGTGTTCATGATCCACTTTTGAAATTTTAGTATATCTTAGATTCCCTCGCCTAATCCTCTTCGCATGTTACCTTTTTCATAAAAATTAAAAAAAAAATATAGATTTTTACAAGCTAGCATTGATTGAGAGGAAATCTTGCATGGTTATATATAAGCTTTGTATTTTCCTTTGTTTTGCTTGATGAAAATGAGAAGTCAATATCTGAATGTGTCAAGGGGAAATGATTTTCATGAAGACCATGGGGCTAATTTGCACTTTCAGATGTTATACATGTGGCTGTCCACATATCATCAAATGTTAGTGTTTGTCACCTTTAGGTCAATCAGCTCGCCAAGTCAAAGCTGGCCAACCTTCCAATATTGGACAAAAACAAAACAGAAAGAAAATGTCTTCTCAGAAACCCATTTGAGAAAAAAGAAAAATGGTCTTCTCGGAAACCCTGAGGTTGGGAAATGGGGGAGAGAGAGAGAGAGAGATCATTGGTGGAATGTGCATTAGAAGAGGGCTATAGACTTTGAGATGACTACAATAACATTCCACCACTAGATATAGAAAAATAATTGTGGGTTTTTGACCCTTTAGCCTCCACACAAAGAAAAAAAACCCAAATGTCATTGATCTCACGCACTTCCAATTATGGAGTTGTCATTTTTTTCCAGAGTAACAAAATATCTAATCACCAACATACTCACATTCAACATATAGAAAGAGATCGTAGAGTAGTTCAACGGTAGCAATCATCGGATTTTGTTGACTTTTGACTATAGACCATATGTGGCATTTGAATGAATTGTTCTTCTCTCTCTCTCTCTCTCTCTCTCTCTCTCTCTCTCTGAGGTAACAAAATGATTTTTGAAGCTGACTTTGATCAGTCTAGGATTTGTACATTTTTCAAGTCTCATAGAAATGATGCATCTACTCTCCAGCTAGCATATCTGAATGAGGGTCTACTTTGAAGACTATGGATAACCAATTAAATTTATTGGACATGGGATGCAATTAAGGACAGGCCATTTCAAAGTGGTCAATCAAATCTTATCAATGTTCAACAATTAGCTTGCCAAACTAGGTAGGGCATAAGAGTATCTTGCATAGATCTCCAATTTTCGTAGAATGGAACTTCCACACAATTAGACCCTTTCATTGTTGACAAACTAATTTGTATACCAATTTATAGCTAACTTCAATCTGCATATGTACTGTTGTTGTCACATCTTGTTTCGCAGTTATAATTTGTTGAGATTATTGCACATTAATTTGTGCATCTAAGTATCGACCATAATGTTCAGGGTTCACAATATGATACTTCTCTTAATGTTGAAAAATATTCGAAATTCAAATATAAAAAGCACCGAATGTGAAGCTTTAAAAAAAAAAAAAAAAAAAAAAAAAAAGAAAAAAGAAGAAGATAAAAAGAACTGAATGTAACTTTTACCATATATAGTGAAACGCATATACTGCTGCCATGCCATGTACTAGTAGTGGGGAGAGCCTTTTGCTAACATAAAAAACTAGCAAATTGGTTTTTGGTAGAAAATATGTTACTTAAGCAAGGGATAAAGTGAAAATAATAATAATAATAATAATAACAAAGGTTGAAAAGACTCCTCAGTGGACAAAAAGGACAATACAACATCTTCTTTTGTGATGCCTAGGGATTTTTATACCCTAATCTTAAGGCACCTGCAAAAAGGAACGTGTAGAGAAGACGCAAATGCCATCCATTTTTCGGGAAAGTGACTGCTAAATTATACACGCTTGTCTGCGGGCCTCTCTCTATCATCCATATAAACACATTAAATATGTTAGGCCGTGTCAAAACTCAAACCTGAAAAACTGGCTTTAACCAAAAGCTACCTCTCACCTGCCACATTCACAGATTACATTCACTCCAAAAATTTTGTATTAGTTTGGTAAATATAGTCCAAAAAGCTAGCATCAATGGTTTCATCAACCATGTGATGAGGTTTGGAAGATGATCATGTTTTCTTTCAAGAGTTTGGAAGATGTTTCTTTCATGAAAAGATTTGACACTCGTAGGGTTTGATATGTGATCAAAATATGGGGTCAAATGCAAGATCCGAGAGTTTGGAAGCTGTTTTAATCAACAGACAGAGAATTAAATTGGTTATGTTTAATCTTCAGGTTGCAAGAAATTAATTTGTTGGGCTACTTTGACTGGAGATATATACCGCGTATACGTACATCTAAGTGACGATGAACTTGTATTCTTAATTACTCTAAGAATTTACAGATGCACAGTATACTGTCTGTATATAGGGTGACATTACAAGAATGAAAATAGGACGATCTTTGTTGAGAGAAATCATAACATTTCCTACTGTTATAGGTTGGAAATTATATTCCTTTTTGGGTATAATGTACTTGGAAATTATTTTGCACTACTGACAAAAGGAAAAATACAACAGTTATGAGCAAGCTTGGACATACTCTTCTTTCTGTGAATCTTTTTCCTTTTCCCTTCCAAAATAGTCAAATTGAAGAATATAGCATTTTAGTTTTAATTTTTTTTTCTTTTGGTTATCTTTCTTTTTTTGTTGTCCAAGTTAGAAAGGGGGAGGGGGGTTTCTCACAAACATACTGCCAATGTATCATGGGAGTTCAAACCTGAGACAACTTGTTTTGCAAGTTAAAACCCTTTTTCACTCAACTAGACTTTATTGGCTTTTTCTTTTGGTTATCGTGAGAGTCTGATATATAAAATAATTATGTTAAAGGTCGGAGAAACTAAGCGGTCAAAGCCGCTCAAACAACCATTAAACTTACATCACTAAAATTAAGCATGATATGAAGTTAAGCCTACAAAATTCAAAACATCCAAAATCCTGAAACAACCATAAACGTCCTAAGTGAAACAGACTCTTGTTGTTTATTTACCCCTCAATCGGCCTTTTCCCTATGATTGGGGACCTTTTATTTTTTTAATTTTTTACTTATTTAGGACGTTTTAGAAGTCCAGCAACTTTTATCCAAATAGGCTTTTAGCACTCACTGCTTATACTAAACTATGTCAATAGGTAATACCACAACAACTAATTAAGCTTTTCGTTTTTATTTATTTATAGTAATATACCTGCATTTTTATTTAAACATTTTGTCTTCAAATTCTATGGTCTAACGGCCAAAAAAGACAACAATTAATTCATGAGTTATTTACACTAAAATCTCTTCAGATTTTTGGCTTTGTCATTTGGAGAATTTTTTAATATAAAAGGACGGAGGGTTTTATTTCCCCTTCTGTTTTTCCCATGTGCCAATAAATTATCTCATATACTTGAATTGACTAAACATTGAAAATCAAATAATTTCTTATTTTGAAGCCCCTTTTTTCATGAACCAAACACACCCGTAATTTATTCTCTATGCCTCCAAATTAATGATCATAAATTTGTGCCTAACTTTCCTTCCCCCCTCTAAAAAGACCTTAGCCAGTTAGCCGTTCTCCTCAAAGCCTTTTCCAACCCCGAGTGGTTGACTCTCTTCAGCACCAAGTGGGGTTCTCCCACCACTCAAGTGTGAGTTGGTCATGACACATGTGGTCTTATTTCCTACTTTGTCTGTTTTTTTTTTCCTCCTTTCTTTTTGTTTTTTTGTCTGTTGGAATTTATTTCATATTTGTTACTTAAAAAAAAAATTGTGGAGAGAGATAGACTGTTTAAAGTAAGAGTTACTAATGAAATTTACTGAGAAAAAATATAATATAAAAGAGAGATCCAAAATGTGTGCACAAATTATAATTGGAGTATTAAATTAACCCTAATTTTTAACCTATTAATATTGAATTAGTTAAAATTAATAGGGACCAACTAGAGGGTTGATTTAGTAATTTTGTGAATAAGTTTAAGATTAGAATTTGACCCCAAAAAAAGGTTTAAGATTAGAAAATTTTTGTTAATTCCTAGTTTTTCATAAAATAAGCAATTCTTATAGTTTGTTGTCGTGAAAGCATTTACAAACATTCCAACAATGGGATAAATCAACAAGGGTGCGAATCACAGTGTGAGAAAAAGAGAAGTACGTAGTGTGTGCTTTTCCTCTTTTTTATATGGGAAATTTTAAAGAAAGAGAATTCGAACACAGAACGTTGGATGCAAACGTGATTTTTTAAAATTATTTGAGTTACAAACTCCTTACGAAAGAGATAATGTATATTAAATAATACACTATGTATTAAACTCGTACAATACTATGTACTCAGTGTTGGCATTTGAGATGTACATGTAAATAAATATGTATAATATGAGTAAATTGTTACATAGGTCGTTTTCACAAGAAGACAAGAGAGAGAGAGAGAGAGAGAGAGGAGCACAAAAGGAGTGGTGGGGAGAGTGAAAAGACAAGTCAAACGTCAAATCGGAGGTCTTTGGTATCATAAGACAGTCAGTGGGTTGTGCTGTCAATCCAAAGGATTTGATTTCTCTTCTTCTTTCTTTCTATTTATTAGGGGGCAAAACAACAGCTTTCTTTCTTTTCCCAATTTTCCATTTTTCTTCTGCTTCTTCCTCTTTCATCTTATTGTCCCAAAAATAAATAACACTTAGCTCAAAATTAAGTAACAAACAGTGTTCTAGGTCTCTTCTGTTGCACGTGACAGGCCTTGTCTCACGTGCACACTACCATGCACTGGTATCAAATTTAATAAACTTGGTGTTGTTTGGTGGCAGCAGTCCCTATATATATATATATATACACACACACACACATACACGAATATGTGAATCTTGAACCCCCAAAGGCCCAGCCGACACGCTTTCCCATGCCCACTTTCATCTCTTGTCCACTCTGTCGTCCCCCAGTCTCTCATATGCCCTCTTCAATATTTTATTCAAGTAACATTTAACCCAGCAGAAAAGAATGTTTTGACAATTCACATCTAAATTTTTATTTTATTTTATTTTTGTTGTTGGTTTCAAATTCAATGGAGGCTAGAGGGGACCTTCCAAGTGCGGGGATAAAACTTTCAGAGAATATTATGTTTTAATTAACTTAATTATAGAGGTCGCTCACTTGATTATTATATATATTTTCTTAATTATTTTATTTTTTTTCCTTAGAAAGTTAGCTCATTAACATTAACCACCCAGTTAATTAGCTTAAACTTGATTTAACTGCCTTTCCACGAAGAGACATTTAACCGTTGGACTCAAAATGGTGTCATTGGTAATCATCATGGCTGTTTTCGAAAGTTGGTGTTTGATTGTTATGCATCAATAAACACAAACCGGACACAAAACTATTCAATATTCTTTTGTCCCATTTTGTGTTTTAGAATTCCAAAATCCTCTTGCACCAAATTTGTGTTTATCTATGTAAATTGGCAACCCTCACTTGTGATAATTAGTCTTAATTCCAACACTATCACAAATTCACAACATAAAATTTGGAACCAACAGTTGGAGTTAAGTCGATCGAAATTGAGAAATTGTTGTAATCAGTGTTGAGAGTATCCCACATTGAAGGATGAAAGTTCAATTTAGGAGCTTCAAAGTTTTGGGTCCTCAGTATTCATTGTCAAATGGTTTAGAATTGTATGCTCACGTTCTAACATGATATGAAAACATACTATCTAAGTGAGATTCGGCTGGATGGTGTTAATTGTATTGCAACACAACCATAAGTATACATAGCCTAAGATAATGTCTACCTAGAAATTTGGACAATGAATTTTGAGGAAAAACGACTAAAGATCGAGAAAAGAAGTAATGGGCAATTGTAACAAATTACTAAAGGATTTGGACAGTTTGATGGGGTAGTTAGGTGTAGTCTTTTAGTGCATGCCTCGCTTACATGTAAGGAACTAATGAACCACTGGTGCCATGTGAGTATATTTACCAAATAAATTTTCTTGACAGAAATGGACATACAGAGAAATTCGTAGCTTAAGTTTCACGGTATGTATATGCAAAACTTCTACCATTTTAGTCCTTTTTTGGTCGGATATGATACTTTGTTTCTTTCTATATTATTAAAAATATATATTTTTTAAATTAATAAAACATCTGTCATATGCGAGATTTGAACTTGAGAATTCTGCTAAAAAAGTAAAGATTGAATGCCATTAACTAAATAATCATTCTACGTACTAATGAAACTATCAATATGATTACTTTATTTTCATCATTATTTTCAATACTTTACATTTGGTGGAATTCCAAACAGTGGAGGAACCGAAATAATAATAATAATAATTATTATTTTTACATTACAACAGCAGCATAGTCACAATGGAATAATTTCAATTCTGTTTTTTTTTAACTTTTTTAGTTCTTGAGGTTCTTATGGGATGATGGATCATGGATCTAAATCACATCTGTTGAATGGACAGATGGAAAGGTAGTGCAAACTGCTAGAATGGCTACACAAAGTCTCCCCTCCCCACATTTTCTCTTTCCTTAGGACAAAAGAAAAGAAACAAAAAGAAAAAAATAAAATAAAGTAGAAGCTGCAAAATAAAACGCATCCAGTTTGTAAAGGTTTTATTATAATAATTAATATGAAAGAGAGTCAGGGATAGATATTTCAAAATGCGAGTAAATATAGAGGCTCGGATCCATTTTGTCACACCTTATAGTTCACATGCTATAAGCTTAAGTAGGGCATGAAAAGCCAAGCACACAAGTAAAGAGAAATAATTAGCATGTATTAATTGCACTCTAAACCTTACCCTATGATTGAGAAAAGTTAAAGAAATACAGGCCTCTAGAGATGCATAGAGGCTAAAAGTGGTTCGGGCCACATTAGTCATTAGTCTAAGAGCAGTCAACAGAAATCAGGAAAAAAATGATATCCTAATATCCAATATCCCCCACTTCCATAAAAGGGTGAAAATTTAAACTTGTTTTTCTGACAACTTATTTCTATAATGAGGTAATTACTGTTAACTTAGGGTTGTTGATAGTAAAACACGGGGCTAATCATGAATGTTAATGATATAATATGCAGCCAAAAAACAATATTATTATTAATTAAATAAAATAAAACCTTTTGTTCATTTTCTCTTCTTGAATTCCCCTCTACCCCTGACCCCCTCCCATCATTTTCTCCCCTTTCCCATCAATTTTTTAACTAATCAATTATTTTATTTCTTTTTAGATTTCTTTTTTTAAATACCACAGCCGCCCAGAACAGCCACCCAATTTGCTCTCTCTCTCTCTCTCTCTCACACACACAAAATATCTACCAACACACACACAAACACAATATCACTCCATTGAGACAAAAGAATCTGTCAAAAAACAATAACAGTAGAGAGAGTTCCTCTTCTTCTTCTTCATCCTTCAACAGCTAAACCAATCAATCCTCCCAAAAAGTAAGAATTACAGAAAATAAACATGAACCCATTACAGTTTTAGCTCCTCTCTCCAGCTCTCAATTTCTCTCGCTCCCAACCCTAAAAAATTGCCCTTACCACCATATCCAGAACGAAAGCATCATGAGCAGCCTTGAAGAGTCTCTAAGATCTCTGTCCCTAGACTACCTAAATCTGCTCATCAATGGCCAAGCCTTCAGTGACGTCACCTTCAGCGTGGAGGGTCGTCTAGTCCATGCCCACAGGTGCATCCTAGCTGCCCGGAGCCTCTTCTTCCGCAAATTCTTCTGTGGGCCGGACCCGCCTTCGGGTCTCGACCCGATATCAGGGTCGAGGATGAGCCCTGGTGGCACGTCGTCCTCGTGCCACCGTGCGGCCAATTCTCAGCAGCAGCAGCAGGTGATACCGGTGAACTCGGTGGGGTACGAGGTGTTCTTGTTGCTGTTGCAGTTCTTGTATAGTGGACAAGTCTCGATAGTGCCTCAGAAACATGAGCCAAGGCCTAATTGTGGAGAGAGAGGGTGCTGGCACACGCATTGCACCTCCGCCGTTGATCTTGCTCTTGACACTCTTGCTGCCGCTAGATCCTTTGGTGTTGAACAACTTGCATTGCTCACTCAGGTACTGTGTGTTTTGTGTGTGTCTAATCACTCACTCTCTCTCTCTCTCTCTCTCTGCTCTCTTTCTTGGTTTTTGTGTGTGTTGTTCTGTCTTATGTTTTGTGGGTTTTGGGAATTTCTACAATTCCTTGGTTTTGATTTGGTGTTTCTCTCTCTTTTGTTGATACTGGTTTGTTTTTTTCTCTCTCTTTCATCACCTCATTTGTTCTTTGTTCTCCAAACTATTGGTCTTTATGATGAACTGGGTGAAGTTGGGATGTTTTTCTGTCCAATCTCCAACTATTCTCCCTCCCAATTTCTCTTTTTATTTCTTCTTTTTAGGAGTAGCATTGTCTAATTATTTTATTTTGATTAACCACAGTACTTACAATAATCCCTTTTATGGTGTGCTTAATTATATTTATACCTCAGAGGGCTCTCTCCTCCTCCTCCTCATTTTCTTCTTCTTCTTCTTCTTCTTCTTCCTTAGTGAAGGTTGTATTGAACTTCCTTAGTAAAGGAAAGAATACATGTTTTTCTTGATTTCATGTACCATTTCGCAAGTTTCTTGAATTTGGTCTTTTTTTCTTTCTATCTTTTAATTGCACATCCCTGACTTTCTAAATTTAGATCTTGATATCCAGTCTTGTCTTCCACAGTAAAACACCACAAATCTTATTTGGTTTAACTGCAAAGGAATACAAAATTTTAAGAAAAGGACTCCTATAGCTCCCCCACACATAATTTTAGCACAAAAACATCCCATCACTTTTATCAATACAAATCTTATTATTAATAAACAAAAACATCCCAAAAGTACATCCGTCTCACTAATGGAATTCCAACTACACTTCTCATCTATACATGTCCTTGTTTTTTTTTTCTTCTTCTTATGTCCTCACAGAAGCAATTGGCAAGCATGGTGGAAAAGGCCTCAATTGATGATGTGATGAAAGTCCTCTTAGCTTCAAGAAAACAAGACATGCATCAACTCTGGACAACTTGCTCTCACCTTGTTGCCAAATCGGGCCTCCCACCAGAAGTCCTGGCCAAGCACCTCCCCATCGATGTCGTGGCCAAAATCGAAGAGCTTCGTCTCAAATCCTCCCTCGCCCGCCGCTCAATGATGCCTCATCACCACCACCACCATCACCACCACGACCTCGGGGCAGCAGCCGATCTCGAGGACCAGAAAATCCGCCGGATGAGGCGGGCATTGGACTCATCCGATGTCGAACTCGTCAAGCTCATGGTAATGGGCGAAGGCCTAAATCTCGACGATGCATTGGCATTACACTATGCGGTCGAAAATTGTAGCCGAGAGGTTGTCAAAGCATTACTAGAACTCGGAGCAGCAGATGTTAACTACCCGGCAGGGCCAGCTGGCAAAACCCCACTTCACATTGCATCCGAAATGGTGTCGCCCGACATGGTGGCCGTCCTGCTCGACCACCACGCCGACCCGAATGTCCGGACCGTCGACGGGGTTACTCCCCTCGACGTATTAAGAACCCTAACTTCAGATTTTCTCTTCAAAGGGGCCGTCCCGGGACTTACCCACATTGAACCAAACAAGCTCAGGCTCTGCCTGGAGCTTGTTCAATCTGCTGCTCTTGTTCTTTCCCGCGAAGAAGGCAACAACAATGCAAACAACGCTCCCAATTCTTCGAATTCGACCGCGATCTACCCGCCTATCAACGACGATCACCACAGTAGTGGCAGCAACAGCGGCAACATTGGCAACCTAAACTTGGATTCTAGATTGGTGTATCTCAATCTTGGAGCAACTCAAATGGGGTCTAGAAATATGGACGGTCATGATCATCAAGATCATGATCATCATGGGAGCCATAGTAGCCATAGGGCACAAGGTGGCTGTGACCCAGCAACAATGTACCACCACTCTCATGACTACTAGCTATTTTATTATATTATTTTGCTAAGACTCTTCATGATCAGTTATAATATTATTATTTATATATCTTCTTTTTTCTAAATAGATGCATCCACTTGGATGGTCATGAAGCAGAAAAAAAAACATCATCAAAATTTCATGAAATCTAATGTCTATGGAGATTACTGGATCATCTGGTTTTGTTTCTTTGTTTTTTCTCTGCTTCTCTGTGGTTGCTTCTGATATTTTTTTGTAGGCTTTCGTCGATCGTTCGTCGTATGAAATTGGAGCCATGGGGTTGAATGTTGATGACACAAATGGAGAATGTGAGATGTTTGCTAATGCATGATGGATCCATGGAGATTGGAGAGAGACGCAGGTCAATCTTTTCAACCCCTTTGGCCTGTCATCTCCTTTGTATTTATTGATCTATCTAATTTCATCGCGTATTTATTATGGTCCTTATATTTTCTTGTCCCCCACCCACCTCTCATCATCCCTCTATACATATTATATTCACATTATTTTATATTATTTTCTTAAATCCCATATAAAAAAATGTTCATATCTGATTTAATGATTGACATAATAATTTTTAACTTCTTTTTATGGGAATTTTCAACTTAAATCCTGATTAGAATAAGGTTATGGGTATCTTCTGGTAGGGGTATCTTGCTCCAATTTTAATGTGTAAGGCTTTGTTTGGACCATGGGCACTTTCACACAGGGAATTATAGGGAAATGAGCTGTCTCTTCCTCCATTTTCTTATTACTTTTCATACAAGTGCAATAATCTGTCTGAAGAAAGTCTTCATTGGCTGTAATTTTGGCTAATTATTTTTTAAAGGGACGTACGAGAACTCTAGGCTATGGACAAATTGAGTGGTTGTCTTGCATGAATGCAACAATTGAGTGTGACAGACAGCACCCTACAGACTAGAAACTATTGGGTTGTTTTTTTTCGTGTCTCCCTGTAGTGTACCTTATCGGGCCCTCTTATATATTATCCAGAACGCTTCCACAAGCTTAAGGATAAAACCCTAGTTTTTTTAAAATGTAGTTAATTTTTGTCCAGGCCTACGGGGTATGTATTGTGGTCAGTGGTCTATTGTAGATGTAGATCTCTTAATTAATTAGCTACTCTCTTTAATCTCCTGCATGTATATGATTCTTTTTTTATTTTCATTTTTTTTTTGGAAAATATATATATTTTTTTCACATCAGCTTCGAACTAAAGGAAAAAAACTATAATCAAAGAGGGTTCCCTTAATTTAATTGACTCAGTAATCTATGCCAATCAATTTGGTAAGTGCAATAAAGAAGAGAAAACATGCATTAATCCATTTTAAAATTTGCTTATGGATCTTTGAAAGTTTCCTGATTTCTTCTGGTACAAGTGGTGTTTAGTATAAAGCATTCTGGACGTCCTTTGCTTGATTATACCATTTTATGCAAGGTATATGAATTCAAGATTTCGGTGTCGAGACGTATACATAATTCAGATAACAAAAATACATTTAATGCCGAAATCGGATATCTCTCAGTTTCTTATTTCTGATTTGACTCTAGCTGATGAGCTATATTCTTGGTTTTGTTAGCCTCCAGGTAAATGTATATCTCTTAGGCTGATTATGGTTTCTTGTTGAAGTATATATTCTTGGTTTTGTTAGCCTCTAGATACGCAGCAAGCAGCCGTTAACCATTATTATATAATAAAAATTCCCCCATGCATACTGATGATACCAAAATGAAGAACATTTTGTATGATGCAGATATAGGGCTTAAATTGTATGTTTAACATGCAAGGAAGGTTTCAACTTTCCGAGATATGCAAACGTTCTTAATAGATATTGTCTTTTGAAATCATCGCATCATTGGCAATCCCCAAAACTTCTTGCACTTCTCTGCAACTAATTAATTTCCACCATCCATAGATGATCAATATTGTCTTTAATTTTTTTTTTTGGTGGAAGTGTGAGAAGCTTTCTCGGGAAGATAACTATCGTTTTCCTTCATTCTTTTGTTTGCCAAAAGAAAGAACTAATAAAAACAACAAAAAGTGAATCTGCCAATTAGGCATTAACATTTCTCTAGAAACTTAAGCATGACAAAATTATCTTGTCGAAGATAAAGAAAGAGTATATAAAATTGTTTTGTATGTAATCATGCAACATTCCAGTCGTCTCTCACATTCTAGCTCATGCAAGTACCAGTATGGGAGTTATGTATTGTGCCATATATATAAGCTAGAGAAGTACCGACATCATTGGATGTTCATGTAGAACTACTTGTCTTATAATATGTCAAGTTTGCATTTTGACATGTTGTTTCCCTCTTTTCAGTCGGGTAGGTCGATTGAAGGAATTTTTAGTCCTCCTTTTAATGGAGTGTGCGGCGTGCCACTAACAAGCTACAAATTGGGCTTCAATGGAATGTGAGTAGATGATGCGTCCATAATCTGACTCTAATCAAACAATTGTTCGGCCGAGAAAGCAACCTAATTACGGCCTGAGTTCTTTCGCTACCTCGAGGTTAAGGCTTTATGTGAGCAACCAAATGATGTGGAGTGGGTGTAAATGAAACGACACTACCAAAAAAAAAAAAAAAGTGGCATCAATCTCCATTATTTGGTGACATTTGGTGACTAATGCAAGGGTGACTAAAAGCTTTAGTCACCTTTTTTTTGTAGTGCGAGAACAAGGTGCGTAAAGTAAATGTGCTTCAATTCAAATATAATTGAAAAGATGAGTGCGGAAAGTAAAATGCATAAATTAAATAATTTAAAGACAAGTGCGCAAAGTAAAATGCATAAATTAAATAATTTAAAGACAAATACGTAATGTAAATTACATAAAGTAAATAATTCAAATGTAAATACATAAATTAAAGTGCGGAAAGTCAACTAAATTAATAAGAGCAATGAGGGGTAAACTAAGACTTGAATTGAAATGGAATTGAAAAACAAGAACAAGAATGTAAATGCATAATTAAAATCTACGGGAACTAAGGTGGAAAAATAAGAACTAGACTACGTCTGGGATCTTTCTCTCTTCCAAAAGCTTGGTATTTATAAGGGTTTCGGTGCATCTCAATTAGTATTCAAATCTGTCATAATTTCCTTGTTGATAAATATCATTAATTCTAGTTGATTGCTTGAATCGTCTTAGTTGACCCAAAATGCATTCAATCCCCTTGATTCATGCTTGTGGTTTAATCTAAAAAATAATGTTGATTTGATTTTCATTCCATCTTGAGCTCTTTCATAATAACTTCAGTTGACCATCAGGTTAGCATAATCCCTTATATATGTGCATTGTAACATGTGTGAAAATCCTTATACGGATTATCTCTCCTCATTTAAGCCTCGACTTATTTTATGCATTCAGTCGTATCTAAAGGTTCTGCTATATGCTCGGTTGTTTTAGGCGATCGGCAGTTTTCACATGCTCCACCAATTTTACATGTTGCTGCATTTCATAAGATCGGCCGCATTTCATGTGTTCACAAAGATTTAGGTTTTTGGCCGCATTTATGATTTTGGGCTTGTAGCCAACCTTTATTAATTAGGGACATTTGAACATAGCTTGGGGCCCAAAGGTAATTTGGGATTGCTCGAGCATAACTTGGGCCCCTTATTAATTTAATTGTCGGATCTTGGGTCTGACTTGGCCATTTCAACCATGCTCAAACACATGCTTTCACTAAAATCCTGTTTGTAAAAAAAAAAAAAAAAGGAGGGAGGGAGGGAGAGAGAGAGAGAGAGAGGCATTGAATTATAACAAAAAATATGTGTTAAATATTGGAAATTTTTGTGTTCATTTATGTCGAAAGAAACACTCTTACGAGGGTGTATTCAATTAATATTTTAAATGAGTTATAAAGTTGATGGAGTTTAATTGAATTTAATTGAGTTTGACTGAATTTCACAAACTCCACATAGATTTTGACTGAATTCATGTATATATGTTAACTGAGTTTGTTAGACTTTTATTATTGATTTTAATGGAGCTTATAGCACTCAATAAAATAAAAAATTTGTAACACCAATAATGCAATTATATAAGAATAAAAAAAAAAGGTGGTGGCAACGACATGTGGTGGTGGTGGTGGCACTGGGGGTGGCAGCGTTGGTGACAGTTGTGGTGGTGGTCATGATGGTGAGAGTGGTGGTGGAGGTGGCAGCGATGATGGTGGTGGTGGCAATAGTGGTGGGGATGGCAATGTTGGTAGGGTTGGTAGTAGGGGTGGTAATGGCGATGGCATGGGTGGTAGAGGTAGCGGCAGTGGCGGTGATAGCCATGACAAGATGGTGGTAGTAGAGGTGGTGAAATCATATCTTGATAATAAAAATAATATATCTATCAAAATCTTTGGGGGGAAGCAAAGATTTGTCATGGCCTAATAATAGTCTAAAATCAAACGAAATCCACCACTTTTTGTATTTCCTTTAAAATCAATGAGTTTTTTAATGCACCCAAACTTTTGCCGAGTCTTTCAAAGTCATGATTGAACATATCCAAATTTGAATGGAGTTTAAATTATTATTTATTGCACACAAAAGCGTGCCACGAAAGGCCTGACCGTAAAAAGTCTATATCATTCAAGGCGCATAAAGCATACTGTGAAAGGCCTAACAGAGTTTACAGCTTGCATAGCGTGCCGTAAAACACTTTTTAGGGCATAAATTGCACGCCCTAAAAGAGTAATTTCAATCCTTTTTAAGGCGTTTAGTCTAAAATTTCTTGCTCCTATCAGTGTCCCTCCTATATGAGCCAGCCTGAACATTAATAGATCACTACTTCCACAATCCAAGCTTTCCTCCAAACCAAGAGTCTCCCTCATTTTTTGCAAAGCTTCAAACTTAGACCATTGGCTCTTACTTCTAGAACCCTTGTTACCGTTTTCATTAGCAATAAACTTGGATTTTTTTCGAGCACGCACATTAATCTAGGGCCCCTTCAACCCCGTTTGCACCATCTGTGTTAGCACCAGCTGCATCACCTAGAGCCATCTAAGCAAGATCAGGGACTTTCATCTCATAGTTCTCTTTCTAGTGCCCATAACAACCACAAAAGTAATAAATATCATGCAAGTGTTTGCATTCAATATTATACTAGGTTTGATTGATTTGGACAAAAGCCTCAAATGGCTTGGTCAATTCTAGGTCAATACAAAGGTGAGCAAACTTCCCCCCCTCTTTGAATATCATGCTTTATTTTCATCATTTTTTTAAATTTTCCCTCCATGTTGGAATTTATGATCGGTACTACCATTTTACCAGGAAAAATGGAATTTGCCCAACGATTTATAGGTCATATTCAAGATCATATTGTACAAAACCCGTTAAGGTTGTTGTAATGGGTGCGTCTGTTGGCTTTTACAACTTTACTATAAATGATCAAGATGATAGGGTAGCCCACAATGGAAAATTATTCCAAAATCCAAATGGTGATGGTATAGATCTGATACGCCTACGCATCCAAAGGACCAAAATTTCATTCCATAAGCCACATATCGGCTCAAAAGAGGAAAAATATATTTTGACATGCTCTGTGGGACACACTATATGAGGGATCAATATCAATGAAACTGTTCCTATCAGCTGATGAATCTCCTTGTGACTTGGCCAACTAGCCTAGGGGAAAAATCTCAACTATAGAACTAGGCCCTAAGCTCTAAAAGTCTACATAGGGTGGGGTGAAGTAGGCTATAGGACAATAACCAATCTTTTTAAAAATTAAGTTCTTTAAAGGCACACAAGCACAAACACAAACAATTTCGTGGTTAATAAATTAAAACCAGTAACAACGGAATGTAAATAACACACGAGAATTGTTGACCTAGAAAACCCAACAAGGGGAAAAACTGGGGGCACCAAGCCAGGAGAGATCCAATCTACTCAATTAAGAAATACAAGAAAAACGAAAGAAGACTTAGCTCATCTATCACCTATAGGCAGCTACATTCCAACCTTTCTGCAATCACCTTTTCTTTATCTCTTAGCAGCAAATCCTCTCAAGAGCACCAAGCTCTAGTTGCATGTAGTTTGATGTATGAAGTGAGTTGTGGTTTCACTAGTTCATCTATGTCAATCACAAAGTATGATTGAGCTAGACAAATGAAACCTAAGTGTTGTGATGATTAAACTAGAAGTAGTGAACTTGAAGCATATAGTTTAAACCAAAATAATAACAATGAAACAAAACAAATGGTCAGCTGAAATCTTGTAAATGTTTAATTGGAGAAAGCTACATGTATACAATCAATCGTATACTCACAAGTAACATATACTAGCTGAACAAATAATAATGAACTCAAGCAATGAAAAACATTTAGCCATAAAGAGTATAAATCAACTTGGGGAAGCGTTTATGTGTATGCAATCATCCACATAGCCCTCAAGTGGTCAAGAGTGGCTAAACCAGTAAATGAGTTCTTGAATGCTCAAAGGCACATAAGAAGTTTTTTCAAAAACCTTTGAAATGATTCTGTTGGGCAAGTAGAAAGTGAGATGCAGAAAAGTTTTCTAAAAAATGAAATGAGTTCCTTTGAAAAACGCCAGCCGAGGAAGAATATATAGATTCTTTGAAACATTTTGTTTTCAAGACAGCAGCCCCACGTTTTGAAAGACCAGCCACAAGAAACACAAAGGAAGAGAAATGAGTTTTTAATTTCTTTTGGGAACCAAATGCACTGACACAACACCAAGGCTTTTAGAAAGATGAAATAAAATAAGCCAATATTGTTTTGATGGGTTGGAATCAAGAAGCTGCATGCTTTTGAAAAAAGAAGTGGAGAATGTTTTCTTACAAGCTTTTAATAAAGATGAAATAAAATAAGCCATAAAACCAATAGCTCATGTCTCTAGCAAAGCAAAAAAGAAAAGAAAGAAGGATAAGATACTTCAAAGGAAACAAATGGGTTATGAAAAATAGCACACATGTTGTTTGAAATAGTTTAACCAAAAGAAAGAATAGAAGGTTGGCAGACAACATCATGGTTAAAAATATTAGGCTTAATATCACAAAACGTCCCTAAGGTTTACGAAACTATCAAACTACATCCTTAATGTTTTCTTTTTTTGTTAATCCGTGGTCCTTAAGGTTAGTATGTGTGATCACAAATGGTCTTTGCCGTTAGGTTCTGTCAAAAACTCCTTTAGTTTACTGACGTGTCATATATATATCACAAAACATCCATGAGGGTCACGCACCTACCACAAATGGTCCCTGCGAAATTTTTTAATTTAAAATTTATAAAATTTTGGTTTTCTTTTTTAAATTTTATGAATTTTAAATTATTTAAAAATATATATTGTATTTTAAATACATGTGATACTATATTATTGGAGATGTGGGCTCCACATATATGCCACATTAACAAACTAATGGAGTTTTAAAAAAATAATTAAAAATTCATAAAACATAAAAATGGAAAAATCAAAGGTTTAGGGTTCATAAATGGTCCTCAAGGTTAAAATCTTCAATAAAGGGTTAATGACTCAAATGACCCTCAAAATTATATCCGATTTACATTTTGATCTCTCAATTAAATTATTCGTTCAAATGGTCCATCAACTCTATATTATTCGGTCAGTTGGTCCTACCTTTACATTATGTCAATGTTTCTGTTAAATATGAGGGCAAATGGGTCATTTTGCACGTTAAACATAAATAAATACTTAAAAATGAAATAAAAAGCTCTCTCTCTCTCTCTCTCTCTCTCTCTCTCTCTCTCTCTCTCTCTCTCTATCCCTCTCTCCCCCTATTCCCCCATGACCACCACCCTCAAGCTCCAACCCCCAAACCCATCCCACAACCACCCTCCACCCCATACCCCATGAACCCAGAACCCCAGCTCCTCCCCACCCTCCACCCGAGCCAGCAACTACAGAAAAAGAGAAGAAGAAAAAAACCTTCCACAGACCCTTTCCCAACGAACCTAGAACACCAACTCAACTTAGCCAATCAAACAAATTCTTTTTGGATATGGCTATTTTAAACAAAGGTGAAAGTTTTAAGGAAAAGAGATTTTAAATACTATAAAAAAACTCATGCTTGGTCAGACAAAAATAAGTGGAGAAATAAAAGATTGACCAAGGAATAAAATACTAATACAAGGATGACACATAGTAGATTAATAATTCCATAGAATGTATGAATGGTTTTAAAAACAAACTTAGAGAAATATGTTGCAGCATGCAAGAATGAACTTTGGATCAATCCAAGTAAAGTATGGATTAATCCATGTGAACAATGCAAATGATTTTACCTTTTGAATTGCAACGAGGAGACTTGGAAGCCTTTCAACCCACACTGATTCTAACCTAGAATCTACTTAATATATTACAATGATTTTTTTTAGTTTAAGAGAAGAGCTATACAATAAAGGTCCAAATAAAAACCTTACATCAACCTTATCATGATTATCATCCACAAGAGGAAAATCATTGTATTAATCTCAACCCAATCTTGATTGAGAAATAGGTGACAATTCAACCTTAGAGTCAAATTCTCAGGTTGAATTTCCTATTGAGAACTTCTCATTGGGTGAGGAAAATGAGTCCACCTACGGAGATGAGACCTAAAAGGTGACTGAGGAGGAGGATTGAAATATGGTACAACCTAAGGCGACTATCCTAAGAGATAATGGCCTAAATCTAGTGAAAGAAAAGGTTGGAGAACGACCCAATGTGCTGCAATATTGATAGACATGGTTGTAAGAGAAATGTCAACATAGCGAGAGAGTGGTCGAACTTCAAGAGAAGTTTTAGATGAAAGAATTGGAATTAACCAAGGATGAGGTTGTGGCCTCTCTAGAAGCAACAACGGCTGCAAAAGATGAAAATGCACCGAGAATAGATGAATGATGGTAATGGTACCAAAAGAGCCAATCTTGGAGTTGGAGGCTCATCTGACTGAAGCTTTCAAGGAATATAATTCCTAGGTCAAGTCCAGGCAGCCAACAAATGTGGTAGATGAGAGACCACCAAAAGTTGAGAAGGCTTGGTCTATTTAGCCAAAGGTCTAATCGCCCCTAGCCAAAATCGAGTTATGGCCAAGGTGGTTAACCAATCATGATGTAGAAAGGAAAGAAAATGAGGACCAGGAAATGGTCGAATATGTTAAGGGATAGAGGAAGACCACTTCATGGTGATTTTAATACCAATGAGGTAGAACAAGGGCTTGAACCTACAACCAAATTAAAGGCTAAATAAGCCTAATAAAATCTCAAGCAGACCACAGTTGAGGATGAGGCGCTCTATGGGAATGATGAGTGCCTCGAAGAATTCCTAAAAGAAATTATGGAGCATATGAACAATCATGAGAATATGAAAAGGCTGGCCAAGTTAGAAAGTGCTTGGAAGGTGGGTAAGACCAAGTTGAAGTTTAGGGACATTGATGAGGTTGATGCCATGGTGGTCACACTTCTGTCGTTTTCCAAAGCTTAGCCGGGCTAACCTAAGTCCATTGAGGGTGATGTCTTTGATGAGGTCAAGTCAATGGTTTAGATGAGCAAACCAAAAGAAATCTAAGTAACTTGAGAAGTTCTAAATGTAGATGTGGCTCAACCTCAAATAATTGTGTCAAGGCTGAATGAAAAAGGTCGAGAAAATGTGTTTTATGAGATGTTGCCAAGAAAATGGCTACCAACCTTAAGCCCTTACATATATGTGCTTTTTTTGATGGGGTGATAGTGAGCAAAGCTGAAATTGATACGAGGCCCACGGTGAACATCCTTCTAGCTTCGATTATGAAGAAGTTGAAGAAAGGTTCGAATAGACGAATTCCCACCGAGTATAAGCATAACATATTTGTGATATCCATGACTTTACTGACTTGACATATGTACCTAAAATATCAAAAACTATGAAGAGTAAAGTCAATCATTCAACTAATTCAATCAAAATTATGGAACTCATTAATCATGTGCCACTAATGATTTACATTACAAGTTTCATTGGAGCACTTTTAATAAAGATTGATTTTCTGCAACATATTCCCTCCGTTGATGGGTGGACCCATTTCACATCTCAAACTCAAAAGATCTATTTGTGCAGTCATTTCTTAAATAATTTTTTTTTGTACAAATATCACCTAAACTTGACATTTTGAAGCAATGTGTTAATGGTTCTAAAATATGCATAAGTAGTATTTTGAACGGAAAAAAAAGGAAATTGAGCTATATATGACACGCATTGCTTCAATTTTTCTTTGTTTAAGGTGACATCTTACAACAAAAGCTACAGTTCAGATGGCATGGGTAAAATTACAAATCTTATTATAAAATTTTCATTTATGTTTCGTTACAAGTGGTGTTATAATCCAATCAGTCTGGCTCAAGATGAGGATGAGCACAGTAGAAGTGGGACATCACAATTGAAGATGATGGGTGGTAGTCTGGTCCATTGTTATTTGCTGGAGATGGGCTTTAGGTTTCACTATCAGGGCCCAACCAGCCACACCCAAGATGAGGGGCTGTAAATATAAGGTGTTGTTCTCACCTTTTTTACCATGGCTTCAGCCTTATTTCTGTTGCCGCTCTTCTCTTGGTTCACTTGAGCACTATCTCTCTCATCGCTCTACTCAGTTTCTTCAAGTTCATCTTTATGTTTCCTTTCTTATAAGTATTATGTTATGCGTTCTCTCGCCTTTTTCATTGAATATTATACATTTTATTTTTATTTTTATTATATTTCTTTTCCCTCCATGTTGGAATTTATGAATATTACTACCATTTTCCAGAAAAAATGCAATTTGTCCAACAATTTATAGGTCGTATTTAAGATCAGATTGCACAAACCGTTAAGGGTTGTTGTAATGGGTGCGTTTGTTGGCTTTTACAACGTTACTATAAATGATCAAGTTGAGAGGGTAGCTTGCGATGAGAAATTATTCCACAACCCATATAGTGATGGTATAGATCCGACACGCCTACACATCCAAAAAAAAAAGACCAAAAGTTCCTTCCATAAGCCACATTGGCAGAAAAAAGGAAAAACATATTTTGGCACGCTCGATGACACACACTACATGAGAGATCAATATCAATGAAACTATTCCTATCAGCCGATGAATCTACTTGCGACTTGGCCAACTAACCAAGGGAAAAAATCTCAACCTTATCCTAATTCTCACCCACAAGAGGAAAATAATCATATGGATATCAACCCCAATATTGATTCGGAAATAAGTGACAATTCAGCCTTAGAGTCAAATGCTCAAGTTGAATTTCCTATTGAGAACCTCCAATTGGGTGGGGAAAATGAGTCCACCGAAGGAGATGAAACGCAAAACGTGACTGAGCAGGAAGATTGAAATATGGTACAACCTAAGGTGACCATCCTAAGAGATCATCGCCTTTATCCAGTGAAAGAAAAGGTCAGAGCACGACTAATCATGCTCCAATAATGATAAACATGGTTATAAGAGAAAAGGTCAACATAGCGATGCCACATTTTAAAGTGGTCAAATTATCGAACACCAGCAAAGGCCAAGATTAGCCAATCAGGGGCATATATGGGGCATGGAAGGTGGTCCAAAGAGATGGCCAGAGATCATCTGGATCGTACTAGTCATACTAGTACTTCAACCTATTGCAAAGCGAATGGCAAGATCTATGTAGAGGAATAATGATGGGCAAATGAGAGGCCAACCCAACTTAATCGAGTGGTCAACCTTCGAGAAAAGCTTTAGATGGAAGAGTTGGAACTAACCAACACGGAAGTTGTGGCCTCGCTAGAGAAGCAACAATTGTTGAAAAGATGAAAATGCACCGAGAATGGATGAATTGCTCAGTTGTGGTTATGGTCCCATATAAGCCAATCTTGGGGTTGAAGACTCATCTGCCTGAATCTTTCAAGGCAAATAATTTATAGGTAGAGTCCAAGCAGCCAACAAGGGTGGTGGATGAAAGGCCACCAAAAGTTGAGAAGGCTAAGTCAGTTTAGCCAAAGGTCTAACAGACCGTAGGCAAAACCAAGTCATGGGCAAGGTGGTTAACAAGCCAAGGTTGAAAAGAAAGAAGAGGAGGACCATGAAATGGTTGAAGATGATAGGGATGATCCTCAGATGAAATATGAAGAGCCAAAGGTAGAGGAGGACCAAGTCATGGTGATTTTCATACCAAAGAGGTAGAACAAAGGCTTGAACCTATGACCAAAGTAGAGGCTGAATAAGCCTAAGAAAATCCTGAGCATAAAGGTTGAGGCGTTCTATGGGGACGATAAGTATGGTGATGGTGAGTGTCTCTAAGAATTCCCAAAATAAATTATGGAGCATTCGAACAGTCATGAGAATATGAAAAGGCTGGCCAAGTTAGAAAGTGCTTGGAAGGTGGGTAAGACCAAGTTGAAGTTTGGGAACTTTGATGAGGTCGATGCCATGGTGGTCACACTTCTCTTGTTTTTCAGAGTTTAGCCAAGCCAACCTAATTCCATTTATGGTGATGTCTTCGACAAGGTCGAGTCAATGTTTCAGATGAGCAAAATAGAAGAAATCTAAGTAACCTGAGAAGTTCTAAATGTAGACATGGCTCGACCTCAAATCATTGTGTCAAGGCCAAATGAAAAACGTCGAGAAATGTGTGTTATGAGATGCTGCTAAGAAAATAGCTACCCACCTTAAGCCCTTACAAGTATGGGCTCATTTTAATGGGGTGCTGGTGAGCAAAATTCAAATTAATACGAGTGCCCATGTTGAACATCCTTCCAGCTTTAATTATGAGGAAGTTGAAGAAACATTCGGATAAAGGAATTCCCATCGAGATAAAGGGGATCACCCCACTCCAAGTCAAGGTGGGCCAAAAGTTCAAAATGCAAACCTTCTTTGTGGTGGAGACAATTGGTCACTACAATGCTTTTTCGAGCTGACTTTATCATTCTCTACTTTCCTTTTTCCCCGAGTTGTAAATTTAATTCTTTTGTCACTATGCTAGCTTGTTTAAGTTTGGGTAGAGGGCTTGATGTCCATTTGCATAGTCTTAACTATCGTGTGTGCCTTATCTTTTGCATGTTGAAAGTTGAGATTATTCTAGCGCTTATTTGCAGGTACTGTAAATTGGGAAATGTTCCAATTACAAGGGAGACTTTATCGAAATTTCGGTAGAAGTCGAATTGTCTATCTGTTTAAATTAGGGTTTTTTTTAATTTAAGTGGGTCCGATATCGGCCATATATTAGACGAGCAATAGGGTTTGTCACAGATTCCAATGGGAAATTAGGGGTGGGTCCTGTCAGACAACTTGAACACATTCACAACTTTAAGACTCTAGCTGTGATTTTGCTAATCCACCTTTCAATCTTTCTATTTACAATTTTTTTTTTTGGTGATTCTCCCACTTTGTATCTTATTTGTCTCCTATTTCAATATATGGTTATGTCTATGTATTGAATGTGTAATGGTGCATCTTATAGGCTTAGTGTCCCTCTTTGATTCACTTGGTTGTTTTGGCCAGTTTGGAGTGTTATTTTTGTTGTGCGACAACACTTTAAGACCTTGTCATTGATGGATTATGAGGCGGCACACACATAAATCCTTACGAGGTTCGGCCTCGTGCCTACGTCCTCTTGGTAATCCACCCAACTTGAACTCCCTTAGCTCTCACAAGAACCCCAGCTCTCTTTTCTCTCATCCTTGCTCAAACTCTTGATGCCCTTGTAAACACCCTAGAATTCCCTCTTGAATTCTCTTGTGTCTCTCTCTTAAAATTAACATAGCCCTAAAATCCTATTTATAATGCTTAGGACTTTAGCCACAAGTTAACTAGGAATAGGAAACCAAAACCCTATTAAATTTGGCTAAGAAACCCCAATAAAATAGGAAATCACTTCAATACCCGAGGAAAACACGCGAGCCACTAAAAAACCGATCGATTGAGCGTTCACTTGCACTTGTCAGTGCTCTAGAGCTCACTACTCAAAAAGATCAATCGCTTGGCTCTAGTCATTGCACCTTCTTCTCCTTCAACTGCTCTTCTTTGCAGCCCCTTTGGTTCCTTCTTCCTCCCGCATCTGTAGTGAGCCAATCTTTAACAATTTCTTATGTAATTTCTTTGAAAGTATAAGTATACAAATTTGTTTATTACCTTGATGTTTTGGGAATTTCACAATGATTAAAAACAAAGTGTTAACATGCAATTAGAAAGAACGAAAAAACAAAATGCAAGAAGAGCTAAAAACCGCTGAACCTATTCCCAATTAAAACTTGACACTTGAGTATCCAATTGCAAATAGTCCATAGCAATTGGCTTCATTAAATGAAATTCGTCATCGAGAACTACAAATTGGAACCCGAAATAAATTGGAAACATAACAAATAGTCACTAGTTATGGATAAGCTCCTAGCACGATAGATGCACACTTGTAAGAGCTATTCCACCAATTGCCCCAAGCTAGGGCAGGGCAGGACAGGACCTAAGCCCAAGTGACGCCTTCTAGTGGGCCAAGCTTGCCCAGGCAAGCATCGTCCCCGTGACCGGGCCAGCTTGAGGAAGAAACGAGCTCGTGCTCCAGCCCGTGGGTTGCTAATGCTAGCTTGACTTTAGCACCCAGGTTAAACTTTTTTGTTGCACACGTCAACGTTAAAAAAAATTTGAATTTACGTGCGTTGACGCCTTGGTCGCCTTCAGCCCGATGTCCGCCAACAGTAACATGCCACGCGGCGCTTCTAGTTGCTCTGATAATTTTTTTCCTCAAATCCAATGCTTGTCCTTTTTTTTTTTTTTTTAAAATTTAAAAAATATGAAGAAAAAAAATTACCAAAAATTACTGGATTTTTTTTTTCTATAAATACCTACCAATGTTGTTCACTTTCAACACCAAATCCTCATACATTATCTTCTCCTTCTATTGTTTTCCACTTTCTACACAAAAATTTCTTCACTTTCAATTTTCATTTTTATTCACCCTCTTATGGCATCTTCCATAAAAGTCGGAGGGATGTGGACAACTATGAAATATGTTATGTTGTGTGAGTGTTAGGTCCAAGATTGTCCAGTCACGGGCAATGAGATGAAATTTTGTCATATGTGGAGAAAAATTCATGCCGAATTTTGTGAAAGATTGGGTTCTGCTAGTATGGAAATGACATTGGCTAGTAGGTGGAAAATTTTGAATAAAGAGTTGGGGAAATGGAGAGATGCATTGGCAAAAGAAAGGGACAACCATCGAAGTGGCAAAAATCTTGGCAATGAGGTAACTTATTTGTAATTTCCATTTTATTAAATTTAATGTCCTAATTTTTGTTAATGTTTATTGCATTTCCAATATTTTTGTAATGTTACTTGCATTTTCATTTTTTTTAAAAATATTTCTTGCATTTTCAATATTTTATTAATGTGTCTTGCATTTCTAATTTTTTTTTAAAAATAGATTATGCAGGCACAAATGTGGTTCAATGCCCTTGGGCAAGGCAGAAAATCTTTCAATCATCAACAATGTTGGGAGGTGGTGAAAAATTGCAAACGATTTAGAATTATTCCCACAGGTCCGACTGTTGTGTTAAACGAGACGCCACTCCATGATTAAACAGCATCGGATTCGCTTTTAGATTCCCCGATGAGTCAAGACTCACCAATCCAAAAGGAGTCGAGGCCTATTGGTTGAAAGGCAGTGAAGGCAAAGAGAGGGAGTAATTCCAGCAATGATATTGCAAAATTGTTGGAGCAAATTGCAAGGAACGGCACCATGACAATTGAGTTAGACATGAAAAAAGATGCGGAAGAGAATGCAATGAATGAAGAATATGCAAGAGAAAGGGAGCATACACGCAAACAAGACATTGAGAAGAAGAATCGGGAAACCATGACCATGGATACAAGCCATATGTCCCTTGAAACAAAACAATTTTGGAAGCTAAAACGAAGGGATGTTATGAAAAGAAGACTTTTCCGTGACAATGGACCTAGCAACATCGATTGGTTAAATGATCAAAACTATTAAGTTAGTTTGCTTGCCTATTATTTAATTGTATTGCTTGTTTTGTATTAAAGTAGTTGTAATTCTTAATTAGTTGTATTGCTTTCTTTGAGTGAATAAAGAAATCATTCAATAAAATACATTTTTATTCAACACATTGCATACATCAAACAAAAGGCAAGGAAAAAAAAAACCACAACCAAAGCATAATTAAAAGTAAAACATCAACACAAAGCAAAATTAAAAACAAATCATCTTCACTTCACTTCATTCACCTTCATTGCCTCTCACCACCCATAAATGCTCCATCAAGTCAACTTGACGTTGTTCATGAATATAAGATGATTGCATATCCGTATATCGATCAATCATATGGTTCATGAAACGACCGTCCCTAACCAACGGTTCATGCTCCAGTTGTTGTCCATTTGGGCCTATGGGCCTTTCATAAATTCTTGTCAAGGCCGTGTTCATAGGATCCGGTTCGAACACGTTTGGAGTAACATAATCATACTTATCCTCCACAATCATGTTATGGAGGATGATGCAAGTCATCATAATGCTCATCATCAAACATACGCGCAGCACCCCTAATAATTGCCCATCGAACTTGGAGGGTACCAAAACATCTTTCGACATCTTTCTTGTAACCCTCTTGATAGGCAGAAAATAATTTTTCCTTCTTAGATCGAGGATGCAGAATTTATTTGACAAATGTAGTCCACCTCAGGTAGATGTCGTCTGCTAGATAATACCCATTCCAGTAGACGGTATTGTTGATTTCATAGGTGATATTCGGGGCTTCACCTCTCAAGACATCGTTGAATACCAGGGATTGGCCCAGCACGTTCAGGTCATTTTGAGATCCGACAACTCCGAAGAATGCATGCCAAACCCATGTATCGAATCCAGCAACGGCTTCGAGGATGATACTTTTTTGCCCTTTCCTATTTCCATAATCTCCTTGCCAGACAGTTGGGCAATTCTTCCATTGTCAGTGCATGCATTCGATACTTCCAATCATGCCTGGAAAACCTTGAGCTTTAGATTTTTATAGAAGCCTTTAGAGGTCCCTAGGCGTAGGTTTGCAAAGGTAGTCCCTGGTATAGACAGTTTTGATTACATCACAGAATCTGACTAGGCTCTAGAGTAGTGTACTTCCCCATCCTAGCAATCTTATCTACCTGATCAGCAGATGCACCATACGCCAGCATTCGTAAAATAGCTGTAAGCTTTTGCTCTAGAAGAAGCCCCAAAACCGCATCAACATCACACTTCTGAACGAAGTATGCATTATAATTGCAAACATTATGTATGACTTTATTGAACAAATGAGGTTGCATTCTATATCGCCCTCGAAAATCAACATTAGAGTACATAGAATTTGGGATAAAGTAATCTTCCAAAAGATTCTTACCCCAAGAATACCTATGTCTATCCACGTTCGGGCCACAGTGGCGGCCTTGGCTTGATAGTTCGAGTATATGCACTGCCATGGCAATTTGTTCATCATTTTCTTGCTGCACCTTTTTTTCTTCAGCTCGTTTACACATTTTTTCTTTAAATTCTCACTCTTGCCTCTCCAAGCATCTCCTCATGTCTGACATTGAGAGTGGAGTATGAAATTTAAAATCTGAGAAATGAAATGATAGAGAAGATCTGGTGTGAGAGGGATGTTATGAGCCTATGGTTTTATAGAGAAATTTAAAAGATAGAGATGACTAGTGGCGCGATTTTCGAGAGTGAAAATCATATCTAAATATGAGATTTGTATTTTATAAGAAACATCGACACGTGGCACTCGAGAATCTAATTCTAAAATCTTATCTGAAATTTGAGATTTTTTTAAAAAAGTAAATATTGACACGTGGCAACCGAGAATCTTATCCAAAAATTTTATCCGAAAAATTCATTAGAATTATGAGATATGAATTTTATAATAAATATTGGCACATGGGAACCCAAAATCTTATCCGAAAATCTTCTCCAAATTAATTGTTTAGGTAAAAAAAATAAAAACTATAGGCTAAAAGTGAATACTATTTGCCCTTTGCCATGGTAATGGGTGGAAACACACCTTGCCTTTTGCAAGGGCTTTCACTATTTATGTGAATAGTAATAGCCATTGCCTCCCCTTTCTCTTTGGCATGTCAAATGGGTGAAAGTGCTCTAAATACATATTCTTGCATGTGTGAAATTTTGGAGGTGAAACCTCATATACGGTTTGACAAAAAAATAATTTCGACCGTGCATTATTTCGAGTTTTTGGCACTTCGTATTGAAGATAATGGTGTGAGGAGTTTTTAGAAATTTTTGGTGTACATTTAAGTTTTTAATTTTTAATTTATGAATTTTCTAAGTTTAACAATAACAAAAAATATAAATGTAAATAAAACGTACCAGAGATTGCCAGAAGAAACCCTATGACACTAGGTTAAAGAGAATTAACTTTTCTCGCTAACCCTCTTCCTCCAATTATTGCTTTTCAATTTCCCTTGAGTCAAAATATGATTCTGGCACTTTATAGTCAAAGATAATGTTGTAAGGAGTTTTTAGCAAATTTTGGTTTATTTTTCTGATTTTTTAACTTAATTTTTGTGAATTTTTTAAGAAAAACAATAACAAAATATAAAAAGAAAACTTAAATAACAAGTGGCGGCACAAGAGAGTGACACATTTCAGAAGAATTGAAGGCGCACCACTCAGACGCTGCGACATGTCATTGTCTTCAACTTATTGTTATTTTCAATGTTTAAACTTCCAAAATTCATAATAAATTTATAAAACTCATAAAAAGAAATCAAAATTATGTGAAATCATTATGACATTTTCTCCATATTTGAAGCTTTAAAACATAATTTTGATTTAGAAAACAATTCAAATAATTTCTCAAACAATTTCAAAGTTTGAGAGAATTAACTTTTATTTTTTGCCACAGTCATGCTCCCATAGCAATCTTCGAATAAAGACATTCTCATAATTATATTATACAGTTATTCTCTCATCCAGATGTCCTCACGTTATTATCGTGCGAATGTCATTGTAAACAGAAAAGAAAGCATGGTAGTAGAAAATATATGGCGTCTGCATAATAATAATGACATGACGTCCGCATATGAGAAGTTCTATATACATATACACACACATGTGAATACCATAAATACAATCACAACATGATATGGTCATTCACCAAAAAATACCATCCATTTCTCTGAACACTAAGAAAATTCATTTAAAATCGAAACAGGTTCCATTTACCCATGAACTGTTGTCGAAAAAGTCCAAATAATTTTAAATCAACAAAACAATTTATAAACCACATCAACATGTTAATCATAATCCATTAACATTAAGCAAATCCACATTATAATAAATATAATACTTGTGATTTAATCACCTCTCGTCCACGAATCCACAATCTTAACGAGGAACTCTGGTCATGGTTGAAATACTAAGAAGCAACTAGTTTGCTTTCATGGTCATATAATTATAGGGAGTTTCACTAAAACACCCAAAATGGAGGTTGAAATTATAAAAAAACCCAACACCCAAAACACTTTATAAACACATCCAAAACTCATCATTACACACACTCAAAACCCATTTATAAACACACCCAAAAAGTTGATTTTGGAGTTGATTTTGGGTGTGTTTCTATGTTTAAATAGTGCTTGGGTTTTTTTATAAATACATGTCTAGGATTGAGTTTATTTATAAATTTATAATAATTATATTACTTCCATCACAATAATCTTCAAAATAGTTGTTAAAATTAACCCTAAACCTCAGGTTAAAACATTGCAATGTTTGCCTTTTCTTTGGTTGATTGTCAAGTCAACTGTTTTATGCCCATATGGCACGTTTTGAACCCCACTTTTATACTGATGTGGACAAAAAATTTGAGCTGCATGAGAAAATGAAAATCTAAAATTAAAAAACTCCAGTTGTCTCTTAAAAAAATATTAAAATTTTAAAGATAAATTAAAATATCGCAGCTCATAGGAGCATATGTCAACCCCTTGTTCTTAATGCATTTCTTTTATAAAACAGTGGAAGCATATATTCTCTGTATAAATAAGCATTAAAATTGCGAACAATTATCACTGATTGAAAACCTGTGTAGAGAATTCCTGTGTTCACACCTTTTATCAACTCTTTTTATGCTTTTTCCACTGCTTTTTATTCTCCTCTTCAGCAAGTGAAGAATCCAAATCAAAATCAACCCACAAGTCTTTTGGATTTAAGACCCTGTTTTCTTGCCTTTTATTAGCCTTTCCTGCTTTGTTTTGGAATTGTATGACGTGGATGAACCTTGCTTTATTTCAGTGTTTTAATACAAATTTTGGCTCACCAATCTGGCTTCAAACAATTGATGCTGAGAAGATGATAGTAGCCAAAAGTTGAAGGACGTATCTGGTGCCCTTTCTCAAGAATCAGAACCACATGTCAGCTGGACAGATTCATAACCAAACTCAAATCCACAATATGCTCTGCCTTTAGAAAAAGGCTCTTTAGACATTACATTACTAGAAGCCGACCAATATCAGAATCTTTACACATACAGATTTATACTAGAGTCACCTAGACACCGATCTTTGAATCGAATTTGATCTTTCGTCTTAAGTTAGATCATAGCTTCTGCTGTTTCTTCTCCAAGATGGCCAAGACACAGGCACAAGAGAACAAACCTCCAGCAGGTACCTTCTTTCTGTGCGACAAATTTTATTTTTATCCTTATGATATGGCAGGACTCACTTTTGTTTTGTTTTGTTTTTTGTTTTTAATATGGTTTTGGTTTGAAGGAAACCCAACTGCAACTGAGAATCTCCCAACTGGGAAGAAGTTTAGCCCTCAGACAAAAAAGAAAGCGGACATGTGCGTTATTGAGGGATGGTAAGTTGTTAGACATCTTATGCATCAGTTATTTTTTCCTTTCAATCATCATTGTAAAAATTTCCTAAATCTTAGAAAAGCAGGAGACCTGCTACCTAGTGTGTAAAAATTTCCTAAATCTTAGAAAAGCAGGAGACCTGCTACCTAGTGGGAAAGAGTCTTGACTTGTAGACCAATGGTGTTAAGTTCTAACCTCATGACCCCTTGGTAGCGTGTGTGTGAGCAACCCCATCCCCTTTGTAGTTTAGACTATCGATTGTATTTAAATAAAAAATAAAAAAAAAGGGTGAACTACACTAAACCCCCCAACCTATAGGGTCATTTACGAGTTTATATCCGATTTTGGGGACATTTACGAGTATATACTCAATGTCGCGGAAAACCTACAATTTGCCCCCTCTGTTAGCGAGATCGTCAGAAAATCCGTTATCTGCCTATGTAGCATTTGTGGGAACCCTTTTTTAATTGACGTGGGGTCCACGTGGACAAAAAATTAATAAAAAATTATGTAAATGTTAAATATATTTTTAAAATCATTAAAAAAAATCTCATCTCCTCCAACCCAGCCAACCCTCTCTCCCTCCTGACTCAACCCCACATCTCAGCTACCAGTCTCTCGTCGCCACCCAAAGAACCACCCAACCATCTCCCAAAACCCACCAACCCAGCCTCCAGTGCCAATTCAGATGATGAAGATGAATTGGAGGGGAAAATTTGCAAACCCATGTCCGCCATCTTCTCCTCCCTCCCTTCACCATGAATACCCAAAAACCAAAAACAGAATACCAGAAGAAAAAAAAAGCTGCACGAGGAGGCGTCCGCTGAGGAGCCAACCCTTCTGCTCCTCCCGACACAACTCCACCTCTCACCACCCCTCTCCGTCGCCCACCCAAAACCCATTGGGGAAAAAACCATCAGACCCACCCTCCCTCCCTACCCATGACCTGAATCTCTTAGCCCACCCCAGCCTAACACCACCCTCAAGTCTTTGAGCCCCGATATCCAACACCCACCCTCCACTAGGAACCCACGCCGCACACCCAGCCAACCCCGTGAACTTCGCTGAGGCTCCAAAACTAAGAAAACAATAATTAAAGAGGGAGAAGAGCACGTCAAAGTCTCATTAATGCAACACCGAATGAGAACTACACCAAAGTGCAAAAACAATCCAGGAACCAGTTCGTTATTAAAATCAAACACATGCATTGGAATCTACAAATTGATTAACTAAATTTTCAGAAACACGTAAGCTCTGTAAATGATGAAAAGAGATATCACAAGCCAAAGAGGCATGCCCTTGGAAATTACGCTTGAGGCTTTTAAAACCCCTACCAAAAAAAAAAAAAAATCAAAAAAACCAGGCCAGTCGCCATAACCCACCAAACTCAAATCGATTTCAAAACCTAATTTGTACTTGGTCAATTTATTGATCAAATTTGAATTTGAATCCAAACCCTAAGGTTGCAAAACACTAAAAAGCCTCAATTTCAGGCTTTGCTCGATTAAAGGAGGAGCTTTATGCGGCTTCGCTCGATCTGAACAAGAAATTTTCTTCTTGTTTAGGGCACGAATAAGACGACCATCCAATCCGAGGCTTTCGAATGTCTGCTCCTCTTCGTCATCACTTTCAATATCCTTGGGTGGCTTCTCCGTAGTTTCAGCCATGGGAGAGTCTGTAGACTTCGAAGTTTTGATTTTTGATGCGAACAAAAAAATCGAATTGGTTTTGTTTTTTGCTTTTGGGAGAAATTGGGAAGGAAGAAGAAAGACAGAATCTGGGTAGGGTTTTTAATTTTTTTAATTTATAATTTAATATATTTAATTTTTTAAAATAATTTAAAAAGTAAATTTTTTTTTTATTTTTTGTCCACGTGGAATTCTACGTCAATTAAAAAATAGGTCCCACAAATACCACATAGGCAGATAACGGATTTTCTGACGATCTCGCTAACGGAGGGGGCAAATTGTAGGTTTTCTGCGACGTTAAGTATGTACTCGTAAATGTCCCCAAAATTGGGTATGAACTCGTAAATGACCTCATTGGTTGGGGAGCTTATTGTATTTTGTCCAAAAAAAGAAACTCGCAAGCCAAAATCCAATTGAATTACTGCAGAAATTAGTGGACTTAATACCTAAATCCCCAAATTACTGCATCCCCGAGCACTATGGATCTCCTCATAGTGGAACCTATTCGTCCTATACCTGTAGCATTCAAAACTGCCTACTTTTTTCCCTTGTCCTGTCAATTGATGCTAATCATTTTGTTTCTTTTGTGATATCTATTGGTGCAGCCTCTTTGCCTTATTCTGCTGTTGGCTTTGTGAGGAATGCTTCTGAATTTACTATAAGCACGACTACCATAATAGCTTCCTAGCTTACTCTTGTATCTTTGTTTAGCTTGGGGCGGTTGCCTGACTGTTATTATTTTTCCGTGTATCCCCATGTTGTAATAATATACCATCATATTTTCCTTTTCTGTTGTCTTCTTATTTTTGCCTGTGTCTGTCTGTCTATTCTCCTTATACGCAAGTACATTATACAAGTTACATCAACGCAATAAGAACATTTGACATACACCCCACTTTTTTGAATGGGTTAAACAAATTTTCTACACAATATTTGCTCACTATTACTCAGGGTAAAAAGATGCGAGGTACACATAGAACCCTAATTGAATTGTTTTGGCACTTCCCAATTTTTCAAACAAGTAATTTAGATCGATACAATCACACGTGAATACCATCAATACAATCACAAGATAATATGGTCATTCACCAAAAAATACCATCCATTTCTCAAAACACTAAGAAAATTCATTTAAAATCATAACAGGTTCCATTTACCCATGGATTGTTGTCGAAAAAGTCCATATAATTTTAAATCAACAAAACAATTTATAAACCACATCAACATGTTAATCATAAGCCATTAACATTAAGCAAATCCACATTATAACAAATATAATACTTGTGATTCACTCGCCTCTCGTCCACGAATCCACAATCTCAACGAGGAACTCTGGTCATGGTTGAAATACTAAGAAGAAACTAGTTTGCTTTCATGGTCATATACTTATATTACTTCCATCACAATAATCTTCAAAATAGTTGTTAAATCGACTTGAATTGACCCATTATCCCTGAAACGCATCGGGACTACCTCAATACCTGTATACCGCCGAGGAAGGATTGCCGTTTGGAAGGCAAAGTGGAGCTAGACCAGTGCTACCCCCTTGCACCCCCTTCAGCAATTTGCCCATAATGCAAATGATTACCGAAACTGAGCTTCTAGCCCTAATAACTTATCTTCGGCAGAATATGGCTAAACTACAGGAACATAACAACCTACTCTCATCTAAAGTGGACGAAACCCAGCAACTGCTCAATCAGCAACATACGCAAAACATCCAACCCACTCAATCCTCTGAGAGCTTGCAAACTTGGAGTCAGTAGAGAAAAAGCAAGAAGAGGGCAAAGGCAACGCTTGCGCCCTCCAAACAGCTGGTAGTCCCGGCTCCCAGAGACCAACCCCATCTACCAAGGAGAGTTTACACCGATTGTCGACATCGGCTTAACGAACAGGGAAGTCGAAAGACAGAGATCTCCGATTAGGATTAATGCGCATCTAAGGGACTCAAGGATGAGGGTTCTCGGGAACAAATCACCCATTTGGAAGGTACGAGGACTAGAATCCACGACAGAGTCAGACAACAAGTACGTCCCCTCCAAGACCCAAGGATCAACCTACCTTTCGGCAACTCCTACATGATACTATGAGGCCAAGCTATCGAGTCCACTGAGACATTCGGAGGACTATGGTTTCGAAGAGATTCCTAGCCGAGATCCCGTCATCCGACTTATTTTTCAGAAAGTTCAAAAGATGGAAAATGATCGAACCCGCTCTTAGGAGCCCGATTGGGAAAAGCTTCAACCAGGACCATTCACCGAACACATCAAGCATTCCAGGCAAGACAGGGATGTGTAGCCTCTTCGCATACTGTTCTACACTGTAGAAGACCCTTTGACGATCTTCACTCTTTCCATGCCGTGGGATGTAAAGGTCTCGACGAGGGCAATGCATGTCGTTCCGTCTGCGCTACGGAGCGGCCTTAAATTGGTTCTACCGATTGGAACCAGAGATGGTAGACTCCTTCGATGAGTTGAAACAAATTTTTCTCAATCACTTCATGATCTAAACAGACCGTCTATATTCTGCCGATGATTTGTACACCGTTCGGCAGAGGGAGGACGAGCCTTTAAGGGAATACGCCGAGCACTTCACCATGAGTACTCAAGGTGTCCGAAACAGTTGACAGGCAGCCTATGACGCCTTCAAGAGTGGTCTTCGGTCTTCACACTTTTGGTACCGTGCACAGAGCAATGGCGCACCTACGATTTAATTGATGAAGCAAGCAATAATCTACGCAAAGGTCGAATACTTCAACTCAAAATCTGGGCCTTTGGCCAGGCAGGAGGAACCGACATTAAAGAATTATTCAGCAGAGAGGTAACCCTACACCCCGATTGAAAGGACTGATGGGTACCCTGCAAGTCAAAAAAGGAAAGATAATTCTGACGCTCGACAAGGACACCTAAAGAAGGGAAAGAGGAAATACGGTCGAAACGACCTCTGAGGGCCATTACCGAATCATGACCGCAGTCAGGAAGTTTTAACCTTATTGAATACTACCTACGAAGCCGGTCTAATGAACGAGTAAGAGATAATACCCAAACTGGTTAACCGGAAACCCAATCGACAGGACAATCGAGATACCGAGAAGTTCTACCGATACCATTAGCACAACAACCATAATACCAAAGAGTGCATAAGTCTGAGGAAAATCGTCGAGCATTTGATTCAGGAAGGAAAACTAGATCAGTACATTGCCGGACCACCACAAGCGCCAGCTCCGAAGGTAAATCGGCAGATCAATATGATCAGCACCATTAGTGGAGTTCCCACACTCGTCGGTGTATCCAATTGGTCGAGGAAGCAGTACGTTCGAGCCACGCAATACCCTCAGGTCTTCGGCATAGAGGTCAACCGGCATCATAAGGCACCGAGGGTTACTTGGGAACCCATCACATTCTACGAGAAAGAAGAAGAAGGGATCCTTTATCCCTATTATGACCCGATGATCATTCGAGCAGAAGACGCCGACTTCGATGTCGAACGGGTGCTGATCAATACCGAAAGTTCGGTAAACGTAATTTTGCCAACGCATTCGAGAATTAGGAATAAATGATGGCTACATCAATCTGCAGCTTGACGCCCCTGCTCCTTATCTCGGGAACTTGGTTCAACCCGTCGGCAGCTTTAGTTTGCATATTGCCTTCGGCGTCTCCCCACGAAGGACGATGAGATATGACCACTTCCTCATTGTCGACTGCCTAATAGCATACAACGTCATAATTGGGCAAACGACACTCACCGGAATCAAGGCGCACCTGTCCCCGCACATGTTGCTGATGAAATTTCCTACTAGCTTTGGCACGGGAGCAGTTTGAGGGGACCAGCTCAGCGAGCGAACTTGTTACGCCATAGCTCTCAAATCAGCAACCTCAAAACTGCCAAGTGAGACCATGTCAGTGCTAGGGGCGCTGAACGGTACGAGGCCAATCGACGACCCAAGAGAAAAAACGCCCAACTCCTCAAGCACAACCCGCCGAAGATTTGGAAAAGGGAGTGTTAAGTGATTGGCAGCTCGATCAAGTATGTCAAAATCGGCACCACACTCGCCTCATCCCTTCGACCAAAATTTATTGGTTTCTTACAGCATCACTCGAAAGTGTTTGCCTGGTCGTATGATGATATGCCAGGAATTTCCCCAGAGATCATCACCATAAGCTCAAGCATCTCCCTCACCTACAAACTTGTGCATAAAAAATGCCGTTCGTACGATGCCGAACGGTATGAAGCTATGAGGGTTGAGGTTGACAAGCTCCAGACTATCGGCTTTATCAAGGAGGCCACGTACCCAGTATGGCTGGCAAACTTTGTGATGGTTCGGAAAGCGAAAGGTGGGTGGCGAATGTGCCAAGACTACATCGATCTAAACAAGGCCTGTCCGAAGGATAGCTTTCACGCTGCCCCGAATCGACCAGCTCGTAGACGCCACTGCCGGTCATGATACAATCAGATATTCATGAACCCTACCGACAACGAACATTCGACATTTATCACGGACAAAGGATTGTATTGCTACAACGTCATGCCATTCGGCCTGAAGAATGCGAGGGCAACATATCAAAGGCTTGTCAATCGAATCTTCGTTGATCATATCGATAGTACCATGGAATTCTATGTTGACGATATGCTGGTAAAAAGTAGGATGGCAAGAAAGCACCTATGCAACCTATCTCTCATGTTCGACATCTTGAAAAAGCACCGAATGCAGCTAAACCAGATGAAGTGTGACTTCGGCGTGTCTTCCGGAAAGTTCCTCGGCTTCATGATCAGTCAGAGAGGAATCGAGGCAAACCCCGTGAAAATCAAGGCCATAATTGACATGGAGAGGCCGAAGACACAAAAGGACATTTAAAGTCTTACCGGATGTGTCGCTGCCTTAACTCGCTTCATCTCCAAAGTCACCGATAAATGTGTACCATTCTTTAAAGCCTTGAAAGGGGGCAAGCATCTTGTCGCATGGACTGCTGAATGAGATGAGGCATTTCAAAACTTAGAGAACTACATAAGCAAAGCACCCATGTTGTCAAAACCCTTCCTAGGGGAGGTTCTGTTTCTTTATCTTTCGGTATCTCATATTACCACACTCAAGATTAATACAAAAACCAGAGAAGGTAGAACTACCGATCTTCTACGTCAATAAAGCACTGCAGAGCGCAGAGCTTCGGTATCCTCCCTTAAAACAGCTAGCCCTGGCTCTCGTTATCTTAGCTCGACGACTTCGTCCATATTTCCAAGAGCATGAAATCACGGTCTTAACTAATCAACCTTTTCGGCAGGTGCTCTAAAAACCGGAAACATCCGGTCAATTGATCAAATGGGCAATCGAGCTAGGAGAGTTTGACATACAATTGAAGCCAAGACCTACTAAGAAAGGACAGGCCGTCGCTGATTTCATCTCCGAGCTCACACCTCTGATAACACTCGTGTTGGCAGATTCATGTATCGATGCCGAAGAAACTGGGGTGCCAAGCGCCATATGTTTTGATCCTTTAATTCCATTGTGGATCTTGCATGTCGACGATTCGGCAAATCAGCAAGGGTGTGGAGCTGGCCTTGTACTTACCTCTCCAGATGGGGTTAAGATGGAATATGCCCTCCGATTCAGCTTTCAAACGTCGAACAACGAAGCAGAGTACGAAGCCCTCTTAGCCGGCCTTCGGTGGCCAAGAGCATGGGCTCTAGGCAGATTAGCATCACAGCGACTCCCAACTCATTGTAAACCAAGTGACTACCGATTTTGCAGCCAAGGATGTATCCATGTCAGTCTACTTGTCATCACCACACCAGCTACTTCAGAAGTTTCTAGCTTACAAGATTCAGCAGGTACCTAGATTCGAAAACAGTCATGCCGATGCACTCACCAGACTAGCTTAGCTTCGGCAATAGACGACAAAGTCGATAGACAGGTTCCAGTAGAGATATTAACTCACCTAAGCACTACGACGGTTGACGTATGTGCCATGCAGTACGAGGACACTTGGATGTCACCAATACACACTTACTTGACGAACGACACCCTTCCTAAACAAAGCCCAAGCAAGGAAGCTACGGTTCCGATCGGCTATACCACGCCTTACCTAAAATGCATCACTATCGAACAAGGGGACTATGTCCTTCGGGAGATCCGCAGTGGCGTATGTGGTGACCATTTTGGATACCGATCGCTGACACATAACGCCTTTTGGCAGGGGTATTATTGGCCGACTATGCATCAGGACGCGAACGCACTAGTGAAGAAGTGTGACAAATGCCAACGATTTGGTAGTGTACCCCACATCCCTGCTAAGCCCTTAACACGATCGTAAGCCCATGGCCTTTCGCCCAGAGGGATCTGGACTTAATTGGCCTAAAGGCCAAGTCAAGTATGCTATGATATTTGTGGATTACTTTACCAAATGGGTCGAAGCCGAAGCTCTAGAAACTATAACAGCAGCTAGAATGGAAGATTTCATCTGGACTCACATTTGCTGCTGATTCAGATATCCCCTACGCAATTATCACTAACAACGGTAGGTAGTTTGATTCGAAACTCTTCAGACAGTTCTGCACTCGCCTTAAAATCAATTTGTTTTTCGCTTCACCAACTCACCCCCAATCAATGGCCAAGTCTAAGCGATAAACAAAATCATCAAGAAACTATTGAACCGGTAGCTCGACAACGCCAAAGGCGCATGGCCGAAGAAGCTTCTCAAAGCACTATAGGCCATCCGGACATCCTTCTGAACGTCCACTAGGGAAACCCCCTTTTCTCTAGCCTTCGGATTGGAAGCCATCATCCCTGTGGAGATCGGCGAGCCTTCCTACCGAACGGAAAGCTTCGCACCAAAGGCGAATAAGGAGGCCCTTGCTTTAAGCCTTGACCTGATCGAGGAAACGAAGAGCGCAAGCCAACGTTCGGAATGAAGCCTATAAGCAGCGCGTCTCTCGGTACAATGACTCGAGGGTTTGATCTTGCTCTTTCCGAATCGGGGACCGAGTCATGCGAAAGGTCTCTCTAGCAATAAAAACCCCACGGAAAGGGCCCTCGGACCTTCCTGGGAAGGACCATATGAAGTTATCGTATTCTCGATCGGGAACATATTGACTGAGACTCCAATGGAAAGACCCTCAGTCACCCATGAAACGTTGAATATCCTGAAGTATTACTACAAGTAAGGTTCCTTAGCCAACAGCAGGTTAAAATTGTAAAACAATGATCTATCGATTAATGGTTCACTTGACAATATGCTTTTATTAGCCCTTGGCAGTATAATTGTTTAAATCATAATCCTATCGACAGTACATTCCGGATTAGTTATTTACAAAAGTGTTAGCTATCGGCAACAGCTATCTAACCAGAAGTAAATAAAAGTTTGTCAAACAGACGGCAATAAGAGAAAGAAGGATTCATGAGCTTAGCCAAAATGTTGAAAACAGCTAAACATCAATTCAAATAGATGCCTTCGGCATCAAGGTGTTTGGGACAAACTGCTTTATGGCAAATACAAAATAAAAATGAAATTACAAATTACAGAATATGACAGCTCAAACGGTAGCCCTTTCGATGACCACCTCGATGTTCTTATTAGCAGCGCCTCGCCGCAACCCTGAGGTCGAGCAACTTCGGAGCATCCTCCCCTCATATTCATCGATCATCTCCTCCAGAATGCCTTCCAAAGAAGGAGGAGAATCGCAGCAAAGTTCGTGTTCACGCCTGTGGTTGAACCGCTTGAAACGATAAAGAAGATTCGCCATCTCCAAGCCTACTTCATCGTCGAGTAGGGCAGTGAACTCGTCAAACAAACAAGAACCCCGACGCCTCCCGAATCGCAACCTCAATTTCTACAGCCTTTGCCCGCTCAGACTCTTCCCATGCTGCCGTGATGGCCTCATTTGTCGCCATCACCGCGGCGTCCGAGCCACCCTTATCTCTGCGGCTTGGCCTCGAAACTTTGACTTGCCATTCGGTAGCCTGTTTGTCCTTCAGGAGATGAGGGTGATCCTGGAGAGCCTTGCCTATCTCGGCAACCTTGGAATAGCCATCCTCATAAGCCTTTTTGGCGCGCTCGGCAGCTGAGATGGCCCGCTTCATGCACAGCTACATGTCCATCGATGCTTGGAAGATAAAGCCAAAAGTCAGAACAAGTGTAAGAGCTAACGACAAACAAAATGAGGGTAGAGGAAACTTACAGAGGCCTGGAGACAAAAGGCATGTCTGGCCTCCTCCCGAAGGACCCTCTTCGGGAGCTCCTCGATCTCTGACAACTCCATTTACGAACCAAGGATCATGTGTTCGCAAATTGGACCGTTTCGGTGGACAAGCGATATTGATAGGTTCGGTAGGGCCATCATCGTCCTCGGCAGCAAAGACAACCCTCTGTCTTCGTGATGCTACCGTTATTGGCCACTTCCCGGCCGTCTTAGAGGCAGCAGCCTCAATAGCTCGCTCGCTGACGGTGAGTCACTCGGCCGCACTGGCACCAGCTCGGTACTCACCTGCCTCATCCGATCGACAAGAGTCCGATCCTCCGGATTAACCTCGCCATTTGTATCGAGACCGCCTCCCGCCGCTCTTTTCTTCTCTTTCGTGCCCATCATCGCATCTTTTGGAGGATTCCTTCGTCCTCTTGGCTTCGGAAATCTTCTAGCTTCACATCACTGTACAAACCAAAGACTGATAAGACGTCGACATATCATAAGTGAATATACAAAACAAACAAAGTGCACTTACTCTCGATAGGGCTGACTAGAAGGGCTTTGATCAGGTTCTCGATAAAGAGGAATCCCAAGTATACCCCAGCAGCGGGAACCTTTAGCCTCAATTTATCAACCTGTCGAATCTCGGATTGAGTTGGGTTTGGCTACTTCAGTTTGCCTGCAAAACAATAGAAAACGATTAAAAATCTTTTAGAAAAGACATATTAATAACCTGCCGATCGACATGCTAATGACCTACCGACAATCTGAAAAACGGTGGGAATGTGAAAAGGGACGAGTATTCCCGAAGGCAATTCCCAATTGCCAGATAAAAGCACTCGCCGATTCCTCCAAGACTTTTGAGAAGTTGACACGGCACTAACGAAATGCCCTCGTTTGGAAGCCCTGAGATAGTTGGCTTGAACCCAACCTCCATGATCAGCACTCTTGGACTTGATGACGCTATACAGGTAGGAGAATTGCTCATAGGAAGGCTCCCCTTCCTTGGCAATACCGAATGCAACAATCACCCTCATTAAAGCCACCAGAAGTTGGGACATTGGCCGAGCATTCCCTATTTGGGCGAGTATCTTCTGCATGGCAGGTTGTAACGCAACCAACCCCCTACGTAAGAACGCCGTGAAAAAGACGACATCACCATCCTCCGGCTACCTTGAGAGACTCGGTAGGACCCGGATCCTCATCTTTAATGAATCCGGGATATAGTACTGACACGGCTTGACTGGCTCCCTTACGGTCATCTTATTAAGCTCCAAATAGTCTATGCCGAACAGATGCTCCTTCGGCACGCCTATAAGTACCCTAGGGTTTCGATGAACTATGGATACACTAAGTTGAGAAAAAGGTTTGCGCAGTTGCCTCTCCACGGCCAGGTGGAGGTCTCCGATTGATGACTGGTGTGCTCATCCAGACCCAAGTATCCCCATTTGGAACTCGCAGTGTCTGGTTCACACCGCATGATTGTCGCCGCTATACACCACAGCCAACGGTACTGGCTGCCTTGTCATAAGTCCCTTCTCGATGCCATGGGTAGGAACGGAGCTTGTCCCCTCACTGATATTTCGACATCGGTATCTTCTCCACCCTCGGCATCAAGGCTTATGGCCTCACTATTTGTATCCCCCTGATCGTCTGATGACTCCCCATCGAACGCATTGGGCTCTCTCTCGAACGGAGACTCGCTATCAGACATCTACAAAACACAGAAAAAGGAAACTAAGGGCCATGCAGAAGACTAGCCTACCGATACCTACATTGCTACCTATAGCAACTAGACTACCGAACGAAACCCTACTTGCACAAAGTTCAGTCTAGCTCATGCCAGGGAAGGACGTGCACAGAATAAGTAAAAGTATTTAAAAGAGTGTCGAACGGTACCTTATCTCGAACTATGGATGAAGGAAAGTGGCATGAATTGCTGATCGTCCTCGTCAAAAATCGCCTTGACTACCGATTGGTCTCATCAGAAATTGCCTTGACTACCGATTGGTTTCGTCAGAAATCTCCTTGATTGCCGTTAGCCCTCACTGGAAATCGCCTGGACAAAGCTCTCGCTTCACTCACAAATGCAAAGTGAACTTCTCATCCAGAGCCACTCCTATTTATAGGGCAAGGGATTGAAACAGTATGCGTCGGGAAACCAAACTATGCATTAATGGTGTTGCTCCGCATGAGTGGACACGCCACGTGTCGCTCGTGCGGATGTCCCGACAAAGACGCGGGACACGTAAGATAGAGTGTCATTCAGCCTCATCACTTCGCCAAAGTAGCGACCCTTGAGTTCATGGGTGTCCGCTCCGAATAAAGAGGTGCAGAAGGACAAGGATCAAGCACCACCCTCTGCTAAATCATCAAACGGTAGAACAACACTTCGATTACCGAAGAAGGTATCAAGTCCCCATCCGAGAACGCTCATATGAGAACTTGGGGGACTCCTGTTTATACCAAAATGAACAGCCTATAAGGACCAGCCGCGTGGACAATATTGAGCCTGGCTATGGTGGCCTTCGACACCTTACCTACCGATCTAGCGATTAGGGCAACTCCCTTCTCCAAGAGACGTGGCATGCCCACAATCAACGTCCACAGTCCCACATCGAAATTATAAACAATATGCACACCTCCCAATGCCTATAAAAGAGGACCACTATCCCCAAATGGAGATAATCCGAGCTTACGGCATACAGCCTATTGATCTGTTAGTTTAAGTTTTCTAAATCCGTACTTACTTAAGCATTAGAGAGCCTTTGGTCAGTACCACACCGGTGCCTAAGGCCTTACCGAGTGTTTGTTGTCTTGCAGATCACACGCTCTACCAAGGCCCAAAGCATAATGAAGGCCCAATATCACTAAGTTGAGCCCAAAAAGTGTTGAACCACTTTTTCGCATCAACAACAATGTTTGCCTTTTCTTTGGTTGATTGTCAAGTCAGCTGTTTCATGCCCATGTGGCACGTTTTGAACCCCACTTTAATATTGATGTGGACAAAAAATTTGAGCTGCATGAGAAAATGAAAATCTAAAATTAAAAAAATCCAGTTGTCTTTGAAAAAAATATTAAAATTTTAAAGATAAATTAAAATATGGCAGCTCACAGGAGCATATGTCAACACCTTGTTCTTAATGCATTTCTTTTATAAAACAGTGGAAGCATATATTCTCTGTATAAATAAGCATTAAAATTGTGAACAATTATCACTGATTGAAAACCTGTGTAGAGAATTCTTGTGTTCACACCTTTTATCAACTCTTTTTATGCTTTTTCCACTGCTTTTTATTCCCCTCTTCAGCAAGTAAAGAATCCAAATCAAAAGCAACTCGCAAGTCTTTTGGATTTAGGACCCTGTTTTCTTGCCTTTTATTAGCCTTTCCTGCTTGCTTTTGGAATTGTATGACGTGGATGAACCTTTGCTTTTTTTTAGTGTTTTAATGCAAATTTTGGCTCACCAATCTGGCTTCAAACAATTGATGCTGAGAAGATGATAGTAGCCAAAAGTTGAAGGACGTATCTAGAGCCCTTTCTCAAGAATCAGAACCACATGTCAGCTGGACAGATTCATAACCAAACTCAAATCCACAATATGCTCTGCCTTTAGAAAAAGGCTCTTTAGACATTACATTACTAGAAGCCGACCAATATCAGAATCTTTACTCCATTATACCATTATAGGGTCATGAGCTCTCTCTCTCTCTCTCTCTCTCTCTCTCTCTCTCTCTCTCTATATATATATATATATATATACGCATGCACAGATGAATCAACATTTACACCACCACATACAGATTTATACTAGAGTCACCTAGACACTGATCTTTGAATCGAATTTGATCTTTCGTCTTAAGTTAGATCATAGCTTCTGCTGTTTCTCCTCCAAGATGGCCAAGACACAGGCACAAGAGAACCAACCTCCAGCAGGTACCTTCTTTCTGTGCGACAAATTTTATTTTTATCCTTATGATATAGCAGGACTCACTTTTGTTTTTAATATGGTTTTGGTTTGAAGGATACCCAACTGCAACTGAGAATCCCCCAACTGGGAAGAAGTTTAGGCCTCGGACAAAAAAGAAAGGAGACAGGGGCTTTATTGAGGGATGGTAAGTAGTTAGACATCTTATGCATCAGTTTTTTTCCTTTCAATCATCATTGTAAAAATTTCTTAAATCTTAGAAAAGCATGAGACCTGCTACCTAACTAATAAGTCACCAACGGGGTCTAGCCCAGTAGAAAAGAGCCTTGACTTGTAGACCAATGGTCTCAAGTTCTAACCTCTTGGCCCCTTGCTAGTGTGTGTGTGAGCAGCCCCCTCCTCTTTGTAGTTTAGACTATCGATTGTATTAAAATAAAATATAAAATAAAAAAACTCGCAAGCCAAAATCCAACAGAATCACTGCAGATATTAGTGGACTTATACCTAAAACCCAAATTTCTGCATCCCCGAGCACTATGGATCTCCTCATAGTGGAACCTATTCGTCCTTAGCTTTGTAGCATTCAATTCTGCCTACTTTTCCCTTGTCCTGTCAATTGATGCTAATCATTTTGTTTCTTTTGTGATATCTATTGGTGCAGCCTCTTTGCCTTATGCTGCTGTTGGCTTTGTGAGGAATGCTTCTGAATTTACCATAAGCACGACTACCATAATAGCTTCCTAGCTTACTCTTGTATCTTTGTTTAGCTTGGGGCGGTTGCCTGACTGATTATTTTTTCGTGTATCCACATTGTAATAATATACCATCATATTTTCCTTTTCTGCTCAGTCTTCTTATTTTTCCCTGCGTCTGTGTATCCACATATTGTAATAATATACCATCATATTTTCCTTTTCTGCTCAGTCTTCTTATTTTTCCCTGCGTCTGTCTATTCTCCTTATACGCAAGTACATTATACAAGTTACATCAACGCAACAAGAACATTTGACATACACCCCACTTTTTTGAATGGGTTAAACAAATTTTCTACACAATATTTGCTCACTATTACTCAGGGTAAAAAGATGCGAGGTACATATAGAACCCTAATTGAATTGTTTTGGCACTTCCCAATTTTTCAAACAAGCAATTTATATCGAGCAAGCCCCAGAAAAGATATGTTTCCAATGCACATCGAGGCCTGAGAATCAAAGTCAATATATTTGAGATCGAATGCTGTGTCCAAAAGGCTTTTCCTTTTTACCATTATCAATAAATGTAATAATACATCACATCGGATCTCATGATTCCTCTTAAATTTACAGTTATATTCTTAGGTCTAAAGATACTCGAGGCAGATTTGGCGGATTTTTTTTTTTTATTGAAGCCAAAATGCATTCAAATTTAGTGAAAAGCCATATTAATCAATAACTAACCACTGAAGGATGCTTCTCAAATGGTGTCCGATAATGGGAACAGCTTTTCCAGCTTGTTATTTGAAAGGATCCTGCTCGGGTCCAACTCCTTTCGTGCTTTATTGTATGCATCAACTGGAAAACGCTTTCTTAGCCTGGCCTGGAGAGAGGCAAGCTCTTCTTTGTCCTTTGGAACCTGTGCACGATATGCATGTCTAAATAAAATGCACAACAGTGATAACATAACATGTTTTATTCAGCCATTTTACCAAAGATAAATTGGTAGAATTCCTAAAAGAAGCAGCTTGATCAGCTACAAAACAACTTTAATCTGGACACGTTACAATACGTGTTGCCTTAGAAAAGAATTTGTTGTTGAGATTGCAAGTGAATGCAAACCCTATAAAAAATTAAGTTTGCTAAGATGTTGGAAATTTTTTTTTGGTCAATGGATGTTGGAAATTTAGCATGAGTTTGAGGGTATTAAAAACAATAAATTCACTCTTCAGGATTTCATAATATCATGGTGGTAACATCATTTTAGAAAGATTCTACAAAGACAATCATCTAATATGACATTTAATACCTCAATCTTTGCCCAGTGTTCATAAGCGGAATACTTATCCCACAACTGTACTTGGGTCAGACGCCTGTAGTGGAAAAACTCTTCTGTAATTTCCTTTCTTTGGCGGGCATCCGTTGTAGGAAGGTACATGATTATACCAACCTGATACAAAATTTAAAACAGCTTTTACACATGAGCATTGTAGTTGGTAACAGCATTTGATAAGAGTTAACTAATTCCACATACATGTAACGTAGCAGAGATATGTAATATTTTGGCCAGGGTGAGTATCCAATACAGATACGGCCCCAAATATGGATATGGATACTAATATGATCATTGTATGTTACTACACTTATTTACTTGGTGGTTGATTATTTTTTGTCACATTTAAATAATTTTCACAAAAACCTTTTTCTCAATTGTCCAATGCAAAATTAAGTATTTACTTTTAGTAGTTGAAAAAATCTAAAAGTACCATTGGGCGATTCTATTCCTATTAAAATTGGGTGCGCATTCTTAATTTATAAATTGTATATAGTGTTGAGAGTACTGTACCACATCGTGGAAGTAAAGCCTCGCAAAGTAGTACTAAGATACATGATGCCCCTGGGCATCTCTACCCATTGTCAACTGTTTTTGGGTTGGATGTAAGATACATGATACTAAACAAGTTAAACACGTGTACAAAATTACAAGATACTATAGTACCTCATCTTTTTCATTCTTTGGAGTTTTTTTTTTTTGGGTCATAGACGAATTAGTTTTTGACGGACTTCTCGTTCATCCTACATAATTTCTGTCACTTTACTCAAAGTTTGGTTCTTATAAAAACAAATACATTGAAGTAGGTTGAATTCTCATAAAGGTGGTAAATGGTGACCTATTTCAAGTGGGTTGTATCATGTCATATCATTAACAAGATCCATTTATTACACGGGTCAATGGGTTCTGGATGAAATCTGTTTATTAACAGATTACACAGGTAGAGATGTGTTACCTATTTAATAAATATGTCATGTTCATGTTAGAACCTATGCCAGAAACACCAGCAATAAGCACAAACATCCTCCATATGTTCAATGTAAAGGGAACATACTTTTACACTAAACCCCAGAAGACTTGTACCACCAATTCATCTATCATGCTTAAACAAGGTAAAATATAAAAAACCTTAACCCTAAAATTGTCTTGTATGCATGGTCAACAAGTGATTAACGTTTTTATACCACTGACACCTTTCTAATTCAAGATATGCATAAGGAATTAACCCAAGAGATATAAAGAACAACGCGAAGAAACATTGGTTCATGAAATTACCCACGAAAATATATCATCGTCTTTTGTACTTGAAGCTGGACTCATGGGGCTTTTAGTGCATGCTGTCCAGCGCTGCTCTATTGGAGCAGGTGCTGGTACCTCGTTCTTCTCTATGAGCTGCTTTACATCTTCTATGTATTCAAGGTCTTTCAAGCTTGGTTTGGAAAGGGTTCCAACTGGAAAACAAGTTTCTGAAACCCACTGTTGACCACCACAATCAAAGCCCAGAATTTCATCACTCCATCCCACTCTGTATCCCTCTGACTTCCTCCAGAATTCAGCCTCAGCTTGATTAACTTTTACAACATGATCTTTGTCGAGAGGATCTAGGGCAAGCAGTTTATCTCTCAACTCTGTAAATGAGAGCTCATTTATGTCCACGTCATTCTTAACTGGAACTACACTGCAAGTAAAATGTATAAATGGTTAGCTGCAACGAACAGATGAATCAACACAATAGCAATATGGGAGTTTTTGAGTATATGAAGCAAAAAAGAACAGATAATAGAGGAAGAAGAATGGAGGACCAGTAATCCGTTTTATGCTAACACAACAACACCAAAGACAGCTCTAGGAGTTTGCAATCCATGCCCACCAACCTGCATACAACATTCCAGTTGGGATTTCACGACCTGGGTTGACCTTGGTTAAACCAACCCCAACCAAGCTTGCCCAAGCTTACAAGAGTATAAGCGTATGCATCTATATTAAGTGCTAATGAGTATTGTCTTAACAGTAATATAAACAGAGTTCCAAGTTCCAGTAGTAAGAAATCTAGAATATCAAAGCCACTGAACATTGAAACAGAGAAATGAAAGAAAAAGAGCAGTCATTTAAGACCATGTTGCAAAGAGTTTTTGTTTCCCATTTCACCACATAGCTCTAGCAGTACTTTGATGCCTTTACTTTATTGCACTTGCACAGGTCCTCTAAGCCAAGAGAATATGAAAATAAAGAAAATGATAAATGATAAAAGGGAATAAGAGACATTCAGCCTGTACAGCTTATTGTCCTTCAGCTCAAACAGCAGAAAATATCTTGCTAGATTATATGGTTGACAGGACCAGGAAACAACTTTACCTGCACTTCTGGAGGCATTCCTTGTAGAGATCTCGAACGTGCTGTATGGCTTCATCACTGCTATATTTGGGTTTGAACTTTGGGGGACCTTTCCATTTTGATACAGGGTTACACGTCACAACCACAACAGTGTCGCTATATGGAATATAAAGGTACTTCACATGTTTATTCTCAGATAGTAATTTCCTGTGAAACAAACAGATCATGTATCATTCATTTCCTGATTCCATATCGTGCTATAATATTAATGGTGCATAAGCGCACAGTAGTCAAAATACGAGAGAGAGAGAGAGAGAGAGAGAGAGAGAGAGAGAGAGGGAGAATTCGTTAAAAACAAGCAAAAACAGGGCATACAGAGTGAGAGAAGAATTCGTTATAAATAAGAAAAAACAGTACATACAGCTTACCCTTACTAATCAATGACTTCTGAGATTTAAGAACCACATGTATATGTTGATGCATCAGTGATCGACAATTTTTATGTTTCACCGGAAAGTGTTGCTATCACTAGCTGAAATGACCATTCTTTTATAATGTTGTATTGTTAGCAGCTGTGAAGTGAGACTAAAATTTTCAAAATTTGAGCTTTTTCTAACTTACCTTTTTTGTGAGTGGTTTTTATTGTAGTTTCTCTTTTTTCTTCAAAATAAAAAATCACTAGATGAAATTCAATGAAGGGTTTGCATAACAAGCCACCAAATCTCAGCACTCAATCGAAGTGTTTTCACCATCCCTTAAAACATTGTAAAACCCTAGCTCCAAACCAAACAATGGTTGCCTCACACTCAATAGTTTTCATATTTCCATAAACTTGTTGCAATTTGCAACTTGCAAGCAACACTCATGCATTTTGTACTTACTATCTGAATGAAAGATAAACCAATAAATCTAACAATGAAAGGAATAAATAATTACTTATGATTTTTCTTGATCTCTTCCATGTTTGAAACAGAAGTGTGCTCTACAAGCTCCTGTCTCTCAACGCACTGGATGGTGACTTCAGCAACCACTCCAAGGCCACCAAGGCCACACCGGGCTAAATAAAACAGCTCTGGATCTTTCTCTTTAGAGATTTCTATTGTTCCCTTAGCAGGAGTGACCAGCTTCATACTGATCACCTGTTCATCCATCGGAGGCAATTTTGCACCAGTACCATGTGCACCAACCTACACGCATATGAACATGAGGCAAAGAGAGATCATATTAGCAAAAATCAAAATGTGATGAGGCCAGTCAATTGGAAAGAGTTAAACCAAAACCCACATCAAACTTAACAAAAAAAACAAACCAACCTGCAAAATGCCACCAATCTGCTGCTCCCTAATGGAGGCAAAGTTCTGCAGAGTAAGGCCATGTTCCTTGATCCCATCCACCAATTCCTGCACCCTTATCCCAGCTTGCACTCTCACCCTCTTCTTCTCCTTATCCACCTCCAAAACCTTATCCATCAGCGCCAAATTGACCATTCCAGCCCTGGACAATCCAATCCCATTCGGGGACAACCCGGACCCGACAGGCCGAATCCGGGTTTTCTTCTCATGGGCATCCTTGACAACCTTTTCCAGCTCCTCAAGGGTCTCAGGCTGGTGGAAAACCCGGGTCTGGACCTCGTGGGTCCCGCTCCAGTTGGAGACTGTGTGTAGCTCCTCGGGCAGAGGAGCATAGCGGAAAATCTGGGCTTTTTTGTGCTTGGCGTTTTCAGGGAAAGGGAAGGAGTAGTAGGTGGCTGCAGCGGAGAACAAGACGAGGGCTGTGTAGCCCAAGTACTTGCGGAGCTCAGAGGCTGATGAAGATGCTGATGGCGATGAAAGACTGGAACATGCGCGTGCTGGGCTTAATGGGTTCAGTGGGTTTTGGGGGATGGCGGTGGAAATGAGCGGCTTGAGGTGGTTGTGGTGGAGGGACTGGAGTGAGCGTCTGAGAGTGAGAGCTCTGAGCATTTTTCCGTTTTTTCCTTTATTTTTTTTCTCCCTCTGTTCCTCCTTCCCTCTTTAGTATTTGGGATTGGAGAACTTAAAAAAAATAGCCAATTTTTATCCATTTTAAATAGGGAGTTTTATTAAAACACCCAAAATGGGGGTTGAAATTATAAAAAAAAACTCAAGCACTATTTAAACATATAAACACACTCAAAATCCATCATTACACACACTCAAAACCCATTTATAAACACACCCAAAAAGTTGACTTTAGAGTTTATTTTGGGTGTGTTTCTATGTTTAAATAGTGTTTGGGTTTTTTTATAAATACATGTCTAGGATTGGGTTTATTTATAAATTTGTATTTGAAATATAGCAAAAAACTCACGTAAATAGACACAAATGCCCTCAAATTTAAAACCCACATAAACATTTATAAAAAAAAAAGCCCTATTAGACTGGGAATTTTTGTACATACGTTTGCAAAGAGTTCGTTTGCAGACATATTACTGCCATAGTCAAACGGTGAGTGCAGCTCTTCCTTGGCTCTTTGTTCAGTTTCTTCTTCGTTTCTTCGTTTATTCTTCCTATATTTATAAAATTATCAAACTTCTGAAAGTTTGTTTTTATCAAGTATTTATAAAATTAAAAATGGTGTCCCGTTTTGTATCTTTTAATCCTGCATCGTCCGGAGTTTTAGAGTGCTTAAAAACTCGCTTTTCCTTAGTATTAAAGGTAGTCACCGTGAAGGTTACAATTTAACGGGAGAAAAAAAAAAAAAAAGTTGTCATCTAGAAAAGAGGAATCGTATCTGTGTAATTTACCCATGCCAAAAGATACGATTTATAGAAGGAAACATCACCGATGCCCTTTCTTGGGTAAGGTAGGAAGCTGCCAGAGAGGAAGCCAAATAGGGCCTACTTGTGGCCTTCCTAACACCAATCACCTTGTTCACGATGCGTGATGTGAGACATGTCATTTGGCAACTTGGCTTAATAGTTTTCAAACCAGACAGCCTATGTTGTGCAAATCATTTGCGAGAAAAGTGTTGGTTTTTTCTTTGTTTGCTTATTAGTGGCATTCTGCCGCTTGTTTAAGTAATGCCTTCTTTTCCTCCTTTTTGTTCTCTCTGACTTCTTTCAGTCTACAAATACAAAAACAGACGCATATGTACATATACATATGTATGCTGGAACTTCCATTTATTCATGCCAGTGAATTATAAAATTGAGGTTCAGTATCACACCTAATACCACCACCAATCTTGAACGTGCCCAAGTATCACCACCAACACCAGCATCACTCATTTATAATAGATTGATACCTCTAAAAAGATGGACATTAAATTCCGTAGACTTTTAGGTTAGCCAAAAAGATAAACATTAAATGCCATCGACATCACCACCTCTACCACATTGCGATGGCCATGACCATAACCACCCCAAACACCTTAAGCACTAGCAGCCTCACCATCAGAAAAGAAGAAAGACATAAAAACAAAGAATCTACAAAGGAGACAAGGCCTCCAAATCTAAGCTAGAGCAGAACGGTCAAGCAGCAAGAGTTGAAACTGACTGGGAGAGATAAAGGAGAAAACGAAACAAAGCCTGGAAGTTAAAAATAAAATCTAATACCCAAAAGCGTATAAGATAAAAGTATGCGTAAACTATAGTTGTATTCGTAGTACGCAATAATCAGCATTTAAGAGCACAAACTACTCAACACCACATCAGTATTATTCTGTACAAAACATGCATACATAGGATAGCCACCTATCAAGCCAACTTATTGACGCCTAAATCCCAATTAGTAGGGAAGGGCTGTTTACATAGTACCAATTACGACGTATATTCTCTTGATGCCCATCTCTCCTCATACCTTCCAAATGAGTAGGCTGTTGACGGAACCTCAATCATGTGAAGAGGGTCAGGTTCAATGCCATAATCTGTTAGCGGTCTATGCTCGAGAACATCATCATGACCTTTCACGAATTCAGGAATCTCCACCTCTCCCTTCTTTACATCCTCCCAAAGGTACTGCAGGCGGCTTACATACTTGATTTTCCAATATAGGCTGCAAACAAAGATATTTTAAGAACAAAAACGAATACCACATCGATTATGCTTCTCAATTCACTGTTGGCTGTAACTTAGACATGGATTCAATAGGGAAATATAGTCATTTGAGGATGCTTGGGCATAATCTGCATGACTACATAGTACATCCTATAATGTTGCTTGAAACATAAATTGAAGAATTTCAACATCAGCCATCAAAATGATTTTTTTTCCTACTTATCTCAAAGACAGATTTGTCTAAATTGCAGTTCATTGAACAAAATAATCACCAAGTTTCAAGACAGTATTAAGCAAAGTCAAAAGACATGTCATTAATATCAAAATACTAATCCACAAACTCTCCGTTATATTCACTAATTTGTTTGTTTTTTATAATAATAATGATAAGAAATCATTATTATATTAGATTGAGGGTTTACAAAGTATACGAAATCACTCACCCTCCAGTTAAGAAGAATCGGCCAAGAGTGGCAAAGACAAGTCTTGATCGGAGCCCAGGGTGAATGAAGTACACAATCTGAAGCCTGTCCTTCAAATATGAAGGAAGGTCTTCATAAATCCACCTTAAGATAGTTATGCCAGGGGAGTTATCCTCCTTTTGCACAGTACTATGCATGTAAACAATGCAGTATGGCCCTTCTGGAAGCTCACTGCATAATTTGTGGAATATATACCTCTTTAGCCTATCTCCACTAACAACTGGAGCTGCAGAAAGAAAATCAGACAAATTAAAACAATTGTCATGTGACACAGGGTTTTTAAAAAGTAGAATAAGGAGATTGAAAACAAAAAATCAAGAATTAATTATTTTCCCACCAATATAAATATAAAAAAGAATTTATCCAAACCAAAAGGAAGCAAAAATCCATCTTCTTTGCGAATGTTAAATTCAAAACCAGACATAACAAACCCCTAAAAAGTTTCAACTAAGATAATATTCCCTCCAAACAGAACCCATTTCACATCAGCATCAACGCCACCATTATATCCGGCCATTAAGAGTATTTAAAATTGACTTTTACAGCTCAAAAACCAATGGTCAAATACTCCCACATCATGCCCGAATCCCTGCCATCTCACATTTGCAAACATCCTAAAAGCAAAAAATACCTTATACAGAGTACAAGAAGGGAGATATCCTATCCCTTACAAAACTGAAGACCCTTTTTTTCTTATTGAATTATTGAGAAAGATGGTTTATGCCAAACAGGCTGAAGTCAACTACGAACAGGACGGTGATCACCAACCCCTAATTTCTTGCTTTGAAATACTAAACCTGACTATATAGAGTGTGTTATATTTATCACAAAGCACAAAGTGCAATTTGTTTCCAACGAGACACATCTAGAAGAGAAAAACACTTTAACTATTTCCAAAAATTAGCAAAATTAAGCAATCTAAGGTAAGTCCCTGCCACAAAAGGTACTATTCTATTAACAGCTTCTACAGTTCACAGAACAGATCATTACATATTTCAAAAACTAAAAATTAAGTAAAAAGCAGTTCCATAAAACCCAGTTGTTCCATACCAAGGGAACCACAAAACCCAAAAAGATAAATAAAAGTGAAGGGTTTAACCTAAAAAGAACACAAGAAAATTATCAAAAACACAAAGTATTTTACCCAAAAAACTGTCAATTACCCAAACAAACATAGAAACTCTTCAAATTCAAACGAAACCCCGAAGCCAAAATAATTAGGACATGCTTATATAATCAGTTAACTCAGATATGGACGAGTAAAATACACATATCAGCTGAGAAACAGGTTTTCATTTACGCAGCTAGTTTAACTAAGGAACAATTCACCCACTGTAACAACAGATAAGGATAGTTGGATCTGTTTGTTTACCGGGAAAGTATTTTCCCACTATGCGAAAAATACGATTTCCAGACTTGTCATGGCCCTGAACACGAAAGAACTGCAAGAGCTCGAGATCGGAGAAGTCCTCGTCGGCAATAAGGTTCTGAGGGCAGTCGTACCAATTCTCTTGTTCTTCGACCTCTCTTTCTTGGTTCGTCAAGAATGGCCTCGCATCTATACCCAGATCCGATGCCAGTACCACCACCGAGAAGTCCTCCGGCGGGCTACCCATCTCCGGTTTGGTTGATTTCTCGCGCTTTCTCGCGCTTTCTCGCACTCTCTCTGTTTTTCTTTGTGTGGCTGTGTGGAGCACCGTAGGACGGAACCGAGAGTGGTGTTGGATGTGTGGAATATGGGCTCAGTTAAATTGGACACGTGGGATGATTTGATACGGTAACTCAAGATTTGATTGAAGAATATGCAGCAGTGGCAGACTGGGAGTGGAAGTTGTTATCAAGACCATGTGTTTTGAGCACACAGGATTATGACTAACTGTTTATATTTGTTTTTCTCTTCAGATATCACCAATGATGCGGAATTCTTTTGAACGGATAAGGCAATAATGTTAAGGAAGGTAATTAAGAAAAAAATGTTGATTTAATTACCAAACCACTCATACTAATAAAATTATCTTTCTAAGGTCATCTCTAATTCTGTTGGGGCTAAACTCAAATTTTCACCTTCTAAAATATAACTATTTATGATTTTTAGGACTCAAAAAAATTTCCTCTCCAACCTTGCAGACTCATAATTTGAATCCGCAACTTTATTAAATTGTTTAAGAATGATTAATCCTTAAAAAAAAATTCTCATTAATTTTCTCGACATTATTTTTGTTTCAACATTTGTGATTTAGGGCTCGTTTGGGAGTGATTATGTAGAAGATATTTTACTCATTAGTGATTTTAACATAATCACTTTATGTTAGTAGCACTTTTGCGCAAAATCAGTTCATCGTTTGGCTACCAACATAGAAGTGCTTTTATATTGTAAAAAAGTGATTTTGATGTTATTCGTAGCGTTTGGCTTCCCAAAGAAAAAGTGTTTTTTTTTGTTGCCTTTTTTTGGTATTTTTATAATCAAACATTTTTAAATTGATAACCCCAATCACATAATATTATATCTTGGGCATTCTTAAACGAAAATTGAAAATTTATAGCTTCAAATCATACTTCTTGAAAAAAAAACATGAATAAATATTTTTTGGGATGAGAAGATATATTGTTAATCGACACAAATATCAAATAGACATAAGAAGATTTGCAATTGTCTCGCGTTCGTCATCCATCTCTCGTGCACGGGTTACATTTTCTTGTACAATAGTCTCTTCCATACTAGTCCTTCCATCATCTGTTTGGGGAAGTAACTCTTCATCATCATCATATGGTTGGAACTCTACATCCATCATTGAATGAATTCTTATGAAGTTATGGAGAGCCATTGAAGCGATAACGACTTGTACTTGTTTTTCCAAAGGAAAATTATGAATTTGACGTACCATTCTCCATCGGTTTTTCCAAACACCAAATGTTCTTTCAATTGTGCATCTTAGAGATGAATGTCTGTGATTGAAGATTTCTTTTTTCCCTCTTGGTTGGCTTCCTCGTCGGAAATCCGGAAGATGATATCGCTCACCCCTATAAGGGCCTAAATATCCTTTCATTTGTGGATAGCCAGCATCAACCAGATAATATTTACCTATACATGTGAATCAATAACAATATTAGTATTATTTGCCATATTTGATATAAGAAACATATCCAAGGCGAAATAGTAAAGGAAAATATTGAACTTGATGACATTTTGATTACTAACCAGTAGGTGGATGTGGAAATTTCAGTGTCTGTATTCTTAAGGCCTCCATAAATATACGTGCATCGTGAGCAGCACCCTCCCATCCAGCCCAAGCAAATGTAAAGCACATATTAAAATCACATACAACCATGATATTTTGGGTAGTAATGCCTTTTCTACCAATATAAGGTACTTGCCTTTCTCTAGGCACAACAACTGGTACATGTGTTCCATCAATTGACCCAATGCAATCTTTAAAGTATGGCCAATATCGATTATCATCTTTAATTTTCTTTGGAACTCTTTTGAATTCAGGATCACTAGGACTTATGAGATCAGTAGCCATTCGAGATATAGCTTCTAATATTATCCCAAACCACCTTGACACAGTCTCCCCTGAATGCTGGAACCTTTCTTGTACCATTCTATTAGTAAAGCCATGACCTAATGTGATAAGAAACATTGCTAAAGCCTCTAGTAATGGTATTTCTCCACCTTCTTTCAAACCATAGGTACTTGTAAGGGTCTCCAACAATTTCTAAAACACATGTTTTTCCATCCTAAATTGTTCATGACACCTTACCTCATGGCCATTCAAAACTTCAATTACCCATTTATAACCAGTATGAGACGAAGTCCTACATGGTTCTTTATCAACATATTTAAGCCATTCAGACACAACCATCACACACCCTACAGATATTAAGTCATAAAATTCATCATCACTATCATCTGACAAAGAGTCAGTATTATCACCATCACTGTTGCTTGAACTCATGTTTGTACAATTGAAAAAACCAAATAAGCAAAACAATATAAGCATCTTCCCAACAAAAATAACCCATTTAGATAATGTAAACAATTCAATAAATGTCAAACACAAAATATGTCCACCATTACATATTGTAAAAAATAAAATGATAATAAACTAATAACATTCCAATACTGAACCGATAAAGCTTATAAAATAAAGTGTGACAGATTAAACTTTCTTGTTTGTAAGCCACATCACTTGTCGGTTTGGTTGTTTTAACGCAATAAACATCTCCCTATTTTTTCTTTCAGTTAAGATATCAGCAGCTTTCATGAAAAGGTCATCATCATTGACAATTTCTGGAATTCCTTCAACCACCTGCATCACTTCCTCAATGCTACAACCAGCCTTGTCTTTACTTTTAAAAGTGCTACTTCGATGTTCAATTGCATGTAAAATAGAATCTAACCGCTTCGTCACCTTAACCCCAACTCCAGGTCTTTTCGAATCTCTTTTCCTTTTATTGTCAGTTTCAACATCAACTATTTTATCAAGTCCAGCATTAAGATCAGTAGGATCCCCAAACTCATCCTGATCCTCAACCAGAATCTCTTTATTATGTTCTCCTATAGCTGGACCATTGTCAACATCCTCTACCACAAAACCTTGTGAGGGTGCCCAAGCGCATTCACCCGTGACAGCAACATCTTTAAACAAAATATCTAACTGGTCAACATGTTTCAATCCATGTGTTCGAAATCTTGCAACCTCAGGTTTCTCCTACAGTAATAATATGAACTAAAATTTTAAAAAATTGATATAATACTACAAATTAAGTATTAGCTTTAAGAAATAAAAATTTCACCTTTATTTTCTTATCCCACCATTCATCGGTAGCTTTGATTGTTTGCTTCACAGGATCCCATCCTAAGCCAGTCTCTTTTGCAACCAAACTTGTCCATAACTGCCATTCTTTCTTAAGTCCAGTCCATTTGTTCTTCAATTGTCTATAGTCGTAGTTCCTTTTAGTAATATCATTAAACTTCTTTATAACATTTTTCCATCCAACCTTATTAAAATGACTACTTGGTCGATTACCACCTAACGTCTCAGCAACACAAATCTTGATAAAAACCTCAGTTCCCTTGTCATCCCATTTTGCTTTCTCTTGTTTTTCTTTTTCTTCCCGACTTTCATTTTGGGATGAGTTCACTATATTGTTAGACATTTTCTAATAAACAAATTGGACAAAGAACAAAAATTAATGATGATTGTACAGTATAACAAGAAGTTTTGCTCAACATACAAGTATATAAGACAAAGCACAAACAAAAGAAAAAAACAAAAACAAACAGAAGCTAGTATCAAACAGAAACAAAAACAAACAGTAGCACGTTTGCATTAATACATAAACCAAAAGTTCTCAGACAGAACAACAAATTGAAACTAAGCATTAATACATAAACCAATAGTTCTGGTATGTGTCTATACGTGTCTCTCTCCCTCTCTTAATTTCTAAAAGACAGCCACATGGCATTGACATCAATGTGGAATGAAGATTGCCTTACACGTTCATCTTCATATTCTTATGTCTGATGATGTGGGAAGGAGCTCCAAACAGATTGCAAATAGGAAACAGATTGCAAATTAAACAAATTGCAATAGGAAACAGCTCTTTCTATATCCTTCTGTTATTGCAAAAGAAAGTGTTTATAATAGCATCGACATATACGCAAGCTTTTACCCATCTCTCTCTCTCTCTCTCTCTCTCTCTCTCTCTCACTCTCTCACACATAAATTCAATTTCTGATTCTGATAATATTTTTACTAATAACTATTAGTGATATAATATGTGAATCAAGAAGCATGAGAATTTCATAGTACTATCTGATAAAAGAGAAAAGTTAAAATAAAAAATATCAAGATAAATATAGAAGTGCATAAACATATATAGTGAGAACAGAGAGGATTTACCTTGAAGAATGATAGCCTTGCAGAGTTTGAGCGAGAGAGGGGGGAAGCCTTTGCAGAGAAAGAATAGAGGCAGAGACAAAGACGTGATAACTAGGGTGGATGAAACGTGTGGATTGCTTAAAAATTGTAGGGTTAGGCTTTTTGGCCATATTGTAAAAATAATAGGGATAGTATTGGTATTAAAAAAGTTTCATTAATTAGAATCAAGTGATTCCCGGTTTTTTTAAAAAAACCACTTCCTGGGAGAAGCACCTCCCTTGTGCTTCTCCCTAAAATCACTTTAAGTGATTTTAATACATATTTTAAGCGCTTTTAAATTTTTGCCAAACACCATATTTTTTAAGCAACAGCGATTATACTAAATAGGAAGTGATTTTGGCCCTCTCAGAATCACTCCCAAACGAACCCTTAATTTTCTAAATATTTTAACCTAAAAAAATTAAAATTCCAAAATATAATAGAATTTCACTTAAAAATAAAAACAAATACAAAAACATTTTATTTTATGGACTTTTTCATGAACTTTGAAAGTAAAAACAAGTAGCACACAATTTATATTTAAAAAAAAAATAGAACCACACTATTTTTTTAAAAGCGATAGCAATCCCTGGAGCTTCTACTTTTGTGTATGCCCGAAATAATTCGAACCCTTCATTGAAGTCATTGCCATAATTGTCTTCCATTTTTACTTTTACTTTTACTTTTACTTTTACTTCATTATATTCATTTATCCTCATTCAATATTGTTATGAACTTTTGACCACCTCCACTTATGTTCTTCAATTATTTTCTGACCCCTTTACCATCCCATATTGTCTTGTTTCAATTATGTTCTGAACCATTGCTCAACTTTGTTCTGAACCATTGCTCATCTTTGTTCATCTCACTTTATTGGATTCCCTTATCTTTCCCTATCTTCATTCAATTATTTTCAAACATGTAGGTCATCTCATTCTCTTGTCTATTTAAGAAGTGTTATTCTACCGAATTGACCACACAATCTCCTTCAATCTTATTCTCCTTCTTACAATGAATTCACGTGAGAAGACTATACAAAATTTCTTCAATGATGATTTTGATGATGATGACCTTCATTAACAGAGGGTTGCAATGGTCGTTCAACACCATATTTTTTGTTGGACCAATATGCTTAACAATCCAAACATGGTGATTCTATTGTAGGTCATGAATACAAGAATGGGAATAGAGAAAAACATCATAAGAGTCTCATAGAGGACTACTTCTCTGAAAGACCACTTTATCCCCAGTGGATTTTCGCAGGCGATTCCGCATGAGAAGAAAGCTTTTCTATCGCATCTTGAATGATGTTGTTGCACATGAACCATACTTTACCTAGAAGATAGACGCTTGTGGACGACAAAGTCTATCCCCAGAGTAGAAGCTAACCTTTTTTTATGCTAGCATATGGATGCTTGGCAGACTCCACCGCCGAATCACATTGGGTGAATCTATAGCCCTTGAATGTTTGCAAGTTTTGTTCTGTTATTGAAGCCATGTGTGGCCAGTGATACCTCTGTTCCCAACCGCAGACCTTGTACGAGCTCTTGCACAAGGCTAGTCGTAGAAGATTCCCAAGCATGTTAGGCGTCTTGACTGCATGCATTGGGAATGGAAGAACTACCCTACTGCTTAGGCAGGCCAGTTTATCGACTACAAGCATAAGCCAATTGTCATTCTAGAGACAATGGCCTCGTATGACACTTGGATATGACATACCTTTTTTGGAGTCACCGGATCGAACAACGATATCAATGTCCTAACTCGTTCCCTGTTGTTCAATAATGTAGTCAATGGAGTGTCTCCCCATATCCAATATGTTGTCAGTGGAAATTAATACAATCTAGGTTTTTTTTAGTGGTTTCCCCAGAGATCTTTATCATTAATGCAGCCTTCATTTTGCGTTGGGCTACATTGGTTAAGACTATTTCCCAACCGGATACTCCAAAAAAAAAAAAAAACTATTTGCCCAAAAACAAGAGGCTTATAACAAGGACGTCAAAAGAGCCTTCAGAATACTTCAGGCTCAATGGGCAATTGTTAGGGGACCTGCACATGTGTGGCGTAAAGAACAACTTCATTCAATCATGATGACGTGCAAATATTGCACAACATGATTGTTGAGGATGTTGATGTGTAACCCTTGAGCTGATATCTTAAAGCCAAAAGTTACAAATTTTTTAATTTCATTTTATAAGATTTAATTTCTTAATGTAATATGAGTCATTGGATCATAGTCCAAGTGGTCTCTTCTCTAGCCTAGGATCTAAGTGTTAGATTATGACAAATAGAATCATCTCATAGGATGATAGGATTAAAGGCTAGGATTTAATCTTAGTGTAAATCTGTTAGAGAAGCATCTCACTTCTCTCTCTCTCTTAATGGTTATATTTGAATAGTGGAGTGTGAAATGAATATCAGAACCTTCATTATTTTCATAGCACCATAGTTGCATTTTCTCTGCAACTTTCCTTCTTTCCAAACACTCAAAATCTTCATAAAACTAAATATCATAAGCTATGAATTCTAACATGGCCTCATAGCCAGGTTCGGTTGCCTAAACTGGGTGTGAATCTGTGAACAGAGAATTGGAATCGATTCGAGCTGTGATCGAGCTCATTCGACGATCGAGGTGGTGTGATTTCTTGAATCTAATGCCTAATATGGTAGGATCGGGCACTGCTGACCTTTGCACGCCAGTTTTCAGTGGAGAAAATTATGAGTTCTAGAATATTCAGATGAAAACCATTCTGAAATCTCATGGGTTGTGGGATCTTGTTGAAAATGGTTTTGATGCTTCAGATCCAAAGAAGGATAAGAAGAAGATAGAAGAGAGTGAGGTCACTGAAGTGGAGAAGCCTATAATGGCTGAAATTCTAATGAAGGATGCTTGCGCACTTGGGTTGATCCAAAGTGTCGTCTCAGATCAAATCTTCCCTAGAATTGTAAATGAGGAGACCTCAAAGGGTGCTTGGGAAATTCTGAAGCAAGAGTTCAAAGGAGATGAGCAAGTAAGGAGCGTAAAATTGCAAGGTTTGCGTCTCAAATTTGAATACACTTGTATGAAAGATAGTGAGTCCTTATCTGTATACCTTGCTAGATTGTTCGATATAATGAATCAAATGAAGAGTTATGGTGAGGATCTGTTTAGGGAAAAAGTTGTGCAAAAATTATTGATTAGTTTGCCTAGATCATATGACCTTATTTGCTCTGTGATCGAACACTCTAAGGACCTTGAAACTCTTGAGGATCAAGAGGTAGTTGCTTCTCTGAAAGCTTTGAGCTCAAATTAGATAGACATGCTAAAGACTCTACAGAAAGGGCTTTTGCTAGTCTAAACGTTGGTGGTAAAAATCCTACAAGTTGAGGTAATTCTGGAAATAAAAAATCTCAGAAAAACTAGAAGTCCAAAGGAAAGAAATGGGATAATAAGCCTAATTCTACTTCCAAACCAAATGTCTCTAATAATGGAAACAAAACAGCTTGTAAACATTGTAATAAACTGCATTATGGCAAGTGTTGGTTTGAAGAGAAGCCTAAATGCATAGGTTGCGGGAAGTTTGGGCATGTGCTCAGAGACTGCAATGGAAATAAAACTATACAAAAGGTGAACTATGCAAACCAAGTTGAAGAAACTGGTACTTTGTTCTATGCATGTAATGGACAAATGTGAAAGTGAACCATTCATGGTACATTGATAGTGGTTGTAGTAACCACATGATAGGTAATGAAAGGTTATACATTAACATTCAAAGGAACCTGACTTCCAAGGTGAAGATGGGAACAGGAGAAATTGTTCAGGTTGCAGGAAAGGGAACTCTTGTGATAGAGACCAAATTAGGAAGGAAGCACATTCAAGAAGTGATGCTTGTTCCTGGACTTGAAGAGAATCTGCTTAGTGTTGGACAGATGGTGAAGCACAGGTACTATTTGGTGTTTGGAGGAAATGTAATAAACATCTTCAATGGTTGGTCACTCGACAATCTTGTTGCTAGAGTTCAGATGACAAACAACAGGTGTTTTCCTCTTACAATGATGCTTGCAAATCAGTTGGCCTTGAAGGCAAGTGTGACACGCTATCTGCAAATATGGTACAAGAGATTGGGGCATCTAAATGACAGAAGCATCAAACTGCTTGAAGATCAAGAAATGGTTCATGGGTTGCCTCATTTGGAGAAAACTTCTGTTGTGTGTGAAGGTTGCACACTAGGAAAGCAACACAGAGATTATTTTCCATCATAATTTACTTGGAGAGCTAAATTTCCATTGGAATTGGTTCACATAGACATCTGTGGACCAATGCAAACTGAATCTATCTCAGGAAATAGGTACTTTTTGTTGTTCACAGACAATTGCACCAGAATAACATGGGTATACTTTATCAGGAACAAGTCAAATGCATTTGAATGTTTCAAGAAGTTCAAAGCTATGACTAAACGACAATGTGGATATAAGGTGAAAGGCTTAAGGAGTGATAGGGGTGGAGAATTTCTATCAAACGAATTTAACAAGTATTGCAATGAACTTGGGATCTAAAGACAGTTAACTATGTCATATTCTCCTCAACAGAATGGGGTGGCTAAGAGGAAGAATAGAATGGTGGTGGAAATGGCAAAGTCCATGTTGTATGAGAAGGGTCTTCCTTACGAGTTTTGGACAGAGGTTGTGAACACTACAGTATACATACTTAATAGATGTCCCTCCAAGTCTCTCAAGAAGGTAATTCCATTTGAAGCATACATTGGCAGAAAACCAGGTATTGAACATCGGAAGATTTTTGGATCACTATGCTATGTGCACGTCCCTTCAACACTAAGGCATAAGCTTGAAGAAAACAGTTACAAATGTATCTTTGCAGGCTAAAGACTCTGTGAAAAAGGGTACAGGGTGTTTGATCCAAGTTCTAGAAAGATCATCTTGTCCAGAGATGTACTCTTTGATGAGAATGCTTCATGGAAGTGGGAGAACACTGATAAAAATGAAATAAGAGTCCCAATGTTTGCTGAGAATCAAATGGCAAACTGTAGTGAAGGACAAAAGCAATTTGAAGTCTGTGAACCAAGTAAATCCTTGGATACATCAACTCAAGTGGATGAAGTTATTACACCACAAAGTGAGGATATGTTTGAAAGCTCTCAAGCAATTGATTACACACCACAGAAATGAAGAAGCATCAATGAGATCATGGCTCAGTGTAACATGTGCATTGTAGAACGTGAGAGCTATGAAGAAGCTGCTCTAGATGAGTCATGGAAAAATGCAATGAAATCTGAGCTGGAAATGATTGAGAAAAACAACACTTGGGAGCTAGTTGACAGCCCATTTGACAAGCCAATCATTGGTGTTAAGTAGGTCTATAAAACCAAGCTGAATCTTGATGGATCTGTGCAGAAAAACAAGGTCAGACTGGGGGCAAAAGGCTATTCCCAAAAACCTAGAATAGACTACAATGAAACATTTGCTCCAGTAGCAAGGTTGGACACCATTAGGACCTTGATAGCACTTGCTGCACAGAAAGAATGGAACTTATATCAATTGGATGTAAAATCCATTTTTCTGAATGGAGTTTTAAAGGAAGAAGTTTATGTTGAGCAGCCACAAGGATTTGTGAAGGAAAACGAAGAAACCAAGGTGTATAAGTTAAACAAGGCTTTGTATGGGCTGAAGCAAGCTCCAAGAGCCTGGTATGATGAGATAGATTCCTATTTCATCAAGGCAGGTTTTAAGAAGAGCTCTAGTGAAGCAACAATTTATGTCAAATCTAGTGAAGCTTCAAGTATTATTATTGTTTCACTATATGTGGATGATATTGTACACACCGGAAGCTGTCCAAAACTACTTGAAGAGTTCAAGAATAATATGATGTAGCATTATGAGATGACTGATTTGGGGTTACTTCATCATTTCCTTGGCATGAGGGTAGTATAAACAGATAAAACCATTTTTATTCACCAGAAGAAATATGTAATGAAGCTCATTGAGAAATTTGGAATGAAAGATTGCAAATCTGTGGCAACACCACTAGTTGTGAATGAGAATTTATGCAAGGTAGATGGCAGTGAAGCAGCAAATGAGAGTGAATATAGACAGGTTGTAGGTAGCTTGCTATACTTGACTGCTACAGGGCCAGATATAATGTTTGCTTCTAACTTACTTGCTAGATTCATGCATAATCCCACAAAGAAGCATATGGGAATAGCCAAGAGGGTGTTGAGATACATTCAGGGCACTCTTGATTTTGGAATTAAATTTGTGCAAGGAAAGACAACTACTCTAATAGGGTACTGTGATAGTGACTGGGCAACTAGTGAGGATGACATGAGAAGCACTTCAGGGTATGCATTTACACTAGGATCTGGTATGTTTTCGTGGGCATTGATCAAACAAAACACAGTGGCATTGTCCACTACAGAAGCGGAATATGTCAGTGCTGCAGAAGCAACATCACAGGCTAAATGGCTAAGGTTTGTGCTTGAAGATTTTGGAGAGGAGCAAGTGGAAGGCACTCTAATTATGTGTGATAACACATCTGGCATAACAATAGCAAAGAATCCAGTTCTTCACCAGAAAACTAGGCACATCATCGAAAGTTTCATTTCATCAGAGAAGCCATTCAAGCAAAAGAGATCAAACTTGTTTACTGTAAAATGGAAGATCATATTGCATATATATTAACCAAGGCCTTGCCAAAGGATTGATTTGCTTGCCTAAGAGGACTGCTTGGTGTGAAATCACCTAAAAGGTTAGAAGAGAGTGTTGATGTGTAACCCTTGAGCTGATATCTTGAAAAGCCAAAAGTTACAAATTTTTGAATTTCATTTTATAAGATTTAATTTCCTGATGTAATCTGAGTCCTTGGATCATAGTCCAAGTGGTCTCTTCTCTAGCCTAGGATCTAAGTGTTAGATTATGACAAGTGGAATCATCTCATAGGATGATAGGATAAAAGGCTAGGATTTAATCTTGGTGTAAATCTGTTAGAGAAGCATCTCAATTCACTCTCTCTCTCTCTCTCTCTCTCTCCCCTAATAGTTATATTTGAATAGTGGAGTGTGAAATAAATATCAGAACCTTCATTATTTTCGCAGCACCATAGTTACATTTTCTCTGCAACTTTCCTTCTTTCCAAACACTCAAAATCTTCATAAAACTAAATGCCATAAGCTATGAATTCTAACAGAGGATGAGTATGAGGATCTAGATGCAGAATCTAATGATGATGATGATAATTGTCCACGAACATCTAGAAGAGTAAGAGCAAGACTTGCTTATGAGCTTGAGCCAACTATCACATACGATATAAACCGAGATAGACAATCTATCTCAGACTACATGGTCCATCATAATAGAGTCCGTGCTTCGCAAGTGCATCACAATCTAAGAAATGATTTGATCAACCACATTTGGAGATGCAAATGAGAGGGCGCACTGAGCTACGTTATGTGTTTAATTATGTTGTGTATTTAAATTATGTAAGTGTATTTAAATTATGTAAACGTGTTTAAATTATGTTGTGTGTTTAAATTATAAAAGTGGTTGTGTGATTTTAATGAATTATGTGGTTTATCATTGAATTTAAAAAAAAGACTAATCATAGAAAAATAAATGACAATCATAAATAAAAATAAACGATAATTATAAATAAAGATAAACAACAATTACAAATAAAGATAAACGATAATTATAAATAAAGATAAACAACAATTACAAATAAACAAAAAACGACAATTATAAATAAAGATAAACAAAAATTACATCAACAATTAGAAATAAAGATAAACGACAATTATAAATAAAGATAAACATAAATTACAAATAAACATAAATTAATCACCACTATATGGAGAGCTTGGATAATAGTCTCCAGAGTTGTCTTCTAGATTGTTGGGGAAACTTGTATTCATTTGGGCCTCAATAATTTCGTCTTACTTATTCCACCAATACTTCTTCTTTCTTGGAGTAAATTTGGATAGGTCTATGGACATTATCCTCTGTTCATTGACCTCCTTATCGTGTTGGATTTGATAGGCATGTTGCTCTTCACTATAAGAAATTGCCCTTTTTGCGACAGGTTTTTTGGGACAGATGCGGCCCTCACAATTGCTTTAGCTTTAGTGCGCGGAGTAATGGCACGAAGGTATTTGTAACATCCTTATAAATAACGTTGGAGAAAAGGTCGCAAATACCCATATAACTGATCTATGTGTGATTTACTTAAAATAGGTGTCGTGTATAATATTTTTGTGACAAGTTTGGATATTTGATACGACACGCACAAATTGTCCCAAAAGTTTTCAATTAGTGCGCCTAGATTTCAGATGAAAAACAAACCTACGTCTAGTCTCCCCTCTCACTCTCACCTTCTTCCTCCTAAATCCTAAATCAACTCCTCCCTAGGAGATCATGAAGGCCACCATCAATCCAATCTCATATAATTCTCTCTCATTCTTCCTCCTAAATCCTAAATCAACTCCTTCCTCAGAGATCATGGAGGCCATCATCAATCCAATCTCATGTAATTCTCTCTATCTCTCTCTCTCTCGCTAATTACTTGTATGTTTGGAATTGATCTATACTTAATTGCTAATATTTATTTATTTTTTGTTGCATATTGACTACTTTTCCTATAGAATTGTTTAAATATTCGGAGGTCAGATTGTTTTTCTTTTATTATGTGAACTCATGTGCTTTATCTAATAATAGGTACTGGGCATGCAAATTTTTAATTGAAAAACATATTGCATATTGTAGGATCGTTTGTTGATAACAAGATCGAATCAAGGATTGCTATTAGTTATTTGGTATGTTTCATTTTCTTCTTTTGATGCATTTTAATACCTACTATTTGTCTTATAAAATAAACATTTGGATCATTATAAGGGTATGCCTTCTTGTTTCTTTATTCTTGAATAGAAACTAGGTATGGACAAGAGTTGGATCGATTTAACTGAAAGATCATCAAATCAATATCTCAATGGGCTTGAAATTTTTTTTGGATTTTGCATTTGACAATAGCATGGGTAATACAATGATTTATTGTCCTTGAAAAAAATGTTACAATTGTTACTTTGTTACAAGGGAGGTAGCAAGAGCACATATAATAGTTGATGGGTTTTGGTCAAAGTACAAAAATTGGACTCATGGTCAAAGACACCAATGATTATATGTTGACAAATATATGGGGAATAGTTCTGCTTCAGTTGTGGATGATGATATAATTGGAATGGTACATGAGGCATTTGAGCATCCAAATTTGGATTCTAGTATGAGGAATAATGGCTCAATAGAAAATGAATGGTGATGGGCCAAATAATGAGACTACAAACTATTTCAAATTGCTACAAGATGCAAAATGTTATTTATATCAAGGGTGTAAAAATTTCACTAAATTATCATTTATTATTCAGCTGCCACATACAAAAATACTTTGTGGATGGACCGACAAGTCAATGACAATTTTGTTAACTCTTCTGAAAGAAGCTTTCCCCAATGAAGTACAACTACCATATTCATATAACGATGCTCGAAAGATAATGGCGAACATAGCTTTCACATACAATACATGGGATGCATGTCCCAATAATTGTATGTTATTTAGAAATGAGGATGAGAAACTTGAATCATGTGTTATTTGTCACTAATCCAGATATAAAAAAGTTGATGGGCAGCCTACAAATGTTGTGAATGGGAATAGAAAAATACCCGAAAAACAAGTAAGATACTTTCCATTGAAGCCAAGATTGCAAAAACCTTTTTATGTCATCAAAAACTGGTTCGCATATGAGATGGCATGCAGAATAGCATACTGATGATGATGTGCTAAGACACCTTGTTAACTCATCTGCATGGAAAGAATTTGATGCAAAGAATCTAAATTTTTCTAGTGAAGTTCGTAATGTTAGGCTTGGTTTATCATCAGATGGTTTCAGTCCATTTAGAACAATGGGCATACCTCATAGTACATGGCCTGTTATTCTCATGCCTTATAATTTGCCATTATGGATGAGCATGAAACAAACTTTCTATATTTTGTATGTGCTTATAGATGGCCCGAATGCACTTGGTAATAAGATTAATGTGTATATGCAACCAATGATTGATGAGTTAAAGGAATTATGACATGAAGGTGTAGATACTTATGATGCTTCCAAGAATAAGATGTTTAAATTACGTGATGCATTACTTAGGACAATCAGTTACTTTCCAGCATATGCAAATTTGTCGGGTTAGAGCACTAAAAGTGCGAAAGCATGTCCTTGTTGCAATAAGGACACTAGATCTGTTTGGTTGACTAATGGAAGAAAGTATTTGTGGGAACCGAATTAAATCATACCCTAGGTCAAATAATTCCTTCCATTTGGGGATTATTTGACCTAATTGGGAATTACTCAACCTAATTGGGAGTTACTCAATTTAATTGGGAGTTACCCAATTAAATTGAGAATTACCTAATTAAGTTGGGAATTGATTTGATTCCTTCCCCAATTCCCAATTAAATGAGAAGTTACCTAATTAAATTAGGATTTAATCTGATACCTACCACGATTAGGGATTTGATTTACCATAATAAATCAAATCCCTAATTAATCAAATCAATTCCAAATAGGGGAGGAATAATTCCCTTCCATCTATGGAATTATTCCTCTGAAACCCTAATCTCGGAGACCATTATAAATACTTGGCTACGCACAAAGGTCAAGGTACGTCTAAATTCCTACTGAAACTCTGCAGAAATTATTTCTCACAAACTCTAGCCACCACTTTCTTTCTCTCTCTGACACAAGGCTCCGGCCACCACACACGGCTCCGGCCACCCGGTTTTCCTTGAAATACCCTACCTAACTTAGGCATCGGAGGGCCTTTAGCCAACACCCCCCGGGTGTGGTCCTTTTACCCCGATCTGTTTTGCAGGGAGAAAGAGAAGTGGAGAAGACGAAGGAATCTTAGACGAATATTCTAGTGGGACGAAATTTGCTCCCACAAATTGGTGCTTTCATTGAGAGCACGAGATATATTCAAAGCGTGCTCAAAATCCATCTTTCACACATTTTTTTCAAACAACCATGGTTGATACAAGACGTACGAAGAGTAACGCCACCACGACGGGCCCATCTCATGGTTTTGTGGTGGAAACCTCCATGCAACAGCACGGAATCATGCCTGCCAACGCCCTGCAACCGTCTTCTAGTGCTTTGCAGCCGTCTTCAACTGCTGGAATTGCGAACAGCCGCCACATGACCCAGGACCTCCACAGCCTTGAAGTCGCCGCGCCAATTACGGGCTGCTCGCCCCTGCCCGTCGAGCACAGCCATAGCCACACCTCTTAACTCCTGGACTTGCGCACAGCCCCATAGCTACTCTGACATCGTCCCAGTCTTGGAGCAGATCCATTCTCTCCCTCCTCTGCGATCACACTTGACATATGCACCTGTGTACGCGTCTAATGGAGCCCTAGCCCACATGCCGTTGGGCCCAATGCACACCACTCTACTTGACCCGAGCAGTCAGGTGGACCTTAACTCGCGGGTTGATCAACTCACACAGAAGGTCGATGATCAAAACAACCGATTGGCCGATTACTCGGCAGATCAAGAATCAAGGCCCCAACCTTGGACCCCATGCGAGGAGAGGAGGGCACACGAGCATGCTGGCGAGCAGTTCGAGAGGTCCTAGGCTAGTCAGACAAGGGCAAACCGACAGGGAAGAGAGCGAGATCGTGCAGACGAGACGCAGACAGCTGCGAGCCGTACTCTGAGCCGTTCGAGGCTAGGACCCAGGACCAATGTGCTCGAGAGGCTAGGCCCACAATCCAATGTTCGTGCTCGCTTAGGTCCACAAGGAGCTCGAGTTCGTGAGCGGTCGCGGCGACAAGCTGTGGAGGGATCCTCCCAAACTCAACCTTCTCTCCGCCCCATCGGCGAGGGCAACCAAGGGGATCGACCCTTGGGAGCCGGAGAAGAAGTTAGCCAATCACGTTCGAGGCACCGAAGACGTCGACCTGAACGACCTTCCTTGCGAGCAGAGGATGCGATCAACGCTCACCACCGCTCGAGGTCCGACATGCGGCGACAAGGCGTGGAGGGGTCCTCCCAACTCAACCTTCTCTCCGCCCCACCGGCAGGCAACCAAGGGATCGACCCTTGGGAGTTGGAGAAGAGGTTAGCTACCACGCCGAGGCACCAAGACGCCGACCAACGACCTTCCTTGCGGCGGAGAGGGTGACGACCGCGCCACCAGCCCGCGAGGACCAACACACGGCGACAAGCTGCAGAGGAATCCTCACAAACTCAATCTCCTAATCTGCCTCACGGCAGAGCACCCAAGGATCGACCCTTGGGAACCGAGGAAGAAGTTAGCGCACTCGAGGCACCAAGACGTCAGCCCGAGACTCCAACCTCGGCGGTAAGATGTCGCAGCTAGTAAATGACTAACTCCGAGGTCTCCGACTCAAAGGAAGCGCGGAGGAGGCCCTATGCAAGGAAATTGATCGAGTTGACTGCTCGCCCTTTACCGACGAGGTGGAACGAGCTCCGCTGCGAAGCGGTTTACAACGCCATCCATCACTCCATTCAAGGGGACTCGACCCTGAGAGCCATTTGAGGCACTTCAAGAGCGCCATGATCCTGTACAAGGCGACCACGCCCGATGTGCAAAGTGTTCGCGATGACTCTGCGAGGAGCAGCTCAGGATTGGTTCCACACTCTACCGTCCGCGTCAATAGGCAACTTCAAGGAGTTCGCCATCATTTTCTAAAGGAGTACACCTCCTACAAGACGGTCAGAAAGCATGCAGACCACCTGTTCAACCTGCGCAAGAAGCGACGAGTATCTACGAGACTACCGAGACGGTTTAAGGTGAAGGCCAACTCGAGACTACGAGACGAGTCCTCGGCTTTCAAGAAGGGCTTGCCAACCGAGCACGAGCTATACCGGGGCGGCCATAACTCCAAGTCAAACCTTGGCGAAGTGTTTCGGCAGAGCGCTACGCACTTTGGGGACGATGATCGTATCGCGCAAAGAAAGCTAGCAAGCAAGTTGACCACCCGACGAAGCAGGCAAGCCAAAAGAGCAACAAGTTCGAGCAAAAGGCCGAGATAAGCGCAGATCGCGGCCCCAAGAGGAAAGCTCAGAAACAGGGACCTTCACTGAATTCGCTATCCCAATCAACCAGATCCTAGCTCAGGTGAAGGACAAGCCGTGGGTGAGGAGACCACCACCCATGAAAGGAGACCCCTCTAAAAGAGACACCAGCAAATACTGCGCATTCCACGGGGAGCACGGTCATTACACCAACAACTGCAACGCTTGGAAAAGGCACCTTGAGGAGCTGGTCAGAGAGGGCCATTGCACAGAGTTCGTTGCAAAGAAGGCTATCCAGCAGATCGAGGATCGTGATGTAGCTGCGAACCTCCCCAAAAGGTCATTCGAATCAACACCATTCTAGCCGACTCCCAAGAGTCCGGGCTGACCACCAAGGAGCGCAAGAGAAAGATCGCGCAGGCAACTTATGTCTCCCAAGTCACAACGGGAGTACCAGCTGTTGGGGATACACCTATCATCGGCTTCGGAAGAAGGACTTGATCGGGCTTGACCTGCCACATAATGACGCCCTAGTCATCTGCATCCAAATTGAACAAGCTGTGATCGAGCGAGTTCATGTAGATGAAGCGGCGGCCAACATCCTGCAACTATCTGTTATCCAACAGATGGGGTTCGAGCCCAAGATTAGCAAACTTGCCAGATCGCTCCACCGGCTTCAATGGGGCCACATCAATCACTATTGGAACGATCGACTTGGATGTCCACTCACCCCTGAGTGCGCTCCACGGACCTTCATGGTCATCGACGGGTTTCCCCCTACAACGGAATCTTGGGCCGACTATGGATCAGCAAGATCGAGGCCGTCACATCTGCTCTACATCGAATATCCGCTATCCCATCTCGGGGCGGGATCGGCAGATCAACGGTGACCAAGCCATGGCAAGGAGATGCACCGCCCAAGGGCTCAAGAAGAGCAAGCAATGCAGCCACACCAAGAATGCCAAGCGCCAGCGAAGGCAGAAGCGCATAGCGAACAAGCAAACCCGAAAGGAAGGAGAGTTCTAAGTTGCCTCACAATAGCGTTAAGGAACCGAGGATCGCGAGGAATCCACGGAAGGCTACCCCTTGAAGAAGGTTGGAAGGCCCGAGGAAGCGTTGAGTTAGTACTCCCGATCGACTACAGCCGGACAAAGAGGCGCAGACGGCTCGTGCGTAATCCGAACAAGAAGGATCGAGACGCGGGAATCTACGCCTTAAGGCTCCTTGAAGAAGGTTGAAGCCCGAGGAAGCGCTGAGGTAGTACCCGATCCCGATCACGCCCGATCACGAGAAGGAGGCAGATCGGCTCGCGCAGAAATTCAACCAAGAAGGATCGAGATGAGGAATCCGCTGGAAGGCTCCCTTGAAGAAGGTTGGAAGCCTCCGAGGAAGACGTTGAGTTAGTACCCCGATCCTCACCACCAGCATAAGAGCGCGGATCGGCTCGCGCCTAAGCCTGCGACGAGAAGATGGAGCTGACCATCTTCCTCCGAACAACAAAGACATGTTCGCATGGTCACCATCTGACATGCCCGGCATTGACCCAAATATCATCCGCCATCGGCTCCATGTCCCGCGCGCTAGCAAGCCCGGTGGTGCAGAAGAGACGCAACTTTGCTCCCGAGCGGGTCGCGATCATTGGCCCGATCAAGCTTCTAGGCGCGGTTTCATTGAAGAGGTCTCCTATCCGGAATGGCGGCTAACGTTGTTACGTGGCAAAACAAGAAAGGGAAAATGGGAGTATGCGCTGATTACAGGACTCAACGGCGTGCCCTAAAGACAACTTCCCCATCGCCTTTGAGAATCGACTCCTGTGGATTCAACTTCGCAACCAACCAAACCGTGTCTCACCATGGATGCTTACTCGCTATAATCAAATTATGATATACGATGATGACAAGCTAAGACCTCTTTCATCATCGAAAGAGAGGGACTCATGCATGGGTCATGCCCTTTGGGGTGTCAAGAAGCGCCGGCGACAACCTACCAAGGCTCGTGAATAAAATTTTCAAGGAGCAGATCGGCAGAACCATGGAGGTGTACGTGGACGATATAAGTTAACCCAAGCTGGCCCCTGCCGGCGCAGACCACCTCAAAAACCTCACCGAGGCGCTCAAAACTTATCTCCGCCAATATCGCATGAAGCTCGAATCCAAGTAAATGCGTTCGGTGTATCATCCGGCCGGTTCCTAGGGTACTTGGTAGACGAACGAGGTATCGAGGCACACCCGCCACAAATCAAAGCCATTCTCGAGATGAAGTACTTCCACGCTGAAGGAGATACAAAGCTGGCAGGCGAGCGTGCGTAGCAGATTCCTCTCAAAGTCTACAGACAAGGCAGACCATTCTTCAAAGCTTTGAAGAAAGGACAAAAAGACAAATGGGACGAAGAGTAAGTAGCTGAATCTAAAGACCTACCTTACTTCACCTCCTTGCTCTCAAAGCCGGGCCTCGTGAAGACTTGTTCGTACTGGCAAGTTGTCCAACTCGGCCGTCAGCTCAGCTCTCATTCGAGAAGAACTTGGGGCCCAACATCCGATATTCTACACGCCAAAAGCTCTCCTCGATGCGTAGACTCGTTACGAAGTGGAAAGCTCATTTTGGCCCTTGTGGTTTCTGCGCGAAAACTGCGACCTTATTACCAAGCTCACCGAGTCATCGTATGACCGAGCTTTCCTTTGAGATCAATCCTCCACAGCCCTGATGCTTCTCATGACGACTCATGAAGTGGGCTATAGAGCTAAGCCAATCGACCTCCTCTACCGCCAAGGCTGATAGCTCAAGCTTAGTGCACTTTGTTGCGGCATTCACCCATCGGCCGAAGAAGAGTGGTCGGCAAAAGAAGGAAAGTTCGAGGCGGGACAAGGCCTCATCAACGACCAACGAGAGACATATGGCGGTTCGCGGCGTAGATGGGCGTCGAACGTAAAGGCTGGAAGCGCAGCGGTCGTCGTCATCACCACCCCGGATGGAACTGTTGACAAGCTATCACGCTTGGCTGGCTTCAAACAACGAGGCGATGCGAGCGTTGCTCGGCTGCGGCTTAGCAAGGGCTATCAATCAAAAACACGGACATCTACTGAGATTCCCGGTGATCACAAGTCAAGCCTCGAGAATACATGGCGAAGCACAGGATGATCTTGTACCTTGACAAAGTTCAAGAGTTGTTGAAGCGTTTCCCACCTTCACCATCGGCCAAGTTCCCGAGGCGAGAGAAGCGGCGCCGCGCGGATGCACTAGCAAGCTTAGGATCGTGATGGATAACCCGATTGACGTTCTATCGGTCGAGCACCTTGACCGACCTAGCATAGAAAGGACGTAGGACTGATCACGAATCGATGAGATCCGGTGCAAGACCCGATTATTGACTACCTAGTGAATGAAAACCTGCAAGGACAAGTCGGGCGAGAAAAATCAAGCGGTGCAAGATACTACATGAAGGCGACATGCTTATCAGCAGATCATACTACGGGCCTCATCTCACTTGCATCAAGTACCCACAAGCGCTGAGGTTCTGCCAAGATACACGACGGAGAATGTGGAAATCGCAGTTGAGGCGGATCGCGCTCGAGAAGGCTCGGCATAAATATTCATTTACCATCGCCCAAGACTCCGGGTATGCTCGAAGATGTGATCGATGCCCAGCGCTACAAGCGGTCCACGACACCGGCGAGAATACCATCAGCGAGCAGTCCATGGCCATTGACTTGGTGGGACCTATGCCGGCGGCTTTGCCAACAAAGAGATGATGATCGTTGCCGATTACTTCACCAAATGGATCGAGGCGAGGCTTTATCTTCTACCAAGAGGCGATGTTGAGCGGTTCATGCGGAAGAACATTATTTGCGATGATTGCGCAATCGATAGTCACCGACAATGGTACAGGTTCGTGGCGGGCGGTCACGCATTCTTTGCGAGTATGGCATCAAACAACACCTGTCAACACCCCGATACCCGCAAGGCAATGGCCAAGCAGAGGCATCCAACAAGATAGTGCTAGACTGCCTAAAGAAAAGACTGGAAGGCGCAGAAGGAAAATGGGTCGACGGTATCCGAGAGTCCTATGGGCTTATCGCACGACCAAAGAGATCGGCGGAGAACACCATTTCCTGGCCTATGGGGCGAAGCAATCATTCCCCACACAGTCCCTTCATGAGCATTGAGGTGGCGGTCTTGACCAAGCGCAAGCGGATGAAAGTCAACCTTGATACGCTCGAAGAAAAACGAAAAATGCCATTGTTCGAGTTGCGCCTACCAGCGATTGGCGTCCTACTACAACAAGAAGGCCAAGATCGACCAGTTCGGCTGGAGACCTTGTGCTTAGAAAAACTTTCATCCGGCACCAAGGCAAGGTCAAAGAAGATAAGCCCAGCTGAAGGCCTACGTGATTAGCCGATCTAGGGGCAGAGGAAGTTACACCCTTGATACTTTAGAAGGAAGAGAAATTCCGAGACAATGGAATGTCCACCTTGAAGATACTATCCATGAAACTCTTAAGCTATCGACTGGTAGCTAGCGAGCGAGCCTCTGTACTTCCATTAAAGATGAACTACTTTTGATGTTACCTTTGTTGTCAATTTCCTTTATTCAATAAAGCGATGTATTCACACCAACATCAATACAGAGCAAGCTTTTCAATGAAGTACTTTTTGAGCATTATGTCTTACGAACATACACATGGCGACGGCAAACTCATCTCCATTGTAGACGGTGCCTTCTGAAGCCTAAACTCAATGGAGTCTTTTGAGCGTTGTGTCACGACATCGCTCGCAGGCAACAAGCCTCATCTCTGTGTAAACAGGTGCTTCACGAAACACAAACTCAATGGAGTCTTTTGGCGTTGTGTCACGACATACGCTCATGACGACAAGCCTCATCTCCATTGCGAGCCGGTTTCCGCGGCACAAACTCAATGGAGTCTTTTGGCGTTGTGTCCCGACATACGCTCGCGGCGCAAGCCTCATCTCCATTGCGACAGGCTGCTTCACGGCACAAACTCAATGGAGTCTTTTGACGTTGTCCATGGCATACGCTCATGACGTAAACCTCATCTCCGTGCGGAGGTGTTACTTCGAGCACAAACTCAATGGAGTCTTTTGGCGTTGTGTCACGACATACGCTCGCGACGACTAAGCCTCATCTCCATTCTGGACAAGCTGCTCCCGAAGCACAAACTCAATGGAGTCTTTTGAGCGTTGTGTCACGACATACCGCTCATGACGGCTAAACCTCATCTCCATTGAGACAAGCTGCTCCTGAAGCACAAACTCAATGGAGTCTTTTGAGCATTGTGTCACGACATACGCTCATGAGCGACAAGCCTCATCTCCATTGCGACAATTTGCTCCCACGGCACAAACTCAATGGAGTCTTTTTGATGTTGTGTACGACATCGCTCGCGAGCAACAAGCCTCATCTCCATTGCAGACAAACGCTTTGAAGCACAAACTCAATGGAGTCATTTTGGCGTTGTATCACGACATACTCTCGCGGCGACAAGCCTCATCTCCATTGTGACAAAGTACGCCCCGCGAAGCACAAACTCAATGGAATCTTTTTAATTCGAGCATTGTGTCCCTGACATACGCTCGTAGGCGACAAGTCTCACCTCCACTGAAGACAAGCTACTCTTCGAGTACAAACTTCATGGAGTCTTTTCAAGCGTCATGTCCCCGACATCGCACACGACGGCGAACCCTCCGTATGGGGGCTTCTACTTCACAGTACAAATTCAATGGAATCTCTCCAAGTGTTATGTCTCGGACGTACACTTACAAGATATAATTGAAGTTTGAAAGACAAGCGAAAATTCCATAACAACCAACTAGCACCATCTGCTTAGCGGCCTCACTGCTGCTCGCATATATAACTAACCATCGTCGCCACCTTGGGAGTTGTCTTCCTCCATTGCACTTCATCTGCTATCGCTCTTCAGCTATACGCATCCACAACATTGCTATGCTCACTTTGAGCGGGGCGGAGTCAAGATAAAGCCTTACCGTCTTCATGTTCGAGAGGGCAAGGAGCTATTCACCGCATTCGAATATCGGCTTATGCGCGTGCAGCAATCTCATGCTTGGATGGCTCAGTGGCTTCAACATGATTGTCGAACTTGACCGGCGGGCTATCACCAACCACGGATCGGTGGTTCGTGCAGCAGGACTCTTTGCTCGGCGGGCGACTCTTTAGCTCTCTTGGCGTAACACAACATTGAGGTGACTCGCGCTTGGTATTCGTGGCTTTGCGAGCGAGTCGTGATTGCTAGACAGATGTACAGTCCTCTCGGTTTGATCCTAAGATCGGCTGGCGGCTCAAACCACGCTTCTCAGGCCTCCTCGCGGGGTAGATCATGGGTTTGGAATTCGGCGGATACGACGAATGTCCGGACCTCCATGTCATTGATCTTCTTCTTGTTCGTCTGGCGAGGCGCTTGATCTGGCGGATGAAGAAGCAACTCCCATAGGGACATTCCCGACAAGCGAGACCCTACGGAAGACTTGCTCATGGAAGAATGAGAAGCTTGGTGAGACTTCTCATCAGCTGGCGATCATCTAGGTCAGCCATGCGGCTCCCATCTTTCAATATCTTGGCTCAGGGCGGACCATCGACCTCCTTCGATGTTCACTCGGCAACGGCGCAATCCACGAGAACAGGCAGGGCGTTCAAAGCTTGATGAACATTGGTAGGTATACAGGCGAGATCGAGCTTCTTGTGGATGTCATTTTCTACAAGCATGAGGCAGTCAGTCAAACACAGCAAACAATTCCATGGCGGTGTGGCAGATCAAAGGGATGCAACTTACCATCACGATGGGTGAGAGGAATGGCGGACCGTCGCCAACCTCCCCCCCATCGCGCGTGACTTCAACATGTCCGTGCTCCACACATGATCGCCTTGACTCATATTGTTCCTAGTTCGTGACACAAGAAAGGAATTGATAGTTTGGATCAACCACAAATAAGCGACCCAGCGCCACTGCTCGGCGACAAGCCGGCTGCCTCCGGCCCAGTTATAGCTGGACAGCCCAAGTCAAAGACCAGTTGGCAAGTCAAAAGCCTCCTCCATTCAGGAGCCCAAATCCAAGGAGGAAGCCCGATTCTGTGGACGGCCACAAACAATTCACATCTCCTACATGCCACCACGTGCCATGCAGAAGCTTGGGGGCATTTGTGGGAACCGAATTAAATCATACCCTAGGTCAAATAATTCCTTCCATTTGGGGATTATTTGACCTAATTGTGGATTACTCAACCTAATTGGGAGTTACTCAATTTAATTGGGAGTTACGCAATTAAATTGAGAATTACCTAATTAAGTTGGGAATTGATTTGATTCCTCCCCAATTCCCAATTAAATGAGGAGTTACCTAATTAAATTAGGATTTGATCTGATACCTACCACGATTAGGGATTTGATTTACCATAATAAATCAAATCCCTAATTAATCAAATCAATTCCAAATAGGGGAGGAATAATTCCCTTCCATCTATGGAATTATTCCTCTGAAACCCTAATCTCGGAGACCATTATAAATACTTGGCTACGCACAAAGGTCAAGGTACGTCTAAATTCCTACTGAAACTCTGCAGAAATTATTTCTCACAAACCCTAGCCACCACTTTCTTTCTCTCTCGACAAGGATCAGCCCCACACACAGCTCGGCCTCGGGTTTTCCTTGAAATACCTACCTTAGGCATCGGAGGGCCTTTGGCCAACACCCCCCGGGTGTGGTCCTTTTAACCCGATCTGTTTTGCAGGGAGAAAGAGAAGTGGAGAAGACGAGGAATCTTAGGCGATATTCTAGTGGGACGAAATTGCTCCCAGTATTATTACATGAGTCATCGACCATTTTACCTCTGAGTCATAGGTTTCAAAAGATAGAGTGCCTTTTGATGGCACATGAGAATGAGGACATGCACCATTAGAAACTTTCTAAGTCGATGTTAAAGACAATTGCAAAAGTCTTGTTGAGTACAAGAAAGAAAACATCGACAAAGGAAATGACATGAAGTTGAGAAGAATAATGATGGTTCCTCTTGGAAGAAAAGAAGTATATTTTTTCTAGGTATTACATTGGGAGCATAATCTGATTCATCATAATCTCGATATCATGTACATTGAGAAGAATTGTTCCGAAAATATCCTATGGACAGTGTTAGGTGTTGCTAAAAAAACCAAGGATGACTTACAGGCTAGACATGATTTACAAGAATGGGGAATAAGGCAACCATTACACCCATAAGAACGTGGTTCTAATAAGGCATACTTACTTCCTACATGTTTTACTATGAATAGGGAAAATAAAGATGTGTTCTTAAAAGTATTGAAGGAAGTAAAAGTACTCGATGGTTATTCTTCCAATATTTCTCGACGTGTACAGCTAAAGGAAAGTACTATTTTCGGTCTTAAGAGCCACGATCATCATATACTAATGTAGCAATTACTTCCTATAGCGGCACGTAGAGCTTTGCGAGCATGTTGTTGAAGCATTAATCGAGTTCACCAATTTCTTTAGACAACTTTGCTCAAAGTGAACTTACCATCGATTTGGAAAAAAATCAAGATCGGGTTGTGCATACACTTTGCCGTATGGAGAATATATTTCCATGTCCTTCTTGAGTGTAATGGAGCATTTGCATCCATCTGGTGAGGAAGCATTGATTCTTGGAGCAGTCCAATTTCGATGGATGTATCTTATTGAGAGATATGTAAACATGCAGCTGTACTTTTTAATTATTTTAATTAGATTTGAAATTAATTATTTTTCTTATAGGTATCTGTTAACACTTATACGTTATGTTCGTAATCATGCCCGTCCTGAGGCCTCAATTGCTAAAGGGTACTTGATGGAAGAATGCATGAATTTTTGCATACTGTACTTAAATAAAGTGGAACCGAAACTTAATAGACCAGCTTGTAGTGATGATGGTGGTAGTGACTTTGGTCGTCCTATAACTAAAGGAGGTAAAACACAGAACCCAGTCTTAAATCATACTATTTGAGTAAGTCAAAGTATAGTTATTTTTCTTATCTTGAATTCTTCTTAATTCATTTTTTAAATAATAACATTCATGTACACAGCCAACACCTTGAAATACTTGCACGGGAAATGCCTCGATGAGCAAATCATTATATTAGAGAAGTTCATAATGAGACCTTTCATATATGGTTTAAAACTTATGTAAGTATTTTAAATTATTACATTTGTATAGTTAATATATAGATATATTAAATCAAAGTTGTTTCCCATTTGACTTCTTATAATGATATTATATAGGTTCAGACACAAATGCAAACCACCAATGCTGTATTTTCTGAAGAAATTATCAATTTGGCAAATGGTCCAAACAATTTGCACAAAATTCAAAAGGATATGTAATTAATGGCTCCAAATTTAGTATGAAAAAAACTGAAAAAATAGAACCACTCAAAATTCTGGGGTTGTTTTGAAAGCAGACACTATGAGTTATGCAAGTGCTAGGGACAATAATCCTCGCTTAGGTGATGTCATCTTTTATGGTGTGTTGAAAGATGTGGTTGAGATTCGATATACCAATGCCATGAAATTTATTTTGTTCAATTGTGATTGGGTTAATGGTCTTGGTGGAGTGAAAGAAGATGAGTTTAAATTCACGTTAGTGAATTTTAATAAGATTATCTGAGAGATAATGCAATAGGGATGAGCCTTTCATCTTAGCTGTGAGCAAAACAAGTTTGTTATGTACAAGACCTAGTGGATCCAGATTGGTATGTTGTTCTTAATATGACTGTTAGAGATCTATTTGATATGTATTCCAAAGATTCTTATCACAGTCCGGCGATGGTGCCTCAAGTTGAATTATATGCACCCCAGCAATTGGACGAAATTATTTATTTGAATGATGAAGATGTTGGTTGGGTGGTTGGGTGAGGGAAGGGGTAGATGGAATGATAGTAGACATGAATGTTTCGACAGAAGAAGCTGAGATGGAAGAATGTGAGTGAGAATACTTATCAATGCCTTTCTTCAAATAGTTTATTGACATTGTTTATTGCTGACTTTTTCTAATTATTATAATACAATATTCATCAATAATTCTAGTAGTTACTCTTCTATATAATGCTAGCTTGTCTATATGTATAAATATATATATTTAAGACGTAAGAACAACAAACTATATATGGAGTATGCAGGCTTTTACAGATAATTGGTTTTTTATTTTTTGTTTGAACGTGTAATTGGTTATACATGTCAATTCTTTTAAGCGGAATCATTATGTTTTTTTTTTTCTTATTGCAATAGATTATGGCCCTCAAGAGAGTAAGAGAACAATCAATGGAGGAATTGATTCCACATCTCCTGTGAGAGCTAAAAAGAGTAGATCACAAGCACGATCATCTCAGCTAGATGGATCAATTTCGAGTCAACCTCAACTTGTTGTATCTAGGCGGCCTCAACCTACCATCTGTGTCGGTTCACAAGCGATCATCTATATCGGTTCAATATCAACAACAAGCATCAATTGTGAGACAGACAGTCTCAATTAGAGACACAACAATGTCACCCCAATTTGTCTACTCCTAGTCATGAGGACAAGCCTTTGATAACGCCATCAAATGAAATAGGTTATTATGGCCAAACAACCATTGTTTTTTGCTTTATTTGGTGATTTATTTCATCATTAAAATCATATTGAATGTTTTACTCTAGGTGAAATTGAGCCTACCATCAATAGTCGGAGTGCTGCTTGTTCTATTGCTGAGTAGGGGACTAGAACAAAATTGCACATTGATTTTGATACTAAATGGAAATGGAAGCCAATAAGAAGAAAATGCACAAAAGTTTAGTACACAAATGGGAGTTATAGCATGAAATGCCCGAAAGGTCTCTCTGACAAAAGTTTCATGGAATGGTATGCCTGATCATATATTAGATGACATTTGGAAAGATGTGCAGATAAACAACAAAACACTAATTTTTTTTTACTGGTTACTATCTATTAATTGTAGGATAACACAGATGTCCCTTACGCATATAGATCCCATTGCTTAAAGGTAGTTGGTAATAGATGGGGAGATTGGAAATGTCGACTTACCAAATATGAGACCAATGAAGAGCGTTTAGCCATCACTCCGGCTCAAGTCCCTACAGACCAATGGAAGATACTTGTAAAGTATTGGGGTCTACCTGATGTTAAGGTACATAGACATAAGATACAATTACTGAGTTTATAGTAGTAATGAATGTTGACTGAATTAATCATATTGTAGGGATGTTCTAAAGCAAATAAGGCTCATTGTGCACTAAGAAGTGCCCCTCATAGGATCGGTCGTACTTCTTTTGCTAAAGTGAAAAATAAGTTAAGAGTGCTAATCTTATTTTTATTTTTTTTAAGCATGCAGTGGCGGCGGATCCAGACTTTCTTTAAAGGAGGGGCAATATTTAAAAGTCTAAAGCTTAAAAAAAAAAAAAAAAACCAAAAAAACCTTTATTTCATAAAAACTATCTATTATATTGATTGATTATGGGCTAAAAGGGTTTTTGTTTGTTGTATAATCTTCTATTATATTTTTCGACCAAAATAAAATATTATATTATATTGAGAATTTCTAAATTTTTAATAGGCAACATTTTGATTTTAACTGGGCTAAGCAATAGTTTATTGTTGTTTCTTTTTGGATTTAGTGTAGGTGACGATATGATTTTATATGACTTGGGTAGTGGGCCCATTGGGGCAATTTTGTATTTCCAATGGCTTAGAAACCAATTTTAGTGAAACACTGTGTTTCATTAAACATAATGAAACCAGACGATGCCGTTTCAGAAAAAGAAAAATTAGGGTATTATGTCTTCTTCTTCCTTCGTGAGGCAGTGCCTCAACCTCCATTAACAACACTTCTGCAACCTGTCATCTGCTAAATCAGTGGCACCATGAGAACTTGTGAGCACTACGCAGTTTCTGCGAGAGGAGGTGCAAGTGCTCCTCCTTGCGCCTCTGTGGGTCCGCCACTGCTTCCAGATTTTAATTTTATCTAGGAAAAAATCTATGGCCAAACTTGACAGCATTATTATAAAGAAATTTTTATTGCTAACATGGTTAAATTTCCTTTGTTATTAAGATGGAAGAGAAATGATAGAAAACAGATCGGTTGAGCTTGACAAGAAAAAATAAAAAAAAGAATGACGATAGCGAAGTTTTTGACTATGAGCAAATATTATTGTAAGTATGATGTAGTTTTTTTTCTTCTAAAAGTATATGTGGAATATTGACCCAAAAAAGAAAAAAAAAACGAATATGTGGGGTTGTGCATATGTTGTATCTTTTGACTAAGTTCAATATTGCATTATGATTTTATAGAATCAATTCAATCAGTACTTGGAAGAAAGGGAGGAGCATGAACAAGACGAGGATTATAGAGAGGAGCTACTAAAGTTATGGGACTGATGGACATGGACATGTTTGTATGTATCGGACAGGTATTACTCCATCTCAAGTGTTTGGTCAAATTTCAAGAGTTTCTGACATTAAGGAGAATAGTATACGAGAAGAGCTAGAGAGACAACACAATCTAAAATAGATGATCTTAGTCTCATTATGAATCTAAACTGAGATCTCATCCAAGTATGAGGATCTCAGTTCTGCAAATCCATCTCATGAAAGCTCATGTTGGTCTGCCAACCCAACTCAAAAGCGGAAGTGGACATGTATAATATGTTTTAGTGTAACTTTGATATCTTTTTACTTTATTATAAAGAATAAATTACAGTGAAGAGTTAATTAATATTGATTTCCATCTAACTTTTTATGTGTGTGTATATATATAAATTGGTGAGTTATAGATTCCAGGTGCATCAAGCCTACACCAACGAAGACTTAGTGTGAGTAGTGAACAGCAACATCAATTTGACCCAAAAGCATAAAAGCATGAAGCAATTGTTTTCATTAAAGGTATATGTTCACAAATATTTGCTACTCAAGAAAAATTGTAATTTTTTAAAATAATTTATTAATGGTTTTTAAATTTCTTTTTTCAGGTTTTGTACAATCATAATTCTCTTAGTATAATCTTGTGAACTTTGTTTGGGCATTTGAAACCAAAAATATGTTTATTCACTTTAGAGACAATGTTGTTCGCCCTTTGACTTTAAATTATTCTTTCCGTGATTGTTACTTATGTTTAGTTAATATATCAAATATAACAGTGATACATGAATGGTTTTTTTTTTTAATTATATTAATGTTAGTAATACTAAAAATACTTGAATATATCATAATACACTATGTTATTTTAGTTTTGGTGAGTGTATTACTCTTATTGTGAATATTAAAAACAAATGATGTAAATCTTGTTTTTGTTGAATATGTATTTGTATTTACAACATTCAATAGCCATCGTTATCACTATTACAACGGGTTCAAAGTGTGAAAATTATTTTTAAATCCAACGAAGAAACGGTTGCAACGCTGTACGCTTGCCATTGTAATTATTTTCACGACATGTAACCGTCGAATAAGCATCGTAACCTTTGTGACACCGCTGGTTGTGTCGCGTGAACAAGCATCACAAGACCATCGTAAAAAGGCATTTGCAATGTATGCTTGACCTTTCACGACGGGTTTCTAGCGTCGCATCTAGCCTTATCCTCTATTTATTGGCATCCTTATCTTGTTGGATTTGATAGGCATGCTGCTCTTGTAGGAGCTCTAACTTTCACTCCTATATTCCTTTGCCTCATTTCCTTGTTGAACCAATTCAGACAAGAACTTTCCACTTTGGTTGAGATAACCTTCAACACTTTTCCCTTTAATTTTTTCATCCTTCTGTTTATCTCTTCCCAACAACCTTTGAGTGGGCATGACCACATCATCTTAATCTTCCTCCAAATTGACTGTATTGCCATTATGGGAAGAATCTTTGAATGTTTGTGTGGGAGATTCATAGACAGTCATTCCATTTTGGGCAATTTTTTAAGATTTGCCAAGCATGATACAACTTGAAAGGCCTATTCGGAGGTTTATTATCATTCAAGAAAAGTGTTTTTGCATTCATATCCTACCCACGAAATAAAATAAAAATCAAGTTAATAATTGAAAAGAATTATAATTATAAATTTAAGCATTTAAAAAAGGGAGTTTCACTAAAACACCCAAAATGGGGGTTGAAATTATAAAAAAACCCAAGCACTATTTAAACATATAAACACACCCAACTCATCATTACAACCACACAACCCTAAACACACCAAAAAAGTTGACTATATTGATGAACAATAATAGTGATTGGGTTTTTATAAACAACTATATTTATATTTATAAATTTAAAATTAAAATTGTAATCAACATATTAGATTGAAGCCAATTGCATTGCACATTTGTCATACATGTCTTCCATAGAGAACATTGTTGGTTGATTCTTGAACCGAGAAGCGATAGTTTGCAGTGATTGTTGAAATAAAAAAATTCATTGACAGCAAATTAAATTTTGGCCTGAGTTTAAAAGTTGGGCTCAGCTAAAATGGTTTTGTGGGCTTGTTACTAAATTGGTTTAGGCCTCAATGAATTAATATTAATATTTTACAAAGAAAATATTAACGTACTGAAAGCAGTAACAGAACATGTACGTTGAGGGGGTGACTGCAATGGGAAGTTACTCCCACCCACACAGTACGTGAGGCCATAACTGGCTCCACTCTGTCAGTTCCTCTGGGTCTATAAAAAGGGACCAAAAGAGGGCAGAAAAAAAAGAGGAGGTGCTGCAGGAAGAAGGGCAGAAACAGAGGCAGGAGAGAAAACGCAGAGAGGAACCAAAGGGCTGCACATAAGGGGCGAGAAGTCTGAAGGAGGCAAAATAAAAAGCTGCTGCAGGAAAGAAAAGTCTAGAGAGAAAACGAAGAGGCTGCTGGGATTCTGATTAAGGAGGAAGAGAAAGAAAAGGGCAGAAGAAAGGCAAGGTATAAAGTTTATTTCTTCTGCCAGAAAATTTCATCATGTTTCTCTGTGCAGTATATTCCCTTGCTGCTCAAAACTCAAACATCTTATGTGAAGTTTAATTAAACAAGCCTCTGCAAATGACGTTTCCTGAGCATCACACTGAAGTCGACCTTTAAATAACAGTCATGGGGCACCAAATTGATGACAGATTTCCTATCAAAAGTTCAAAGTCCCCTTCCGCTGCTGTCTTCCATAAAGGCTTTGAGAATGTGCATTGCGAAATTCCTCCATGTCTTTGCTGTCAAAGAAGTCTCATGAGACTACTGCAGCAAAAAGAAATTCATCATTCTCAAAAAATAATTGAAGAATCATGTCCCTGCTTTTAGAGAAATCTCAAGAAATCACACAAGCGGGAGCTCGCAAGGACTCCTTATTAGAAAATATAGATGGGCTCAAGAACCCACTGTGATTGAGTGCTATGAGCACCTTGCAGGTGTTCATAGGCATATTTGATGAAAATCTTGCAGGTGTCGTAGGCATATTTGATGAAAATCTTGCAGGTGTTTACAGACATACTCATGAAAATAATGGTGCTTTTGAGTAACAAACAGAAAGACAAAGATATTCAAGGGGTTTCTGTACAAAAGAAAACTGTCTCTTGTCAGACCAAAACTTCCAAGTCAAGCACAAGAGAATTAATTTGCACCTCAATTTCCTGGAGCCTTGGAGTTTAACAAATAAAGAAGAAAAGAATGCACCAAAGCATCAGCAAACAAAAAAGAAAGGATGGAGGCATAGCCAACAAGAAAGGCTCTGCTGCTCTGTCAAGACGAATAATAAAAATAAGCAAATGAGCCATGTAAAGGCTCGTCTGAATACACTGCATCACTTTGAGGCCATATGGCCTTGAAAATTCTCCTTCCTCTATGAAACCCAACTCGTGCACTTCACTATGCTAGCTTGGAGGCTACAGCCAATTGGGTGGTGGAACATGAAAATAATCCAAACATAATGCCATCAGTACTAGTCAACACCAAAGTTGAGGCTCCAAAACCTTCTCTCACATCAGAGCAATTAAAAGCCAAACAACAAGAGCTTAGGGAGAAAGCTCGCAAGAAGAAAGAAGAAAAGCACAAAAAACCAAAAAAAGTAGCAAAACAAGCTCTGTATAAACAGACGTGGCCTCTTTAAATTCCATGACTTTCAATTCATGTTTAGTGGACTACATGGTCTGCTTTGACAGACATGAGCAAAGGAAGGGTCTTGCCTTGGTCTTTGCATCTCAGACCCAAGGCTCCGTATTGATTGTGACAGATGAGTAGTTGAAGAGATATATATAATCTGGTCCAGTTTGAATTGATTTGAACTACTCCAGATCCAGATGGGAATGACTCAGTTTGGATTAATCTCTACTACTCCAAATGGATATCGGTTTCAAATTCAATTGGCTCTCAAAGCTTTTCTGACATGGACTCTTTGTTTATGGGCCAACTAATAGAAATGTTAAGGCCCGAAAACAAATTAATGGGTTGATAAAATAAATTACCCATTAACTCTCAAAAGCCCAAAATATTTTATGGGTGGTCCAAATAAATTATGTGGTTAATGGATTAATCCTTAAAACCATATGTGAGTAAATTAATTGGCTCATCAAAATGCCTTTTTAATTTTCTTTGGACATTAACATTAAAAATGGTACAAAACCATTCCAAATTTTCTCATGAGTCATCTACCCTGCAAATTTTCAATGAGATCAAATTCAAATATCTCAAACATACAAATTCTTTTAAGGGGTCATTCATTCCTTGAAAGTCCAATCAAATTTTTTCTGAACTACGTCCGATTTGATTTCGCCAAGGATACGTAGGCAATTTGGAAATTCAATCCAAATACAACCGCAAGTCCAAACAAAATCCCTGGTTTACCTTAACCAAATTCGCCCCAAACACTTTTCCAATCATAAAATCAAATTGAATCCCTAGTCCAACCACATTCATCCAAATTCCATAAAATATTTCTCATACCACAAATTCTTTCAAAGGAGTCATTCATTCCTTGAAAGTCCAATAAAATTGTGTGAGAACTACAAAAGGCTTGATCCCTAAAATGGAGTATGTGCGCAGTCTAGGGTTCCCTGGATGCAGCCGCAACATCAAATCAAATTCCATTATTTATTTCATTCTTCATATTGGAATCAAAGGGTCTTTCTCTTTCCAAAGAGATTATAATTAAGAGATATTTTTATCTTGAATGGGTCGTACTCAATTAAAAATAAATTAAAAACTCTTATTTGTAAATAAGAGTGAGATTATGTTGAGTGAATTTTTAATTTTCTTATTACATTTTTTATCTAAGAGTGATCATACCCTGGCTCTGCTCATGCCCGGATTATTTCCCAAAAACTTTTGGTACACACGCAACCAAAATGAGTCGTTTGATTGATTGGTGACAATAGCTCCCATCTTCAGAGATGGAAACCTACTCTTTGCACAATGCCTCGTCTTCTTATGGTTATTCACACCTTTTTGGGATTTTGAGGCCATTCTCAATAAGAATGAAAGTAGAATGAAAAAATATAACAAAGGGAGAAAAGAAAAAAAATAATTTTTTGTGGATTATTTACCGAATGAATGGCTATTTATAGAGTTTGGAATAAGTTTTGGGGTTGGATCTTATTTAGATTAATTATAAATATTATTTTGACCGTTGGATTTAAATTTGAGTCGTTGAATGTGAAATTTTACAGTTCATATTGCCTAAAATTAATCATGATCGTGAAAATAAAGCCATTGGAATTTTTTTTTAAAAGCACACCTTTTGAATTTTTAGATGTTGGAATCACCTTTGCTAGAGTTGCCAGCTGTGTCACACAACTCTGCTGGCCAGACAGCAAAGCTGTCACGCAGGGCCCAACAACTTTTCTTCTCCACATGGGTTTCCACGTAAAAAATAAATAAATAAATAAAGCAAAATTTGGGCTCCACATAAAATACCGGTCCATGCAAAACTTGGACTGAAATTCCACCCCAAATTTGACATTTCTCACATTTCCACCCTCCAAAATACATGGATTGGAGAAGAATTTTGGACTCATAACTGAAAATTTGAGTTTCCACCCCAATGGTTGGAGATGGCCTAAAATGGCTAAACATAGTTTTAGTTGATGCACTTTCATGAAAGATCACATTTGATCATTTTTAGTTTATACTACGCTACTAGGCAAAAAAAAAAAAAAAACATTACCGAAACCCTAGCCGTTCTCTCCTTTGTGAATTCCAAAGAAAAACTCCATAGAGTCGGAGGAAGAAGCTCGTCATTGCCCCTCCTCTCTCATCGCCTTTTTCTTTTGAGTTAGTGAATAAGTCTACTGGGGCATTTTGAATAAGAAAGCTTTTATGGTGGTTTCTTCTGAGCCATTCTTAGATAGAAGTAGACATCACCCCTTTTAGGCTTTCTCAACTAAATCCTTTTCCCAAAACTCGGTCTCTAACACTGCTCATTTTCTCTAAATTTGGGTGTACATTGTCTTCGACGAAAGTTGCTTCAAATCACCCAATTATTCTTTGTAATATATTGTGAATACAACTTTGTTTTCTCATTTTCATTATTTGGAAACATTTCACAAAAATATATTTTAAAAATGTTACCATTTAATGGCCTTTATTCTCATATTAATAGTGTGGCTGACTTTTCTAACAAAAGAGTTAACATATGCTTTTATACGGTGTAAAAACCGGACGTCATCATCTAATTTTAAGGGTGTATTCAATTGAGATTTTAAAAGACTATTTAGGGATAAAAAAGTCTTGCATATTTAAGCAAAATATAATTACTTATAGGATTTTTTTAATGGATTTCTATAATCAAGATTTTTTACTTATGAATAAGTCACCCCACGTCTTAGGTTTGATTCTTCCCTCTCTTAATATCGCTTTTATACGGCCTCGCGCTTAAATCTCGCCAGACTTTGAGTAGATGTAAGAAGTCCCCACGTGGTCCTCGATGTTAACATGCGTGCTCCCAGTTAGTCCATGTCGTCATGTTCCGTCCAAAAGTCTGTTAGATTGATGACGCGGCACATGTCCAATGACACGACGCCCATTCTAAGGTTAGGTAGGGCTTGAGCTTAAGATTTAAAGGCACGCCCAATGTTCGCCTGCATATGCCCTTGTTCTTTTAAGATTTAATTTATACACTCTCTGACCTCATTTTATACTTAATCAAAATAATGTAATATGAATGATAAAGTAATAAACTTCTTATTTTGTTTACACATATTATAAATTAAGTTAAATGTTTCAAGTAATAAAGTAATAAACTCCTCATTTTACTTTCGATTTGCCCCATATCTTTTTTTAATAGAAAATTAAGTAGCTTAATTAAATTTTACTCAAAATCCCCCCCCCCCCCGGCAGTCAATTTTTCATATATTTCATCCATCTTGTCGTCAAATTAGTCACGTGGGAGGCATGTGATGCCCTTTTATAGGGCAAAACTGTCCATTCTGTGGGTCATTAAAGTTCAATTGTTTGAGCGAGCTCGAACTAAAAGGTTTTTTAGCACGACTCTTCCAAGTCTCCTGGGGGTTGTTTGTTACACATGTTTGACTTGGTAGTATTTTGGATATTTTGGTATTGAGCTGTGATGCTCTTGTTTTGGATGCATGCTTCTGGATCATTGGGATATGCAGTAATTGAGCTTTCATGCTCTTATTTTGGATACAATTGGTAGTTTTTTGGATATTTTGATATTGAGCCGTGGTGCTCTTATTTTGGATGCTTGCTTCTGGATCTTTGGGATATGTAGTAATTGAGCTATTATTGTCTTATTTTCGTTTGGATAACATTACCTTTGTTTTGGATATTTGAATATTTGGTAATTGAGCATTATTGCTATTGTTTGGATGTGTATTGCTAATTTCCATATATTCATTTGTTTGGTATGTCAAAATACATTTCAAAATAATTTTTAAAATGTGGTCCTACTTTGGGTTTGCAATATTTATGTTGGGCCGCATATACATTCTATTAACATCCATTTAGTAATAATTGATAAATAAACAAGCATTTAATCTCACTTCAAGTTTCAATCGGGCTTCAAGCGACCACCGACATATTCAAAACCAAACCCAACAAAAATAATAAATAGGATTTGAATTCAATAACCATATTAAAGTCCCAAAAATATATTTTATTTTGCTACTGAACCAAGTTGAAACCCTAGGCTACCTATGTACTCCTTTTCTTAAGTGATTAAGCCACACATAGTTCTTTCTACCATAAAACCAAAAAGAAATCATCCGGATACATAGCTGAAGACATCAATTGCTTTTGGTACCGTTGAATTATATACATACTTTCATATCGCGAAACCTTACTAACTCATTCGTTCAATCCCATTACAATTTTAACTCCGTACCTTTCCTAAGATCAAGCCTTTTTATCTAAAATTCCATTCTTTGGGAAATCCTAGTCGGACACCCAGAGTAACTCGATATGTACTGTAGCAATTCCTTGATAGCTGGACACATGTAGAGCAACATCAATACAGGTACATGCAATTTTTGTGGTCGGACACCTGAAGCAATATCAATACATGTACATGCAACCCAACTGGACCGAACACTCGATATGTATATGAGTACATGCAATTTACTGGCCGGGTACAGGTAAATTCTCTTGGTCGAACACCTGTATCCAAACTAAAGGTACATGCAATATTCTTTCCCAAAGGAAACTTATAAAAATCCTTTTCCAAATCCTTAACTGAATTCCTTTTCCAATAATCAACATTGCAAAAACCATTTCCCATTTTCCACTTTCCAAACTACTCATCATTTATGAACATGCGTATACATTTAAAATCATCCCAAGCCATATCCGAATAAGAAACATAAATACATCACACTTGAACTGAAATGTAAAGCAATAAAATAATAAATTCATAAACACCTGAAATTCATCTTGCTATAAACGATAATTAAACAAGAAATCAAACTTGCCCAATTAACAAATGGGCTTTAAACTATCAAACAAAGTCAATACAAACATCCCATTCTTAATCCGTAAATTCTTACATGCCCTTAAGAGATCCAAGGAAAGACATATTCTAAAACAGGACCGATCCGATGGAACCATCATAAAACCTAAAAATCACATAATATGTGAAATTCATTCACCGACCAAACAAAGAATCTCTCGTATCCAGGCATACCGTCGTCTCAGTAACACGTAGAATAATTTTTAGGACCAAAATATAATTTGAAAAGTGGTTTATGAGTGCCACACGCCGCCTGCGTGGATCGCTGTTCGATTTATAAAAATTTCCACATCGACGAGTATATACCTATATAGGAAAACATTCGTACTAAACTGACTAGAGTTTATACTTAACTCGACTACTCAAGGTGGTCACGGTTTGGCCCCAAAACACTCTCTAACCGTGGCCTTAATGGGTGTCCACAATAAACCCTAAAACTGGAAAATCAAGCCCAAAACCCTATACCAATAGCTAGAACACGAAAGAGGATGAAGTTTCACACCTTAATCGACGAAAATGGTGGTAGGAGTTGCTAGAAACTATCGAAACTCGACTCGACTTTCTTCTTAGCTGTTTACTCGCTATGTGTGGCCTAGGGTGGTGGGGTATTTGCCCACCATGATCGTCAACTCAAGGGCCTTTTTCCCGACCTAACGACTCGGGACGGCTTGAAGGTGATGATCGTGCCTAGAAGGCTCAAGGCCGCGTTGCGCATAGAGAAAAGAGAGGGTCGTGGAGAGAGAAAATAAGGAGGAGGTATCGGTCGGGTACGTTTTTAAAGAACAAAATTTCAAATTCCCAACAAGTCCTTTTCTTTTGACTGAATTTCTCGCTTAAACTCATAATTGAGCATGCCATCTCTACGAACTCGATAACAAGCTCTACGCGATGGCGATGTGACTCAATCTCCCAAAAATGATCTAGAGCAAAAAGTGACTAAAATGCCTCTATGTAACAACCCAAACCTAAAATTAATATTTAATTATTAATTTATTGGAAGAAAAGACTAAAATGCCCTTAGAATATTTTATTGAGGAAAAGTTGACCTTTTGATTGGGAAGGAATTTAGGAATTTTCAATTATATCGTTGCGTATACGCATCAAGGTGAGTCCGTAGACATGTAATGGGCTCAAATCGGAGTTGTATTGAGAGGGTTACGCTCAAAATATGTTCAGCAAAATAGTAAATTACGAAGTCAGATTTTTAAAACTCAATCTCTCTCTCTCTAGAGCACTGATAGCTCCTCTCCCGATTTTTTTTCACCATGATATTCTCCCCTTGGTACCTCGCGGCCAATACAGTCACGAGATGTCACGGTCACAAATGATCGACCTAGCTCCTTATCACTGTGCCTTGTTCACAATTGGCCAGCCAAGACGCGGAAAACCATGTTCTCCAACCTGTTTTTGATAGAACTTGGCTAACTGGTTTCCCTCCTCCGCCACCAATCCGGTCGTGAGGTATGAATTTCTAGCTATTTTTCATGATCTAGCCTGATGGTTGAGTAGGATTTGAGGAATTTCTAGCGTGAGATGGTTAATTCGAACCTAGAGTTCGGCCGGTTTGAAATCACTTTCAGCCATTTCCGCCACTTTTGGGTAGGTCCAAGAACAAAAGTGGTTCCAAATAGGTGTTTTACCTAGGATAGGTGTCTTGAGCCGAGCGTTGAGTTTTTCCGCGAGGGTTTATCGCGAGACCACGCACGCCACATGTGCCAAAGGTGGCGGCGCGTGGGCAGCAGGGTGGGGACCATAATCAGTCCTAGAATGATCTCCTAGTCCTCACGAGCCGTAGGATTTCACGTAAACTTAATTCGGATATTGTTTGAACCTTGAACTGATCTCGCATATTATGCAATTTCGTTCGTAGTTTGAACCGTTGATCGCCGCCTTTTCTAGTATGTTAATCTAGGTATTTCCGATCGTATATGATTTGACGGATCGTAAACGGAGTCCCGAAACTCGAAATGTCAGCCCTAGAATATGTTCTACGGATAAGTAAACCAGCTACAAATAAACAACCGGCATGAGTCAAGAATGAGGAAAGAACTACATGTGGCTTGAAATGGCTTGTCGCGCAACCACGAGTTAGGGCCCCAGAGTTTGTGTTATCGCTGTGTCTTTGGTCATTTATGACCCACCACCTGTTAGTTTTAAATGTGTTTCACCCAGATTCCAAAGTGGAAATTGATCATCGTTTCACCCTATGCCTAAAGGAAAAAAAATTGTAATTTCAAACTAATTTTCCAAAATAAAATATCATTTTGGGTAGGGATGTTATGTGCTGCATCTCAAAGGATTGTTTTCTGTGGTCACCTTCTACACCTCATGTGCATAGTCGTGTATTTCAATCATGTGAGAGATCTCTTTAGCATAGTTGTACTTAGAAAACATTGAGTCACAGTATTTGCAAAATACCAAATCATCATAGGGATCCATCTCCTCAACTTGACATTAATACAAAACAAAATGTTAGAACATAAGCAGTCAAAGCCAAGGCCCAAAGAACCTAACCCAAATCATCAATCAAAGAAGGATGCTGAATAACAAAAATGAATATTAGTAGAGTACACTCCTTTGAGTAGCTTAGGCATCATCATTTGTCTCGCGGCCGTAGGCCAAATTAGGTAGCCCGAGGCCTAATGGGCCAAAGCCTGGCCTAGCTTGTTTTAAGGTTAGGCAGGACTTTGGCTTAGGATTTGAAACACTTAGCACGGCCCGGCCTAGGCCCTCCCAAGGCCAAACCACATATACCCTTCCTTTTTTAAGATTTAATTGTTGTACTCCTTAACCTCATTTTATACTTAATCAAAATAATGTAATATGTATGATAAACGAATAAACTTCTTTTTTTTTTTACACATGTTATAAATTAAATTAATTTTTCCATGATGTCTAACATTTTGTAATAAACAAGCAATATACATACGTTTTAGCGTCCAATTTTTGTCAAGTTCAAATTTAATGGTTCAATAAAGAATTTGAAGTAATGAGAGAAGATTCTTTATCCATCACGTTTGACAAAAAAAAAAAAAGTGCAACAATAAGATTTAAAAGATTTAGTTTTTTTTTAATTTTAAATTTTTAAAAAAGGCATGTGGTGTTTAGTTTATGCCGCCCGCCTAATGGGCGGGCCTCGCCAAGTCTTTTGAAACTTCAGCCCTGTTTGAAAATTTTAAATGCTCGAAAGACCGGCCCGAACCTTAAAATTTCAGGCCGAGCAAGGTTTTGAACAGAACATGACGTCATGGAGTACTTGTGAGAATGCATGTTAACATTGAGGACCACAAATGATATACAAAAAATAAAAAGGATGCAACCTAATAGTTTCGTGAACCTCAGGGATGTTTTGTGATAAAAATCTTTAAAAAAAATTCCTAAGTCACCCAACAAGTAAGTCATGTAAGCCCAACATTTGAAAACTTAACCCAAGATTCATCACTATAAATATAGAGATAAAAAGTAATTAATATGATATGAAAACATTTACAACTCACAAATATGAGTAATTTTTGGGTGTTCCGAGTACACCATGTGGCTAGTGTACCATCCAATAGACAGAAGACATATGAAATATTTGCAATGCAGCCCGCCACATGTTATAAAAAGAAATGCAGTAAGTTAGACAATAATTCCACATGTCCTATGTTGTACCATCCACGTGGTGTACCAGGAACATATAAAAATTTCTCCACAAATACAAGCTAATAACAATAGCATTTAGTGCATACGTTATGAGACATTTTTCCCTCTTTAGAGCTCCAAAGTATGTTGAAGAGAGTCAACTCTTTGTGTACGTAGGCCAAAATACAATGATTCTATCACTGAGACGACATTGCTTCACGACAAATGCTTCCACATCACAATGTAAATTAACAATCTTGAGGGAAAAGGGAGAGGAGAAGAGATGAAAGGAGATGGGAGAAGATAGGGAAGGAGGCCAACCCCCAAATGGGGTGGCGACTGAGACTTTTTTAGTTAGGCTTTTCTCAGAGATTGTTTAGGGTTTTTTTGCCTTCTTAAAAAAATTTCAAATACATTTTTACAATAGGATGACACCCACAGGAAAAAAAAAAAAAAAAACCTACATCACCACAGTGAGGTTAGCACTAAATAGGTATCAAACTCATGACAAATATATATCATCTTCACATATGTGAATCAAACTTGAGACATTTCCAACCAAGTGGGGATAACTACAATTAGACTAAAGGCTAATTTGTACACATTATTAGCTCATACTATCTTGAAAGATATAAAATGTCCTTCAAACTAAGTAAAAAAAAAAAAAACAGAAGATTAATAGTTAGGATAAAAACAATAATCAATCGAGGAGAAACCATGTCATCGGTGAGATGATATAGCATGATTGATGTCCCAAGTGTTTTATATTCCAACTTATTAAATCCCAAATTGATATGATATAATTTCATTTGTTCTGTTTTTCAAACAAGCGATAGTGAAGGAAGGGCCAATTGAACCTAGGACATGAAGTGCATGGGTAAATGTTCTTAACTACTTCAGTTATAAGACCCTTGATAATTTCATTTGCTTTTGTTTGGTTTCGTTAATAACTTTATTTATTTACAACCAATAAGTAACAAACATACTATGCATGTTCCACATCAATTGATATTAAAAAGTTTGGATAATATGTAAAAGACTTCTAGCTCAAGTCATTAAGAACATTTCCCTGCAACAAAGATCCTGTATTTAAACCCTCCTTCACTTATCTTTTTCACGAACCAAATGGGATCTAAGAGCATCTCCAAAAAAGTATGCAAAAAAGTAAGCAAAGCCTTGCCACATAAACATTTTTATCCATTGTAGACATTTCTTTTTCTTTTTGCCAAAATGGAGTAGACATTCAAGGCGACAAAATTTACCTATCCCTCTAATAAAGGAATGTTGCACATCTCAAAAGTAATATGTATTAAGTCCCACTAATATTTTATAACAAAATATCATTTCCTCCCTCCCATCTACTTTTCATAAAAGAGAAAAATAAATGTAAAATATAAAAATAAAATAATAAAATAATAGTTAATACAACTATATTATCAAGTTGATTGGAGTGATCAACTTAACGAATGCATAAACAACATGTCACTTAAATTGTTGAATTACATATTTGCCTAGCTCATTTGCATAGTATCTTGAAGATGACGTCTTTAATTAGCTGAAAAAGAAAATTTAAAATGATGTGACTTAAATGGCAGCTTACCAAAATTTGCACTTAAGAGGTAAACTTGCACTAGAAAAAAAAGGGCAACTTACCAGAAAAATTGGTCACTTAAATGATGTGACTCAAACCTTCATTATTGGTTCACAAAGGAAGAACGCATGGACAATGATGATCACGTTGACACGTGTGTCAAATGTGACGGGATTCAGCGGGCCACTTCATGACACGGAGGCACAGTTGACATCCACCACATACCACTTGGGTTTGTCGTCGTCAAGAACAGGCCACACAAGCTTCACCTTTACAAATCTCTTTGGGTCACTCGGAGAGTTTGGGCTGCAAAATGATTTCTTCTCTCGTTCTCATATCTCTCAGCTCTCTGGTAAGCAATAAGTTCTCTACTTTAATTCACTGTGAGCTTCCTTTCTTGTAGATTTTTGTACTTTTGTTCTTCTAAATTCCCAGAAAAATCTTTTCAGGATTGAAAGGATTGTTCTGGCTTTAATGCTAGAGCTCCAATTGCTGTTTTCTGTATGTATGTGTGAAAATTAAATTTCCTAAAGTGAACCCATCTCGGAAATTTTGAGTTCTCAGTTGGGAACTGCGAGAATTCTTCACGCCCAGACTGTAGTTTCAGGAACTTCAGGCGACCCAGTTTGAGTTTTAGGGAGATATCTGGAAAAAGTGTTGGGAATTCATGGATACATTACTTAAAACTCATAACAAGCTTGAATTTTTGCACCCGCTTCATGGGTTTTCAGAGAAAGTTAGTAATTTGAATTCTTCGAAGCTTCAAAACCAGGAGCTGAGATGTGGCCTTAGAAAGTCTCATATGAAATTGAGCCGGACTGGTCTTGTTAAGGCTAGTAGCAGTGCTCTTCTGGAGCTTGTTCCAGAAACCAAGAAGGAGAGTCTTGACTTTGAGCTTCCCATGTATGACCCATCAAAGGGTCTTGTGGTGGACCTTGCAGTTGTAGGCGGCGGTCCTGCAGGACTTGCCGTGGCACAGCAAGTCTCAGCGGCAGGGCTTTCTGTTTGCTCGATTGACCCGTCTCCCAAATTAATTTGGCCCAATAATTATGGTGTTTGGGTGGATGAATTTGAGGCCATGGATTTGCTTGATTGCCTGGACACTACCTGGTCTGGTGCTGTTGTGTTCATAGATGAGCAGACGAAAAAGGATCTTGACAGACCTTATGGAAGGGTTAACAGGAAGCAGCTTAAGTCCAAGATGCTGCAAAAATGCATATCGAATGGTGTCAAATTTCACCAAGCTAAAGTAAATAAGGTTATTCACGAGGAGGAAAAATCACTGTTAATTTGCAATGATGGTGTCACTATTCAAGCTGCTGTGGTTCTTGATGCAACTGGTTTTTCAAGATGCCTTGTACAGTATGATAAGCCCTACAATCCAGGTTACCAAGTGGCTTATGGGATTTTGGCGGAGGTTGAAGAGCATCCATTTGATGTAGATAAGATGGTTTTTATGGATTGGAGAGACTCACACTTGAACAATAATATCGAACTGAAGGAGAGAAATGCTAGGATCCCTACTTTTCTATATGCAATGCCTTTTTCATCCAATAGGATATTTCTTGAAGAAACTTCCCTGGTAGCTAGGCCTGGAGTACCTATGAAAGATATCCAGGATAGGATGGTTGCTAGGTTAAGGCACCTAGGCATTAAAATTAAGAGCATTGAAGAGGATGAGCATTGTGTCATTCCAATGGGGGGCCCCCTTCCAGTGCTCCCTCAAAGAGTTGTTGGAATTGGTGGTACAGCTGGGATGGTGCATCCTTCAACTGGTTATATGGTTGCAAGGACTCTGGCAGCGGCTCCTATTGTTGCAAATGCGATAGTTCAGTACCTTGGTTCTGATCGAATTCTTTCAGGAAATGAACTGTCTGCAGAAGTTTGGAAAGATTTATGGCCCATAGAAAGGAGGAGACAAAGGGAGTTTTTCTGTTTTGGTATGGCTATTCTGCTTAAGCTTGATTTGAAAAGTACTCGGAGGTTTTTCAATGCATTCTTTGATCTAGAACCCCGTTATTGGCACGGATTCTTGTCATCTCGACTCTTTCTACCTGATCTTGTATTTTTTGGGCTTTCACTGTTTTCTCATGCTTCTAATGCTAGTAGAATAGAAATTATGGCAAAGGGGACTCTTCCTTTGGTAAAGATGATCAACAACTTGATACAGGATAGAGATTAGGACTGATGTTATTTGTATTAAGCAAATTGCGTCGATAAATTTGCATCTTTGAAAATACTTACAATTGCTAATAGTTGTCAGCAAATCATTATGAATCAGCTACTCTTTTTTTATAACAAAAAGGAAAAAAAAAGGAAGAAAAAGGAATCATCTGTGCCTTATTATTATATGTACAATACTTAGCTTACAGAAACTCTTGTTGTTGAACATGGCTTTAATTATTTTAAATTTCAAATAATTTACCTAGTTGTGTGCTTACTTGCAAGTCAATTTGTTTATTTATTTATTGATTTTTTTTTTATGCTGTGCAATCAAATCAATGAAGGTTAGTTTTCTTGTCCTGTCGGTTTACCCATTTTGGTTTGTAAGAAAAAAGGAAACGAACAAGAAAGAATAATGGTTACTGTTGCATTGCTGAGACATTACCTCTAAATCATGAGCTGTACAGGCCAGGTTTTGAAGATGGAAAAGTTAATTGAAGTTGATGCAGAATTCATAGGGTCACAACAAGAAGTAACCAAGAAAATCATTAAGCTGAAACAAAAAGCAAAAAACTCTAATCTCAATCCTTTTCTAAAATTGTTTAGACTAAGCTTGTTTACACCTCATCTGAAAATGTTTGGACTAATCTTTTTGTCAAGTTGGTCTAATTGAGGTCGGTTAGAACTTAAAATGCAACCCCAAATTCGATTCAAGCTGAGCTTTTTGGGTGGCTGCATTTGGTTTTGTCAATTTGAACAGAAAATTCGATTTGAGCTGAGGTTGCTGTGCACCTGACCAATTTTGTCAAGAGGCTTTTGAAATGTTTAGGAAATGTTTCTTACAACATGTAACATGCTGGTTAGTTTACAGAAACTCATAAAATATGCAACATATGGAAGCACTTCTACTTATAAGTGCTTTTACCAAAAACACTTTTATTATAAAGACGTTGAAATTTTCATAAGAAACATAAGTGCTTCTTGGAAAAACACTTGGGAGTGCTTCAAGAAGCACATGACAGGTGCTTCTCCAGAAAGCGCTTTTATGGCCTAAAAGCGCTTTTAAACATTTCTGCCAAACGCTATCAGAAGCGCTTTTGGTTGTCAGAAAGCACTTTTAACTATTCTAGAAGCACTCCCAAAAGGGCCCGGAATCACTTGGTTGCTTAAACGAAAACTTACAAACACATTGGCCACACAAAATTAAATTACATTCTGATAAACACCTCAACCAATTAAGACAACTTGGCTTATTATAGTCACACTTGCACACACACAAATTTAAATGAGAACTGAAAGGTTGGATACCAGTACAGGCACCGGCAACTAGAAGGTATAAAACCATGTAGCCAAACAAACCAGAAAGAAGAAATGCATGTAAAAACAACCGAAGCATGTATTTTAGTAACTGTATGTATCTCTCAGGTTTGGTGTAGCCGTGTTTTCAAGTACTGGCATACAGCCTCACAGGGAGAGGGTTAAGAAGGGACTGTGTACCAAGTCTGAATGCCGCTTAACCCAAGTGCTGATAAGACCCCAAGGAAAGCCAGGATAGTCCAGGGGCTACTGAAATGATCGTGACAGAACTGAGACATCCAGGTCTTCCACTTGGTTTTGTAGTGCTTTTCTAATTCGGCTTTAACACTGAGGTATATGGCAGTGTTAGGCACCAAGTCAGTGCCTATCTCATTGAAGAGTTTAGCCACCTCCTCATCACTCCCCAGAAAGTTGAACAGCACAGACGCTGACCTTAGCTTCTTAACATCGTCAGTATGATCAATGAGTGCATCGAGGAAACCTATGTAAGAGGTAACCCCGTAATCATTTGGGAAATCAGGACACATTTCATAGGCTATCAAATTCATGAACTTAGGCCCTGTTGAGTCGTCTACTGATATTGGAGGAAGACTAAGGAATCCTGCAAAGCAATGAGACTTAAAAGATATGTCCCCCAAGAAGTTAGTCTTACTGGGCTGAAAATGTATCCCGCTGCACTAAGCTCCTGCACGTTACGAAAAGTTTGTTTAGAGGAATCTCCAACTTCTTTCTTTGGAACATCCTTTTTTGGTGGACCTCGAATTCTTTTGCACAGAACGTCAAGAAGATGAGTGGGCTCTTTTGGTTGTTGTTTCTGATTCGCGTCCGTTGTTATGCCTGATTGTTGAACATCCTTTTTTGGTGGACCTAGAATTCTTTTGCGCAGAAGGTCAAGAAGATGAATGGGCTCTTTTGGTTGTTGCTTCTGATTCGCGTCCATTGTTACGTCTGGTTGTTGCTTCTGATTCGCGTCTGTTGTTACGCCTGGTTGTTGCTTCTGATCAGTGTCTGTTGTTAAGCCTTCTTGTTGCTTTGTTTCTGTGTTTTCTGTTATGTCTACCTTATGTTCCGTGCTTGCTGTTGTGTCTGGTTCTTGCTTCTGTCCCCTGTTTTCTGTTTTTCCTGGTTGGTGCTTCTGTTCCTGCCCTTTTGATTGCTTCTCAACGTGTACAATAATGTGCATCTGAACAAAACTCTCGATTGCGCTCTTCAAATCCTCACGTTTGTCGCTTGAGCTCATCAACAGCTCGAGGACTTGATATGGGATTTGATTCTCCAGCAAGAATAAGTCTTGCTGTGCAAAGGCTACCTGGTCTCTTTTGATCTCAAACCCTTCATGCTCGTTCATGAGGGAGTATATGAATTGTAAGGTTGAACACCCATCTAAGAACAACATCCAGGCGAGGTCATCATCATCAATGTGCTCTGTTGCTTCCTTGACGTAGCATTCCCTTAGTTCTTTGATCTTCTCCTCAATCTTCTTATACAAATCTTCATCTTTCTGGCCAACAAATTCGGCAAACTTTTTTGTCAACATACGCTTGTATTTTTGTGCCAGCTTGCACCTTGGATTACCACGATGGAAAGGGCCAATTGCTACTGCCCTTGGCACATAGTATTTGTCGAAATTTTTGTGATCCCGGAGCATGAAGGGAACCTTTTGGATCTTCGGTTGCGAGCTGGGAATTGGACTTTTTGGTGCATCCCTCAATTTTCTGAATCTCTTCTCCTTACGACTTTCCCTTACATCCCCCATGGAAACTATGGTTTTTTCACTTCCAATCTCAGGCTATTTTTTAGTTGCTTGTCTAAACAAAGCAAAGCTTTGATATTCCCTAGTTTCTGCATTTTATAGTAAACCATAGGTTTTATGCACTTGAAATTTAACTAAGAATATAGGATCTGTCACCCTTATTATTCAAATATATTTGGATGTGCACTTTGCTATTGAGCAAGTAGGCCGAAAGGAAAAAGCAAATATAATGACTTTATTTGCCTGGGAGGCTTAGAATAATTTCTTGAAATTCACACATTTGGTAGTGACTTTAACTTCATCACAAGGTTAGCATATACGCCGATCATTGTATAAGGAAGAACTCTTGCTTGGGAAAACCAAAAAGTTGTTACTTGCAACTTTATTCTCGTATCTAAGCAACTTCTGTAAAAACTCTACCAAAGGAACTACTGGTTATATGCTTGGGGTCCAACTAAAAACTTTAAACTCACAACTCATCACAGGAAGCAGAAGCTTATTTGCCACAGCAAAAGAAAAAAACTAGTCAACACAACCAATTTGATACTCTGTAGTAGCACAGAGAGGCACCAAAAGCATTATGACACTCAGCTACATAGTCTGATCGCAGCATCAGACCATCAAAGTTTAGTTTAACAAATTAACCAGGCGACGGAGAGCTTTTTATTGCGACAAATCCACCCGTAAAGGGTTCAAGATATATCGAATAATATGCGGCGAATTAAAGTCAATATAACTCTGCAATCGACGTTAAGGATCAATTTTAGTGAATTAAAGTCAATATAACTCTGCAGTCGAAGTTAAGGACCAATTTTAGTGCATTGTGAGGGAACAACAGGCACATAAGCTTCACAACTAAAAAGCCTGGAATGTGAAATATTGGGTTGCCTCTCAAAAGCAAGTTGTAAAATAGAGTATTGATGGTTGGTATAATAGTTCTGAACCGAGCAAAAGATTGTAAAAGTGAATATTGATGGTTGGTAACGGTTCTCAGTCGTAAGTATGATGCTGCATATGTCTCCAAAATTGGCGGCTTCGTTCTCAAAAGCAAAGTGCGAGCAAGACGCTTAATAGAAACTGCTGCTAAGCCATCAATGCCCAAGTCACATGCAATAGTTATCAAAAGTTTTGGAAAGTAAGCTTAGGAGCGTTAGGAATTGTGCTCGTAATTTAGTTACTTGATAATAAGTCTAGCAAATGCAACATTACGAGTTTACAAGTGAAAACCCATCTTGCAGATGCATCTACTAAAATCATAAAATAGTATCACTTAAATGAGGCTAGCTTATTATCATTCCATTTGGTTTCGAGAGTTTCTTTATTTAAACAGTATCTATTTGTAATGGTCTATGGACTTATACTCGAGTTTTATATTGGTCCTCCAATTCATTTTTGAATCATTTTGGTCCTCCAATTATCTCGCACATGTTTCAATTTTTACTTTTTCCCTCAAATTTCATCAATTTTCTATCTATTGGACCTGTAAAATCGTCAATTTAGATACAATTATCCTCTAAAAAATCACCAGATAACTCAACTATAT